>NC_088909.1:7548076-7850000 GCF_037157495.1 Lathamus discolor | reverse complement strand
ATACCTTGTTTGCATTTGCAGGCGGATCAGTCTCCTCACTGTCTGTCTTCCTCCGTTTCTGCCTCCCTCTCTCCCTGTCACACACACAGTGGAACAGTCATGCATTTCTTTAGATCGCTGCCTTTACAATATGTAATTGTTTCACTAAATGAGCATCTTTTTCTAGCCATCCTGGTGCAGTATGTCGTGGTTAAGATTGCATCCATGCACACTGTCAGCATCAAAGAAACTGCTGCAAAAAGAAAAGATCGGTGGGGTTTTCTTTTGTTATGACCAGTGGATTTTGAAAGTACTTTAGAAGCTGCTGTTGCACAGTGTTTCTGTGATAGCTCTTTGAATTTGTTAACATTCAGCTTGAATTTTTACAATAATAATAGCAACAATAATAATAATAGCAACAACAGTAATTGCTCATTGACCACTAAAAGACAGTTCATCTGTGTTGTCCTATTTAGCCTCTGAAGGGAAGGGTCTTTTGCCTGGAGTAACTTCAGGAGGACACTTTGTGAAGTCCTGCTGCTTTGCATAGAAATATTCATGTTACACCGTCTGCTGTTAACTGTCTCTTTTAAAACTCAAATATACTCATAGGAGAACCAAGAATTTGTGTCAGGTGCTGTTCTGTCAAGAAAATAATTTATTTTCTTGTGTACTGGAAAGTTGGGGTATTCTAGTTATAAGGACAAGAATCTGCTTAGAAACTGTGTATGTTTGATAATATCAAACATATAGATTTGAGAATGACATTTTTCTATTTTTCTAGATGCCTTTTTCCAGGTTTGTATTATCGTATTTTAACCATGGCTTTTAAGAAATGTTTGGGGGGTTGGTTATTAACAAGAAAGGTCGTTCAGTGCTGGGTATGTTTTATTTAGTTTATGACTTGTGTAGTTTTTTCAAATATACTTTTGTAGCAGCAAACAGTACATTTTAAGGGAAAATAAACTATACTTTTGTAGAAATCATTACACTGGATTATGTTTGTAGGTCAAAATAGTTTCTACTTGAAATATTTTCCAGCACAAAATTAGCTGCTGTAAGACTAACACATAATTTGTAGTATATTGCTTTTAGAAGACTGAAATCTCTTTATAAGAGAAGTTCAGACTAGAAACAGGCCAGATATGAACCATATTTAATTCTTAGAATATGAGGTGGCAGGAGGAGAGAGAGAGAAAGACAGACTTATCCAAGCATTTTGAAATTGAAGCAGCTAATGGGATATTATTAGAAGTAAAAATGCGTTGTGGATGTCTAGAATTTATGTTCAGATCTGTATCTAAAAAGCATTCCTATAACCTTTGGAATCATTGAGTAACCTCTTAGTTTCTTACTGCTATCTTTTTACTTGCTGGCATTCACAGGCTATTGAAAAGAAACCACAGAGTTACAAGAAAATGAGCACTGTATGTTCAGGGAAAACGCTTGAGCTTCACCACTTGGGAAGGAAATTAAGTGGTTAGTGATTTGCATAATGTGGGCAGCACCTTCTACAACATCCTTTATCAGAACCCAAATGACTAATGTCAGACCACAGAGTCCTTTTGAAACCATGGGGCTGTTTCATGTTCTCTCTGAACCTCTACACAGTGCACAGTACTACTGTGTCCTGTTACAAGTTTTCATTTTGCACAATGTAGACCTTTTTAATATTTATCAGCATGCTGCCTCTAAGTTGATACATTTGTACTCCACAGAAATTGATTTTCAAGAAATGTGTTTTGGATTTTTCGCACGCTTGTGGGGTTTGAGAAATGCATATTTGCATAGAAATAATCTTTAGTGAGCTAAATTTTAGAGTATGTCAAATTTATAAATATCACTACTGTAAAGACATATTTTTAGAAATAGATTTCTGGCACAGTTTATTTCAATTCCATTTTTCACATTTATGTCACCAGCATAGCTTTGGGTTGGTATTTTCTAATACATTTGTTTTTGGCATTTGTGTTTTAGAGATTAAACTTTTTCTGTTGTCTTGCTCAGACATTATAGTTTGAAAATGAAATGAAGCAAGAGAGGTGCTTTTGTTTAAAAGGCATCCATTTGGTTTGAGACATGTGGACAGTAAAACACGCTTAGCTCTTCTTCCTTCTTTCAGTTCCAAGCACAAACATATTGCTCTCTTTTTTCTGTTACTTTGCCCATTTACTGAAAAAGGAAGTTCTCTATTTTTAAACCTCGTATACATCTTTAAGGCACATTATGTTTCCTGTGTCTGTTGTTTCATTTCAGAGTAACTGCTGTTAGCTTATGCTGTTTTAAAAGTACAGATGCTTAGTGCACAGTCACAAACAAGTAATAAATTGAATTTGTTTATTTATAGAGACTCCAGTGTTTTATCTAAACAATAGCACTATATTCTTTAAACACATGTAGCAATATGTATATAGAAAACTGCAATATATGATCTAAACTGTTCAGGTTGGGATTAAATTGCCACAGATACTGAAAAGATGTTGCAAATTTATTTTCCAGCTAAAGAGATTTCCATTCTAGAAATGGACTACATATACACAAAGGAAACAGGATGAGGAAGGAAAATGCTGTGCATCCCCTCTACTTTGGTGGGTCCTTTGCATAAAGGCAACATTATTGTCCTTATCTGATTGGTGTCAGGGGACGTGTAAGTCATGTTTCCTATTGCCTGAAGTAAGGAATTAGGCTCAAGAAATACTAGACAAGCCTGGTTTCTGTGACATTTAATGGAAAGATATACTCTTCCCAGAGATAAATTTCAGCTAAGGCCTCAAAATCACTAACAGGTTTTAGAGCTGTCAATGTAACAGCTTGACTTGGTTTGGAGTAGAGGTGTTCCAGGGAAAAGCCCAGTTCGAAGATCTGTCTGCTAGTTATTGCAATGTTCTTAAATTTTGCTGTAAATATCATTATACCACCTGCAGATTTTTGTCTCTGCAATGTAAACACATTTATTTCTGGTACCTTGACTGAGTTTCTGCAGCTGCTTCCTTTTCCAAATACTGTGCCTAATCTTTGTGTATACATAACATGGGCAGAATGACTTGAGGCCAGTTTTCAAATCCTCCTGGAAATGAGCCATTGGTATAGAATTCCTGAGGCTCCTGCTAATCAAATGCCTCTGTGTAGTTACAAAATTTTATTCTGCATTGACTTGTGTAAATTTCCTTGTGCACTTTAGGATGTTGCTTCTCTTCTCCTGTCCTAATAAGTGAGCTAACGTCAGGGAAGATGCTTGGCTTGGCCCAGGACACTCTCACCATACAAAAGAAGATACCACATAGGGGCATTTCTCAGGGGGAGAGTCATTTAGCTTTGGACTTGTTCTTCCTCACTGGTCAAATGTGTTGGCCCTTAAGGAATGGTGTATGTGGTCTTTGGGTCTGTAGAAGTGGGTTACTGCAGAGAAAGAATGTACATCTTTTATTTGTAGATAGATAGATAGATAGATAGATAGATAGATAGATATGATATATCTGTAGCCTGTTCCTTTGTTTATTTATGTTAGAAGTTTTAAGTCATTGCAGCTCTTTAAGAATTACTTAGGGTTTTTTAGTATATGGAAGATGGAGGGAGAAGGAGGTCAGGTCATCTGGATTGTGGGTGGCTGTGTTTAGGAATGAATGGTCAGCATCACACATGGGACAAGCGAACTTCTGTATGCTGGCTTGCTTTTTAAAACCCCAGTGAAATCCACTGCCCTGATTAAAAATAAAATAACCAAGGTGTTTTTATTTTTCATTAGACTATGTCAAAAGTGAAAAGATTTTTGGAAATTCATTGCAAAATGATCAAGGCAAAGGAACTTTTCTGTGAAATTCTCTTTGACCTGTTGAAATAGCTTAAACACTATTGACCATTCTTCCACCAGCTCAGTGATGCATGGCATTTTGAATCATCCATTTTCTTTCAAGGCTACCTGGGGTTAGCATATCATTACTTGATAACAGAGTTTCAATTCTAACCCACTGGCCGTGCTGAGCTTTAAGCTGGATACCCTTACTTGCAGGCTTATCCAACCCTACATAATTATCTGTACATTTATTTTATTGTCAACTTAGAGACAAGCTGAAGAAACTGTTTGCTTTAGAACACATTAACTTCTTTATCACATTAATACTGACTCATATCTTATTTCCCAGTTGCAGTAACAAAACCATTCAAATATTTTCCTCACAGGACAGTATCTGTAATAGCTTCTGTGTGTTTCCTATTTTTGGCTGTTTCTGTATAAACAGACTAATCTAATAGCATGCTGAACCATCTATACTTGGCAGAAATTCAGCAACTCACTCATTTCTATGGCAAGCTGAGATGCCAAGGGAAAAAAAATCCTCACTTTTATTGCAGTAAGATCTTCCTTAAAGTTGTCTTTTATAAGTGTAATATGACTATCATTTGAGTTACTGAAGCACCTTGACTGATAAAACCTCTACATTTATTGCAGTTCAGGATAAACCAAATAGGAGGGCATTATTCACTTCACAATGTCCATAGGAATTCATTTACCTAATGTATTCAGTCTCTCTCACGTGCACTGCTTTAAATGGTGGTAAAGCACACACTTAAAAAACATTGTTGAGACGCAATTAGGAAGGCTGGAGAGACAATCTGGAAGTCACTGGAAAACACTCACGTAGAGCCATCTTGCTTGATGTATTTGACCATCCTTGTCTCTCCATAGCAATCACAAGCTGTGCTGTGAAGCCACTCAAGAAATGTCCCCCATCCATTTTGTGGCTCTCATCTCAATATACCCCCATGGCTTGGGTGGATAAGTTGGTGAAGTCCATGACTGTACTTCTGGCTGCTTCTCCAAGCCCCAGAATATGCAATATCAGGTGCATTTATTTTGGGGCAATGCTGTCTTAAGCAGTGTCAGGCTTCTGCTTCCCTGAGCTGCCCTCTTCATTAAAGTCAGCGCTTTTCAATGGTTTATATTTCAGCCAGATTAGTTTCCTGATCCAGTTCATTGCATGCTCATATAAATTCTTGGTCCAGCAAAAACAAGGTAGAAAGAAGGAGCCAAAGACGACGATTATTTAAACCTGGTTCAGAAGCTTTCGTTGTAGCCAAATGTCCAGCCGTGGACAGCCATGGTTCAGTCTCTTTATAGTCAAGGCAGACCTATACCATCACACAGTTCCCGCCTGTAATGGGTTGGTGTTTGTGATAAATATTTGAGCTGTTGATGAATGTAGCTATAAAAATGAAAATTATGATGGTTTTCTTATTGTTTTACAACTGTATTAGCTGCAAAGCCTCTTAGAGTGAAGTGGGTTTATTTAATTTTGGGCATTTATCAATACTTACAGATTTATTTATGTAATTGACATTTTTATGTCCCTGTCCTTGTAACATTTGGGTGTAAGAAGCTTATTGAAAACATCTAGATCTCAAATCAATGAGTCTCTAATACAAAGAGGCTCCTTACCTGAATTGGCCTAACTGTACAAAAATAACCCACTATTGGACTGTACTGAAATGCACACTAGTACTGCCTTATTTTAAAACAGAGAAATATTGAAGTGTCTTAGGCTTTCAGTTTCCTTGCTTGTGTTTTTAACTGTATTTTTAACATTATTTTTGCTATAGTAGGCCAAGTTCATCCCTAATATAACTGTATTGAAATCAGTGGGGAGCCTTGTAATTTTAAGAATAAGACACAGCAAAGTGCTTTGCTGGATCAGGGCCTAAAAGGATTAGTACTGTGGAATGCTTATGGTGGATGTAGAAGTAACTGTATGAATAAAAGTAATTTTAATTGCACTGGAGCCGTTTGGGAATTTTATTCTACCTCTCAATAAAAGAAATAAAAAATAGCATAGAATCTTGCTGCCAAACAGAAAATCCTGTATAGTATTTCACATGGTTTTGCAAATATCGAAACTATAGAAAACATTTCAAAGTCTGGACTATAAACTGCCTAGGTTTTATTTTGAGGCTTGTGCACATTTTAAAGCAGATATTTGGTACACAAATTATAAGACCAGTAGGGAGTATTGATTTTTAAGTATAACTATAGTGGCTTTGTGCCTTTTCTATGTTTTTCATTAAGACCACAATCTGAGACTTTTTTCTCAGAGAACTGAAGGTAGCTGATGATTTCTTATTGTATTCTGGAAAGTACAATGATGAACAAAGATGATTTCTGTGCTCAGTCTGTTTCTGATTTCCCAGGAAAACTTGGCATCGGATGAAACATCTGGTAGAATACAAGCTGTTCTCTTTCAGGTGCACCAAAGGTGGATTTGTGACTATCACTTTTTCCACGTGAATGGATATGAACATGGGTCTCCAGAGTAATATGTGTAAGGTCTTACTCTCCAGTGTTTAGTACTGGTACCTGGTGTGAAGAGAGGGGAACACCAGACACCTGTGTTCATCACAGAGGCTCAGGACATCTTAGAGAGGTCCAGGAGCTTCACTGGTCCTGGCCTGGAAAACAGCAGTCTGAACTAGAACTGCATGTACTGGCACCTTCATTCCATCAGACTGTGCAATCATTGAGTTTTTAGCAAGTGGAAGAGCACTTGTTGGTTTTGGGTTTGGTTGATGTTTAGGTTGTTTTTTTCCCCATCTAATTTCAAAGTATTTCCGTTACGTGCTTGAACTGAAGTAGTAACTCTAGAGATCATGCAGTCTACTCCAGGATGTGAACTAGTCAGGTTATATTATTGTAAACTCGACTAGGGAGTATGAGTGGCATAATGGTTTGCTGATTCAATAAGATTTGCTCTCAGTTTAGATTCTGCTAAAAGCCAGTGTCCTTGGGCACATGACATGGAGGTGCAGTGCCCTCTGAGGTGAGGTATAAAAATCAGGTGGGTAATGGTGGACTGGAGCTCTTCCTGATTCTGCAATTCATCCTTTGTGTGAAACGGTTTTAGCTCAGGTGCTTTAGTTAAATTCAAGTTAGCTAATTGAGTTCTGCTATCTAAAATTGCCCCTGTGGTTTCAAGCAGATAGACTAAACTGTAATCAGCTATTGTACCATGTTGTAGTTAATACTGAGATTCATTTTCAGTGGGAAAACATTCTCACTTTCCAAAGTAGAAACTTATTTGTTGATCCTCTCTCTTTGGATCCACTCTGTAATTCATTAGAAGAATGAAATGTCAGTGCTCATTTCTAGGAAGAACATTGATGAAAATAAATGTTCAGTGTGAGTACTAGAAATGAAGATTATATTGTAGGTGCAGGGGCGCTTGCCTAGGGGAGTGTACTGCGAAGAGCTTGGAATTGACACACACAGAGGTTTTGTGATGTGTCAGCAATGCTAAGATGTTGCGTTTGCCTGCAATAACAACTTTGAAGGTGATCATCAAGCATTCAGTTGAATTCGTACTCTTCTTTCTAACGTCACTTTTCTTGATGATAAAAATCAGAGCTTATATTCATATAGAGATTAGGCCACTTCTTCAAGTTGTTTCTGAGCCTTGCATGTGGCTGTTTGCTGTGTGGTCCTGAGTTAAGGCTATACTTCCCTCCCCCCTTTTTTCTCTTTTCTTCTTTTTTGCCTTCTTTTTTGAGGTCTTAACATTGCTGATTTTTGAGCCTTAGATAAGATCAATTTTCCAATTGTGTAATACAGTACCTAGCTTTTCTGAATGGCACTGTTAATTGTCTTTGACTATAATAGAATATGAATTGCACAGCTACTTGACACCAACTTAATGGTTCTGACTTTTCAATGGTGCCAAGTGTGTAAGGCTGGAGGGGAAAAAGGGTCAGAGGAGAGATAAGAGCTCTCCCAATTCCATTGAAAAATATGAAAGCTTCTGTGTCTTTCAAGTGGTACTTGTGGGGGTCACCATTTTTATGAAGTCACCTTAAAACTGGAAGTGATTGAGTAATTTATATCACAAAAGGTCCCTTAGAACAACTCCACCCTCCTCCTCCACAGGGTTTTTAGGTTAATAGGCAAACAGAAAGAGGCCCGTCTAGGATGGTTCAAGGAGAAATGTGGACAGTGATATTGTGGATGACACACTCTGCGCTGAGAGCGGCATCGCTAACCCTGTTAGCCCTAAGAAAGAATCACTCTTGTTTACTGCTGTTTTGTCCGTCTGGGAGCTCTGGGAAATTTTGTGATTCTCTTTAATACCTCTTTTAAGAAAAGCTTTCTGTCCTTAACTACACAGCTATCTCTGCCAACTGGGAATCCGATAATGCACAAGTTTGCCTACCTAATCTGGTGACAGCAGTTCTCACCATTCTTGGCTGTGAGGGACAGAGACCAGGAGGCAGAAGGCATTTTACTTCTCTTCCTCTCTTGAGCATTAGCGTGTTTAAAATGTGTTAAATACCTGCCATTACTTGTATGGGATGCTAGATTATAACTTTTGTATGATACCAGTTTTTAATATCATTTCCCAGGGTTTTTTAAGCATCTGGTAACTAAATGAGAGGAGCATGTTGCTGTGCAGAAATGTGGGAAAGGTACCTGGTGTGCTGATAGGGGTGTACTTTGAGTTGAGCGCAGGATGTTTTGGTGGTGGGGCAGACAGGTTGATGATTGTGCCGGATGAGTTCATTGCACTTAACTCCAGAGGTGCTGTAAAGTCAGTCTGTGTACGCATGCAAAGTATGATTTAGCCAGAACATGTTAGACCTCCTCTGCACGTGTTCATATGAATTGCACACCACAAAACCAAAGTCCTAGAGAGAAAAAAGAGTTATTTGTTTGTCTGTTTGTAGTTCTGATGTTGAAGGTATACCATTAATGTGAAAAGGGACTGATTGAGCAGAGTAATTAAATATTTGCAATATTGTGGCTTCAGGTGTTTCTGAGGAGGAATTGAAAAAAATCAAACTAGATAAGAAGCTGAAATAAACTCTATGAAATTGTTCATATAAATATCTAACATCAAAAAAGTGAATCTAGAATTTAAATACTAAGGAGGAAAGTATTAGAAAGAGGGAAAGGTCTAGTTACCTTTGTATATCCAAAAGGACTTGTATCAAAAATTTACAGTTTTCTTGAATCTGATATTGGAAAAACTCTGCTAAAGTACACAAGGAAAAAATAACACAGCATTGCCTTCAGAGTGGTATTCATCAGCGGCTATTTTGTTGTAAGGATTTGAGGGGGGGCAGGGTTGGTTTTGTTGTTTTATCATTAAGACTGCTGTTTGGGAACAAAGCTTCCAGAAATGGTTGTCAGGGAAAGTTTCTTTATTCTTCCTGATCTAAGTTTTCCCAGTAGATTTCTGTTTAAAAAGAAAAAAAAAAAAAAAAAAAAAAAAAAGCAAAACGGCAGAAGTGAGAATTAGGTATAAATATGACACTAAGCTATATCTTTTAATACAAAAGAACTCTTTTTTAATTAGAAGCTTGGAAGGACATACCCTTTAATTGCTGCACTTGTAGTTTCTGGGCCATCAATATCCTTGCTTCTTTCATTAATAAACTGGCAAGTCAAGTAGGAAAGCTGCAGGAGTATAATTTTTTCCCTTAAGCTCTACTTAATCAACAGCAGACTTGATCAAACAGAAAAAAGAAAATGTAAATCAGTTGCATTAATTCTGCTGGCAGTAAATAGTAGGAAAAAAGCTAAACATGAAAGAATGCTCATTTTGCAGCTGATATCTGGGGTAGGATTGAATGGGAGAAATAGGTAGTTAAACAGCTCTTTAGATTGTGAGTGACTAGGGGAATACCAGGGTTTATGTATGGATTAGTACAGTGATAGACCCTGAGTAGCAAAAGACGATGACTAATTACCTGACAGAGCAGCACTCCATTCGACTTGGTCATTGAAATTAATTTCTGTTTTCAGGACTGGCAGAAAGCAGCTGCAGAATTTCAGTTCAATACTCAAATTAACTAGGAGTCTAAATTATTTCTTTGCACATACAGTATTAGAGGAGTGGGTTACTAAATTGATCTTGATTTTACACACTGAGGCAAGAATTATTCCGCCTTTTTCATCAGAAGTCCGTGTCCCCTGAAATCAGGGAATAAAACCTGTGCTATAATAAACTACTTGGCACTGATCTGAACTCTGTCAGACAGTTAACATCTTAACATTCCCTGGAATCCTGGGTGAAAAATTATAAAATAGTCTTCCAGGATTAAAGAAATTTTGCTACCTGCTTCACTGAGTAAAGTACACCGGGTTGTGCTTAGTCAGGTGAATTTACTTCACAGTTTGAATAGAATTATGCCCAGGAATTAGTTTGCGTTATGATGTTTATGTGCTTGACAACGTGCTATATTTGAAAACTTCCCTGACTTTGGTAAAAAAGATGGAGAAGATGCCAGCTGGTTATTGCCAATGAACTCGTAATAGTTTAAGTGAAGGATGGCAACATGAGAAATTAAAACCAACTGAAAAAAAACAAACAAACAAAACCCCAAAAAAACCAACAACAAAAAAACAACAACCCAGAAGAACCAACTTTGTAACAAAAAGCTGTAAGCACTAGAAGGAAACTATATATCCCATAATTCTAAAATTCAGGAATTCTGCCAGATTTCCACGTTGGTACTTGTCTCATTAGGTCCATGAGCAGCAATTTCTCCTTTGGCAGTAGCAAAACTCCCAGAGCCTTTTGTCTGTTTAAAGATTCCTCATCTTTTAATTTATTTATTCAGCAAAAGTAAATTCTAAATGTTTGTAAAAAAATCAAGTAAATACATATAAGAAGGAGGAAAAGCAAGAATCATTGAATAAGTATTTAATATTTACAGGTACATTTTAGCTCAATGGAAAATAAAGCAGGAGGGGTGTGTATGCCTTTATTCAGCACTTATGCCCCACAGTATTCTTGCTGAATAAATGATGTTACTTCCTGCTCTTTCCTGCATGTTGTCTCTCAATAGACACTTCTAGGCAGGATTACCACATAAACCTGACAGCTTTTGTCTTACTGTATCTTAGTCCTCTTTTGGAACCATTGTTGTAATTGGTCACCTTAGTAGCTAAAATGCTTTTCATTTCCTTTGGTGATGCTAAGCCAACATAAACATGGAAGAATGGATTGGGTTTTATTTTAGTTCCATAATGAATTTTTAGAGCTAACAGTTATTTAGAAAAGCAAAAACAAAACCAAAGAACATTCGTTTAGTCAGACACTAAGCAAACTTGATCTGGAGATCAGTGAGAGACAATACATTGAGAAATCTGCTCTGGCCTTTCAGAGAGTCACATTTCACAGTGTAGCACATTGGAAATGGTTGTATAGAATTATTTATTTGTATTGTCAAAAATAAAAAAAATCCATGAAAACAGTTTTATTGAAAAAGTTTTATGAAAGTGAGAACTTAATTTGCTCTCCAATACAGATGTTAGTAAGATTAGAGTGTCATCATCATATTAAATGGTTTTATTCCCTCCCTTTTAATGTCTTTAATTATCCTTTCATTCTTAAGCTCTATTGTCCAGGTATTATATTACCACTTCGCATATGTTTTGTGTTCTGTTTTTGCATTCATGAAAAAAACGTAATATTTTCTTACATACCAAAAAGAAACGAAAGAATCACTAGACAAAAACACGTGGTCTTAGAAATATAGCTTTTCTGTTCATGTTGTTGATCATCTAGAGTTCTGTCTTTCTCTTGGTATACCAAGAATCTTAAATTAAATTGCATTTAAGCAATTGATTTGTGTTGGCTTTGCATAGAGATGTAGAAGTCATTTATGCTTTTATGTTCTGGAAAATTAATATTCCACATCTTAATGCTAAGCTTCTACCATGATTACTATTAAGCAACCATTAATATGAATTCGCTTGCATTGCCATTGCAGAGAATGATGTTAATGATGTGCATTTTGTCTTTGATGTGGATAACAGGTAGTCCTGAGAGTGTGCTAGACCCAGAACTTGAATGTTTCGGATGTGCGTTTGTGATCCAAGTTATTTTTCCTTATTTGAGCCCATAGCAGAGCCTATAGTATCACTAATGATAGAGCAGGTATTGGTCTGTGTTGTCATATCTGCAAGACACTTGTCTACAAATGTCAAAATAGGGCTAACTCTGAGAGTGTCTTTGTGAGAGCAAGCACAACTGCATTGGACAGCTCTCAAACGGGAAAACTTATTTTGGACAGTCTGTGCTTCTTGATGCTTGCCCTGCATGGAGTTCTCTTCATTTTACTCTGTGCTAATTCAGCACCTCAAGAATGCTGTGGAAATTTTTATTGCTCACGAAATATTTTTGTCTTGGCATGAGGCCATTGCCATAGTCAGTAATCTCAAGCAGGCTTGCTAGGTTAGTAAAGCTAAAACACTGCGGCTCATTGCGACAGCTGAAACAAGTAGCACTGGTGAGCAATTATAGTCTCATGACCATCTACTGTGAGTCGTTTAATTGTCTTTTGCTTGGAGTTAAATAAACTGAAAACTTCAGGTGGTTGGGCATTGCCATTTTTCAAGTGAAACTGCAGAAACAGGAAATCTATAAAGAGGGCAAATACTTCACACATTTTCTCCACTTGCTGCTGAGACCATTATTAATGCCACAATTTAGAAATAAAAGATACAGAACATTAGAGCTTTGACGGAAGTCTCATTTCCATGAGTTAGATTGATCCTTCTCATTGATAAAGTCTTGGACACCATAGAAAATTACGTAGAAATTTTCAGTCTCAAAACCCAAACCTGCTTTGCTCTTTGCCACAGTGGCAGTGTTTTGGGAAGAGAAGCTGGGAAGTCTTTAACTTAAATAACATCTTAAGCTTTGTAAATAAGGATACATACTTTAAGCCAGATCCTGTCCTCGCCACATGAGCAAGTGCTGTGGTAGAGCTTGCTTGTGGATAGGTTGTTTAAGCTCCCCCTAGGACCCACATAATTAGCATATCATGTCACGGTGAGATATTTATTAGAATGAAAGTGTTCTTTGGAGGCTGGGTTTCACAGGTTTAAATCAGAGCTGTGAATAGTGGGTTTAGGGCCTTATTCACAATAAATTTTATGTTGGTGAGAGGTTATGGAATGGGTTTCTGTACCATGTCTACTTGCTCTCACAAATCTTGGAAGAGATATGGGCTCTGAACTTTGTTGTGAGTTTTCCTTTATTTTTTCATTGTTTTCTCTTTTTTTTTGGAGGGTTGTGTGTGTGTGCATTCCAAAGAAAACAAGGGGAAAGCACCTTACATAGCAATTATTTTAATTCTGCAGGACTCCTGTATGCCAAACATGCATTATCAATGTAATATCCTGTAACGACTGGGACTCAGGGATGAACAGCTATTTAGTATGTCTCAGTTAGAAACCGCTTTCTCAATACCTGCGTCTGATGACATTTGTGTTATTAACACCACTGGGCATTTAATAAACTCACTGTTCACAAATTAGTGGTTGCTTTGCCATGTGATCCTCATTTTAGATCGGAACTTCTTCACTGCCCTCCTGAGGAATCTCTTAGGCTGCAAACCTGTTCCTATCACAGCGCTGAAGTGTTATTGCCACAGACCTGTCACAGCTGTCTTTCTCTTCGATAAGAAGGAGAGAGAGGAGAAAGAATGATAGGTGTCTTCAGCCACACAGTGAATGTGCTCCTAACAAAATATTTGAAACAGAGAGACAGTATCTGATGTTGAGACAATATGAAGTGATTATGTACCATGCTATTTGTACCACAGTTTAGTGTGTTATTTCATTGATTATATCCAGAGTAAGAGTTTCCTGTAGGAAAAGAAAAAAAAGTGGACATAAAGTACTATAATGTTCTCATGCTGTAAGTTGTCTGGAGATCTTTGAGAATTGGCTAGTAGTGCTGAATGGGCAGCGAAGGGAATGCATATGCACAGGAACACAAATATTTCCCATTTGGCTTTTATATTTAGTACATACACAGATTTCTGCTTGTACAGAAGAGAGACTAGAATCAAACAAATGAGGTTGTGTAGGGTAATATGAGTGTAAGCCTAAAATAACTAGCACAGTTATTGCCAGCTCCGAATCTGATGGTTTCATCATAAAAGACCTAAGATACGGATGCATGTCTGTAGCTTTATGCAGATGAATAACCCTTTAAAGTGCCTAAAATTCAGCCTAATCTTGCTGCTTATTGAACTATTAGACTGTAAAAGCCCTTCCCCAAAGCTCTGAACCTTCACATCCGAAGAAGTCCTGATGGTAATCTGTTTCCCCTTTTATTTTAGTATAGTCCATTCCTTTCTCAGGTTTGTTGGTAGAATTGAGTGTATGGTAAGCATGACTGCTTTCTGCAGAGTTAGAGAGAATATTCTGATTTCTATGAAGCAGATATACAGAAGTTGGCTTGATAAACCCCCATTGGTATCTTCAGGGAACAAGTAGATTAAACAAGTAATTATACCATAAGGCTTTTAAAAGTTAGTAGATTTAAATACATTGTATGAATCTCATCTTAATGTAGCCTTTTGTCTATAGTGCTTCCTGCCAAAAAAAAAACCTCCTGACAGGAAATAAACATTAAAATAATCTTTAATCCCTTGTCTGGTCTATTACCATTAACAATTGATGCACTTTAATTTTGTGGGATTTTAACTACAAAATGGAATGGCTAAGTAGTGATAATTGGGTTTGGAATTATACGGTCATTTATATCAACAGAAATGCAAGTGGCTGGGAGGGTGATTAATTATTTAACATTTCCTGGCTGTGGATCCTATTATAGAATTTTCTGATATATTCTGCTGTGAACAATTATCACCAAATGAGGATAAACAAATCTGTGATGTGAAGTCTTATTTATAAATTAAACTATATTTAGAAAATATCTATTTCATTTGCATTTTCACTCTCTTCTCGATAGTACTGTCATAATCAGCTTGTTTTCAAGCTTTTCTGCCCTTTTGCTAATTTTTCAGGTTCACACCCCAGATTTTGTGCAAGAGAAACAGAGCTTCAGATGTCCTTAAAATAATTCCTATTCCAAATAAAGATACAGCTAATACAGTCATGGTAATGTGCTTGCATGTTCTGTTCGCCTTTTCATTCCCTAATAATAGAACTAGTGCATGGCAATGTCTTTGAATTTAACCCACGTGTTGAGATTGGATTTCATCATTAAATGCTTCCAACTCATGAAGATTTTGGAGAAGAGTGCTGGTGCTTCCATTCTTAAACAGGGTTCTCTGGCATTTGAACTTTCTCATGTCTGGTGGATTTGTCCATGAGAGTTAGCATTTCATGTTCTTGCTCTTACATGGAGACTGACTGTCGCTTTGGTGTATTATGCTTGTGTGTCCTTGCAAATACATATACAAGCAGAATTTGCAATTAATTTTACTTTCATTTTCTTGCCAAAAAAAAAAAGTACGTGTATGCTGATTATCTGAACATAACACAAAATCAGTCTAATTAGTACCTTATAAACCATATTTCCTGATGGTTACCCTGAATTTTTTCCCATCCATTATTTCCATTAAAAACACAAAAGACTACAGCCCCTCATTTGAAAACAATTGCTAAAAGCGCCTGAGTTTCTTCTTCAAGCAGAACTGCTAACAGTCGTCCCTGGCAGTCCTACCCAGAAAACAAAATCCAGTTTACATGCTTATATATCAACAAAGAAGAACAACAAGATGATTATAATTATCGTTAGTGCGGTGCCTGGATTGTTAGTCACAGATGAGGACCAGCCATATTAATAAATATGCAAAATAAACCAAAAAGATTGTTCCAAGTCACTATTGCTTAAAATTTAAGTGTTAATCAAAAGTCAGGGATAGAGATAGATAAGAAGAACAAGCATATAATGAGATAATATTAATCAATATGGTAGGCCCTGTTTTAGGCATGATTATTTTTTTGATGCCAAAGAAAAGATTAGATACCAAAGAAAAGGAGAATTTTAATGTGGATTATGAAAAAAGATAATGAGATAATATTGCAAATGCTTGTGGGCAGATCTGTAAGCAGAATAAAAGAAAGCATAAAAATGCTTGTTTGAAAATTTAGGAATGAAAACTGCTATCTTAGAGTTGATCTAGGGTGAGCGTTGACATTTGGATAGCGAATCAGGATAAACTGGATTAAACTGAAGATTTCTCTGTAGACAGACTATAGTATTAGAGGAAGAAAGGATGAATTTGTTGTGGAAAAGTTTTCTTTCAAAGATCTCAGCATAATGAGTGCAGGAGCAGAGAGAAAAGGGGTGAGATATCTGTGGGTTGGACCCTTCTTGTGGGTGTGTAGGATAAAAGTCTTACAGTTAAAAGAAGGAATCGACAATGAACCAGACAGAAACAGATTGAGAGTAGAAATCTGAGCACAGATGAGAAATAAATTCTGGTGAACTGGAAGTTATGGCAAGTCCAGAAGGCTGATGCTTAACACTGAAGGAGGTTACAGGAGGTGACCAACTACATCCTTGGCAATTACAAGTCAAAAAAACTTCATTACAATATGAAAAAAACAGGCGAGAATATCTTCAAAACCAAGATTCAGGAATCTGGTCGATGTTCTTTGCACAGCATGTGTGCAGGCTGTGTTAATGTTCCCCATCTACTAGTGGTTAGTTTCCTTGAAAGTGGGAGAAAGCAGCTTGGAAAAGGCTATTCTGGCTGGGTCAGCTAACAGTTTGGTGTTGGAAACCATTTTGCCAATGAGGTTGAAATCAAGGGTGCTGATGTGGGACAAGAGGGGCCATCGACTGCCTAGAGATTGAATCATTAATTGTCAACATTCTCAATCAGTTCAGCACTCACTACCACAGTGCCAAAAGCAGTGCCAAAGCAGAACTTAGTTGTGCACGTTGTTTCCTGTCTTTAATTAAAGCTAGATTTGTGTGTTAGCCCAGTAAGTCTTCAGTCGCCTGACATGTGAGTGACATATGGAGAGGAAGCCTGGTAAGATAGTGAAACAAGTTTAGGTGTGTTTGCTGTCTGCATGAGGCCAGCATAGTTTGGTCAAGATGCATATTAGCCCTGGGCAGAAGCCCACAGAGCAATGTGCCCAGTGTAGCTGATGAATGAAGTGGAGGGCTTGATGAGGTTTTTGAAGCTGGTAACTCGACATACAGCATAGACTATGAGAGAGCCATAGCATTAACATTTTCTTTGTTCATGCCAGAAAGAGATATGTTCATCAACCTCTATAAATTGAATCTGACTCAACAGCAAAGTGTTAAGCATTCACAGACATTGCATTTTATTTATTTTAAAACACTGGTTACCTTTCTAATATTGTACATTGCAATGTGGACCTTTGAGCTACATTTTAAGTTTTTCCCATATATAAAGAAGGAAGGTCTATCAGAAAACTGCGTTAAATCATGCTTCCTTTTTCTGTAGCTGCATAGCACAAGAATAGTGCAACAGTACAATAGCACTGCTGGTTTTGTGTCATTGTCAAAATCTTGGCCTGAGTCATTAGAGACAACTTAAGACTTTATTTGGCCGCACACATCCAGTATTTATCGGGTGATGGTCCATTAGTTAATGTGTCAAACTCAGCAATATTTGAGGAAGTGGCAGTGTGTATAGCACATTAACATGGTTTTTAGTTCACACTGATCTAAATGACCTGAAATCTAATTGTGTAGATTGCTTATATCTTATAGCACTTGCTGCCATTTATAGCAACTGGTGTACTTGCTGTAGATATATCCAAGTACACATAAATACCAGTGAAATTTTTATTCCACATATACAGAAGAAACTTTTATTTCAGTAGATTAAAGTATCTTAACACTGCATGTAACTAATTAGTACTTATAGCCAGAAAAGTGTATTTTACATTTTCAAATGCAATTTCTTTCAGCAGATGCTAATACATATTAGGACATCTGTTTATATTTCCCTTCAGTCTTTTTTTTAACTGCGTCTTATTTAAAATACTGTTGTCAGCTGAAATAGTATAGCCTTAAACAATACTACTTGTATATGTAGTTGTGAACTCGTATGTCTGCTTTTGAGATGTCTTTCTGCATAAGCAGATTTTTGTGTTGTTTTGTGCAAGTGAAAGATGTATAAAAAGTTGTTTTGCTTCATTTAAATTGGAGCAGGGATGAAAAAGGCAGAAAGAAGTCAGTAGGATAAAATGGAATGCTATCCCCACTAGGTAAAGTTGTCCAATTACGCCTCGTGTCAGAACTTTTTAACATTTGAATGGCTGGGAGGGGATACTAATTTCAGCCTTAATAATGGCTGCTTTAGGAGTCAACATCACAACACTTCTCTTATAATTTTAGCACATCTGTCAGCCTGTGGACAGGAGCCCTGGGCTAGTGGGTGACTGAAGATCTTTTTATCCCTAGAGAGCATTATATATTCTGTTCAAGAGTGAGGAAATAAAAAGGTTGTAAATACTCACCTACTTCACTGCTGCCCACATTTGCCCTGTTGACAAATTGTGACTTTCACATTCTGCTTTACATTCATAAACACAAAAATAAATAAAAACTATGCAACTTCTCATTGTATAATACTTATGGAAGCAGCCCATTTATAATGTCACATATTCTATAATACTGTATAGTCCCTAAGCTGGACTTTTTTTTCATTTCAATAGATCACATTGATTTCCTGTATGACTTTATCTGCCTAATACAAAGTGGGATTGAACAGTTATTTGTCTGGATTTAACCATTCCTTATCAAACATTTATGATTTAGCTATTGCTGCAGCATCTTCTTGTAAGGTCTTTCTTATTTTTATCTTTTCAGGAAGAGTATGAATGTGATAACAAGGCTGTAATAAATCTGTCTCTTGAAAATGAAGCATATTTTGGGAAACTATATGCTATGGGGCTGACAGGGGAGGAACATTTAAGTGGAGGGGAGGTTTAAGGGGCAGGACAGTCATGGAAGTGGATTGTTTCTAGGACGCTGTGGGCACCTATTAATAAGAATGATTGACTCTTCTGGTGGAGGTTTTCATTGTATTGGGACTGCAGTTTCCTAGCTGTATGGTAGGCTGGTGTTTTTGAGATGAAAGACTCAATAGAAAGGAGATGTTTGCCTAATGAGGCCAAATTTATACAGCCATCATGAGCCTGTAGGTTGAACAGAAATAGCACAAGTCACAGAAAGGTCAGCTTGGTTTGCATCTTTGTTTATCAAAGTAAAAATGTAAGACCCCAGTCTTTTTATTTCTGTTTCTTCTTCAATTTTGTAGTTCTTTATCTACAGGGGAAAGCAGATAATATGTGAAAACTGTATAATAGTAGCTGGGATTGAATTAAATAGGAGCAGAAAGTACACATGAATAGGACCTTTCCTGTGTTACAGCTTATTTTAAATTTTTGTTTGAAAGAAAAAAGCATATTAAAGGTATTCATTGTGTATCCCTGGTGGTTTAATATTCCTAACCAGAGCATTTTAATGGAACATTTTCAGAACAACCTCATCATACTAAAGTAATTTATTTTTCATTACATAATGCTTTTCATTCCATGATTTCAAAATGTTCTACAAAGTGTGCTTTTTGAAGTGCCAAACTAAGTGTCATATAACCCTGGGGAGATGTCTGGGGTTTTTATTGTACCTATTTTGCAGACAGGTAAATTGAAACAAAGAGAGATTTACAGACACTCTGTGAATGAATAAAGAAGGGAAGACCAGAACCCAAATTCCTGCCTGCTGAGTGCCAGCCCTAAGCACATGCCCCTTTGTTCAAAAAAAAGAGTGCTTCATGCTGTGTGTAGGGAAAGAAGAGAAAAAACTTTGCAGAAACTCTGAACGTTAATAATTACATTGTAAAAGCTACTTAACCGACAGCGAACATTTAATGCAGAACCATAAATTTGCAGGACACTTACAAAGAAAATGTTCTTCTGTTTTCACTTCTCAAATCTGTTTATAGTTAAATTTTTAACCTGCTTAACTGACACTGTATTCTGTCCTATCTTCTTTTTCATGTCTCTTCACTAGTGCTTTCAATGACCTCTCTGTTAGTTTCTTTATATAGAAACCTGCTATGCTGTCTTGAATGCACAAGGTCAATAATGATTACCCTCTAACTTTGAAGGGCGTCCCCCTTCTCTGCTTGCAAAGTATGTCAAACCACAAAGTCCCTGCATCCCATAATTGCAATTTCTCTTATGAAATGCATTATCAAGAAAGGTACATTTATTTCCTAAATTGTAGAGCTTTAGTCCACAAACATATTAAGCCTGGCAAAGTCAAGATATGTATATATATATATCTTTTTTTTCATTGTAGAAAAGTAGACTTGATAGTTTATAATCAATTTAAAACAAATCCACACTAATTAAGACATTCTTGCAATGTATTTCAAAAGAAGCAAACAGCCTGTTCATTTTTAATATGTGGATATAAAGCTGAATTTCTGTCGTTCGATATACAAATGGTGCAATAAAAGACCTTATTTATTTTTATTTCTAAAGATCTGTGCACACTGTAAATGCTTCTAAGACTTCAGCATGATCTGTACAGAAATGCTGTTACTCCTGTGAGCTGTACAGAATATGTACAATGAAAATATGTTTATCTTTCGGAGCCAGTGGTCCTCTAATAATTATCAATAAACAAAGTCAGTTGGAAAAAAGTACAGAAAAGTTGGTGATAACAAAAAGATGCTTAAATGAAATTGATACTATAGCAGGCATTGACTGTGTCATCGCACAGCTTAATAGCTGGAGTCCTGGTTCAATACGATGAACTTGGGAAGGTTTTCCTAATGAAAGAACTGGTGCATTCTGTTCAGTAGCAGCAATAGCTTAACTGTTTTAATTACCTGCTTTAAAAGTTTACATGCCTCTGATTGTAGTACTACATACCAGGAGGAAATGTATTGGCTAATATCAGAAAATGAGTCCTCGGAAATAAATGTGAATAACAGTAGTAATTTTAAAAATAAATTCATGCAGATATTTGATTTAACATTAATAAATGCATACACTGCAATTTATTCTGCCTACAAGTAATTCAGAGTTCTATGCCAGTATATTCTCAGAAAGCTGCTGATTCGGTTTTCAGTGTCTTTTCCATCAGCTATGCATTTTCAGGATCTGTTGGGAAATAAGATTCCCTCCCTCTCCCCCTCTTCCCTCTACTACAATAACAGAAGTCTCAGAAAAAGGCATACAAGTTGGAAGAAATGTGCATTCATGTAAATATCTAAACATATATAAATTAGCTTTAAAAATTGAATTCACTGAACATGAATAGTCACTTAAAGTGTAACTGGAATTGACTGTGTCATGTATCAGCCTAATAGCTAGAGCGCTGGTTCAATACAATGAACTTGGGAAGGTTTTCTTAATGAAAGAACTGACGTTTTCTGTGCAGTGGTTGCATTCATCAGACCACATAGTGTTCATTACACTACAAAGGCCTGCCAATGTGAATTGTTAGGATCATCTATTAGGTAAACTGGAGGGGGACAAAAGATAGTGGAGGAATGAGAGACTTCAGTATCTCTACAGGATAGCGCAGTCAGACTGCTTTGATGACCTTTCACCGGTGCATTAGCATCTATTCACTGAAAGATCCCAAGTTCATACCCTAATTCTGCTAACCAAAACTGGCATGGAGACAGTGGTAGGTGCGTTCATCTTACTGTCTGATGTTACAAACAAACCATATACTTCATGGAGCCACACTCTTTAATTTGCTTTGTTTAAATACTGCGGAAATTACTGAAAAATGGACTTTCTAGTAATTCTAATTAGACTCCGAAACCCACCCTGGTTTGTGGTGCTAATTTGGAGAGGTGCCACATGCTGGGGCTGATTTCTTCAGAGAGAAGATGAGGCCTGTGCCATTGGGAAATGGGAAAAACCAGACATGCTGATTGGCAAGGTCGATGCTGGGAGGCCCAGTGCTGACTCAGGAGCAGGCACGTTAATTCCATGGGGATTTGCATCCACTCTGTCCCTTGCTTACCTAATAGGAGCATTGTTATGCTGGTTTCATAGGGAGCTTAGTGCTTGAAAAGAGAGATTTTATATAAAGATAAAAGTTTTGCTTCAATTCTCCTAACATCCAGTCATTAAGAAGCTTGTCTGCTCTATGAGGCAGCACACTACAAAAGCATTCGCATTCACAAGCGGGGGCTGTATTAAAGCACATAGCATGTTTAATTCTTTCCAATGGATATTTATGGTAGGTGTATTGGTATCATGCTCTGTTTTTTCTCCCACTTGCAGAATTCAAGTTAAAGTTCTGTGAGGGCTACAAGTCTAAAAGTCCATATCTCAAGGTCATTCCCCTAACCTTATTTCCCACGTTTAAATGTGTTTATATAGATAGGTAAAATCTGGTAGCTGCTGCCACATAACCTTGTTTCCCTTGCTGACATCTCCAGTGGATGGAATTGAATATAGAACTGTTATTTGGGATGGGGACATATAATGTCAGTCCTGCTTTGAGCACGAGTGCCCACCATACTACTGTGCTCCCTTCCCAAGCAGAACGTCAGCTCTTTTACATCTCCTGCTTCAGCCACCATCACTGATACCTTAAAGACACAGAAGGTATGGAGGAAGAAAATAACCTCTTCAGTGCTGGAAGTTGCAGTGAATTTTGTGCCCAGCAAAAATTGTTTAGGAGGGATATTTTGGTTGGTTTTTTTTTTTTTCATTTTTTTTTTTAAGGTTGTTGAAAATGCTGTATGTATTTTCATTCCAGAATCTATGCCCATTTATTTTAATGTTGTTATCCCTATGGAATGTATTTAGTGAATCAGTGGCAAGTCTTATATATTTCTGTGGTGACTTCAATGCCGTATCAGGATTTCAGAGCACTTTATTGTCATTGGCCAATTAAAATTCACAACCTGTAAGAGCCTTATGGTGAAAACATGTGTTTGTTGGTATGAAAAAGAAGCTAAAAGTTTTCAGTTTGGTTTGCTTGCCTTTTTTACCCTTTTCCTTTTAAATTACCTGATTAGATTTTTTAATTGTACTTAAACTGGATTGTCAGGCTTTGGGCCCTTATGCTGTTTGCCAGAAATATCCAGGTTTTTAAAGATGTATTCTTGAAAAGTTCAACTTCGTGGGAAAAAGAAGCAAGACCTGGATAGGCCCTTGTGCTTTGGGAAACCGTGTGACATTAGAACTTTGAGAAATCAGGCCTTGCTGTGCTGCAGTGGGAACTATGAATCACATGCCCTGAACTAAACAAACATACCCATTTCTTGGCTGCTTAGAGCAGGAGATGGAAGTGTTCAAAGGAATTAAAGGCCAGTGTGAAATAGTGCCTCCCACTGCTGCTTGCTGTCCTAAAACTTCAGCGAAAGACATCACGGTTGCTGGAAATGGTGAAGATATTTCCCTCACATGGGAGGAAAAGCTGTGAAAAAGAAGTTTTTTGACAGGATAGAGAGCAAAAGGCTTAAGGGATAAAAATACAAGCGCGTGATTCGAACACCTCTTTTGCAAATAGCCCAGTATCTGGATAGTTGACAAAAAGTGGTAGAGAAGAGCTAGAAGGCTCGTTTGCAAAAAAAAAAAAAAAAAAAAAAATTATGTCAGAAATCTTATTGAAGATAAATTAGTTTTTACTGGTATAGTTGAACAACACATATCCTACTCTCCAGATGCCCTCTGTGCAATAACAGAGTTCAAGTGAAGGATGTAAAGAAGAAGCTGTTCTGCTTAACTGTGATCATTTGAAGAGTCCCCTGGCTCAATCCATCCTCTCTCATCTGCCCAGCCCCAAACCTGGGAGCAAAGAGTAGTGATGGCACTAATGTCTTGATTTATCTTGCAAATCGGTGAGCAATAAAAAGATTTTATATATATATATATATATTTAGCTGTTACATCTTTTTGGATATCCACCATTAACATAGGAGGAGATCAGTTATTTGCCCAAGATACTTCACTTCTGGAAATACATCATAACACAGCTCTGATTGCATTGTATTCTCTCCCCTAAGCGCGCAGTGTATACAAAGGTGACTACAGCTACAAGTCTGTACTTGCTACATTTAAAATATCCACAAAGATTATAATAATTTTTTATTAGGCTGAAAGTTAAGTTAATTTCTCTTTAAAGAAAAATGCACTATTTTAAACATAGAGCTTCCCCAAATTGTATTTGGCTTAATGTTTAGAAAGAAGACTTGAAGATACAATACCAGGCTATTTAAGATTTTCTGCTTCTTGAAGCACAGAGCACAGGGGTTGATCCACCATTACATTAAGGCTTATTAATACCATTCTGCAGGAGTTTTAAAGGGGCTCCTGAAGAGTTTCTGCAGAGCCTTCGCTGTGCCCTTTTCCAGATCTTCTGGAAGCACTGATAGGTGAAAACAGAGAACTACAGGCCTTGTTCCCTGTGGCTTTGCTTGGAAATCTTGTTCAGGCAAAATATGAAATACTTGTTTGTATTAGATGTCCAGGTGCACAGAGACCTCCACTGCATGATCCCCACTCCATTCCTGTGACTGGCATGTTTAGGAGAGAGCAGTCCTTGCACTATGCTACAGAATGTGAAAGCAGATTTTTCACAGCACACTGGCCACTCCAAGAAGGAAGCAGGTGAGAAGGAAGCATGCCTTAAGCGCATTTTGCTCGAGGTTTATTTCTTTCAGTTTTGCACTTCACTGGAAGCTGGAACCACACAGGAACAGCCTTGAAACTGCCATCAGGGACAGGAGAGGCCATGCTGGTGTCGCGAATACGGCAGTGACAGGAGACTTAGATCTGCCAAGTTAGCTAGCAGGCTTTGACTGTTCTTTTCATAAGCTGCTATGTGTGCTTTATGATAATAGTAATAATAAATATGTCTTGTTCCTCATTGTTCAGTGGGAATGATGGCTACCTTAGGGTAGGCATCCTTTGCTCCTTTGTTCCTTTGCTTCATTATCTTGTATAGTTTGAGGTGTTTCTCGTGTGGTTCTAGCTCCATGGGAGAAGGTCAAAACCTACGATCTAAACATACTTTAAATAATCAAAACCTCTGCATAGCTTAGGACATTCCTACAGAACAATCACATATTTCCTCTGCCATATTCTGTAGCTATAGTGGAGAAGGGGGTGTTCAAGGCAAAGATTTGCATGTGAACCTGGATAACTTACTTTGAGCAAGTACCATAAATCATCTGTCTGGGGAATGGGTTTGTCTGGCAAGTGAAGAGGGTTGAGTTGTTTTTGTACTTCCAGAAATTGCACGGCAATTATTTTATTATGGGGCTTCAGTAGGAAAATAGCAGTTTTATGGAATGACTTGTTTTTCCATGGAGCAAAGTTGTCGCCAGTTGCTATTTTTCTCTTAATTAGAGAGGCAATTTTAATTATCTGTCAACATCCTCTAGAACCTGGTTTAGCTGGTCTTTTTCATGCACATGTGATGAAATCAAAACAAGTAAGTAGAAGGTGAGTCTGTCACAACTGATAGGAAGTAGAATGAAGCCTAAGCATGAGAATAATTAGCATGCTTGGACTCAGGAAGAACGAACTCTGTCAGGTATGATGGCTATGCCCTTTCACTCCCTGTATTTCTGATGCAATCCGAATGCACTTGTAATGATACTCAATAATATCCATTAATTCCATATCTGTGTAGTGAAAGTTTTCTAATGCCTTGAAGTATGGTCAGGACACCAAACTTTTTATTAAAATGTAATACTAAACTATTTGTGATTTGGGAAAGAGTAGGGAAGTTAGACTTGCTTTCCTTCTTCCCTGTGTACACACGGCTCTTTCTTGCAGGGGTAGCCTACAATAGGGAAGCTTTACCAAAGCTCATTCACAAAACACAAAGCAGTATTGCTGCAAAAGTTCCTGTTAATATTGCACTGTGGTGTGGTCTGCTACAAGTGGAAAGTGTATCACAGAAGATGACCTGAATCAGAAGAGCTTTGAGGTAAACAATTGTGATTGTATGGATGGTCTGTATGCATGTACTGGTGCGTGCAGGAGGCAGAGAGCATACTGGTATACAATGTTTAATTGCACAATACCTGTCAGATCACCTGTAATTCAATCAACTGTGCTTGCATAACAAAGTATTGGTCTTCTCAAACTGAAATGTCTTAAATAAAATGATTTTGTGGTGTTTAAAAAGCAACAGAAAAAAATTCACTAAAGACCATTAAGCGGCCTCAAGCCCCACGTTTCAGT
Source organism: Lathamus discolor (assembly GCF_037157495.1). NCBI lineage: Eukaryota > Metazoa > Chordata > Aves > Psittaciformes > Psittacidae > Lathamus > Lathamus discolor. The sequence continues at coordinate 7,824,049 of NC_088909.1, read as the reverse complement.
GTTCATTTGTACCGATTATGGTGTGACAGCTCTTGAGTTTCCAATGATAACAGCCATCTGACTTGATCTGAGTTCAATGGATTTTCACTAAAATAGAATCATCGCCTGTGTGATGGATAGAAAAAGTAAAGCAATACATCCTGATAAATGCTCTGGCTTTTTTTCCCCTTCCCTTATTGTGACCTTGTACAATCTATAAGTGAGCAAAGCTGAGCCCTGGCCACTGCTGCAACGCATCAGGACTTTGAAATTTAAGTAGCTCTGAAACCCATCAATGGGGTGAAGGGAGAATGGCCTGAGAAAGCGATGGATCATGCTTAGAGGGCTCACAGGGAAACAGGGTAAGCTGAAGGTCAATACGCAGACATGTCCTGAAGGAACAGCTCAGACACTCATTCACATTCACATCTCAAAGCCACTGCTGCTGTAGCACTGTGAGATCAGTAGGAAAGTAAAATAAAACAAGAATTTCAGAGCATATAATTTCTTTGCAGAAGCAAATGGCAGAAGGGTACAGTATAAAATAGCTATCACCTATAGTGCTGGTGCAGTGCCCTCCAAGCAGCAAGAACCATAACACCATGAAACACATTCTCCCCATTACACTCCAGTTGTTTCCAAAGTTTTTCGGTCTGGATAATTGTGGAGAGCATTTAACATTTTTAATATGTCATTGATCGTTTGTAACACATTATTCAGCATGACATGAAAGTGAGCTAAAATAGAAGGGATACAGTCTGAATCCATACACATGCAGACAAGTAATTAAAGGCCTTTATACTCTGTGCTTTGTATGCCTGCTTGGATACAAATGTGTACAAAACTTTTACACAAGTTTATATTCAGATTCTGATTTCTTTGGGGTTTTGAAAAAGATTTGGTGCCAGGTGCAGAGTGACCTGGCTGTAGAAAGCTTAAAAATAGCAGGGAAAAAAGAAAGAAAAAGAAAATACTAAAAGAAAATTAGTACACAAATTTGAACCCACAGTTACTATGCCTAAAGCAGAAATTGCCGAACAAGTCAAGAGGCTTATTAGCATTTTATGTAAATCAGTTATTACTGTTCTCCACTTCCTTAATTATCCATGTTATTTCAATACAACCCTTTCTTTGATGTCCCAATTCTATATTTAAATAGTGCAAGATTTCTATCATATCCTCCCGCTGAGGTTTGTTCCATGCAAAAAACATGCCAAGAGCAGCTATTTTAGAGACTACTGGGAAATGTTTAATTGGTTAATCCCATTTGAGTTATGAGGGAGTATTGCCATGCACAGAAAACAGAAACATGTAAAGTACTGGCTTGGAGAAGTTTACTAAAACCTGCAAGACTTCCCCTGAAATTTATCCCTCAAGATGTTTTGTTTCCTAGGTACCCAATGGGAAATGATTCAAAGGAAAATCCTTCAAACTTCTTTGAAATACACTAAATGATTGATTCACAGTAGAAATATTTTTGAATTAAAACGCAAAGTAATTTTTTTTTTGTTGTTGTTCTTGCAGTGCAGGAAGGGTCTCTCTTCATATTTGACCAAGCACTGCTGTGGCTCGACAACAGTGTGTTTCAGCCAGAAAAAAAAAAAAAAAACAAACACCAGACTTTAACAAGTTGTTAATTGTTACCTACTATTGCAAGCAAATGAGTGCTCCTTGGATTTCTGTATTGTGAAGTGATCAACATTTTCTGTGTATCAGTTCCAATCGGGAAATGGACATTCCCTGTTGCCCATTAGGATCAATTCTACACAAAGTAATGCTTTAAAAAATGTCACATCTCTGCACAGCTTCCAGTGTCCAACTTTGGACTGGATAGACTTCAGAGCAAAGCATTGGCAAATATTCCTTTCCCGATTTCAAACATCTGATAGTTTTTAACGTTTTGAAAACTTCTTTGGGAGGAGTGTAAGAGCACAAGCAATGAAGAAAAAAGTGTGTACTTAGTTTGGCTGTAAACACAGTAAAATGCTACAGCATGGTCAGATAAACAAGTTCATCTTCATAGATTTTAATGGAAAGAAGTAAAATTGCAGACTTTTATTTTCCTTATTTTTGCTTTACTTCATTTTAAGGGATAAGATTATCTTCCACGTTTACTGAAGATGTATCAGTATGTATATACAGGGGCTCATAGAAGTACAGGTACAGGGAATTTTCTTAGTGCATGAAGCTTGGTAAAGAAGAGAGGAAATAGCTGATTAAAAAAGAAATCCTTTCTTGTCTTCTGTATATATTTATCTTTTATAAATAACATGGGTTTTTTTGTACTGATTCCTAAACTAAGGTTTGGATTGTACAGTTGAAAGGTTTTGGCAACAAGCTTTTCTGTATTCTCAATTCTTACAAACTTATGGAAATAGGTTAACTTATTAAAAAATCTATGCTGGAACTATGGATTTCCGAGTTTCCATCACTGGGAAGTACATTGTTCCAACTCTGAAATTATACAGTCTAAAATCATCATCATGTATTTTCATCAGGATGAAATATCGGGAGCTCTGCTTAGTGCAAGGTTTTATTAATGATGTGCTGTCAGAAGCTGGATGCTCTGCATATTTGCATATTAAACAGCTGAGTGAAGAAACATTCCTTTTATTGCTGCAGGGAATAAATCAGTTTAAAGCAAGTTCTCATCATTTATACTCCTTTCAGCTAAGTCTTCTTTTATTGAAATAAATTGTTGAAGTGCTTTGCTCATTCTTTGAATACTGATGAAATTTACCTTGATAGGGCCTCAGGAAAAATAACATTTTCTTAAAGGTGCAGTGTTATTCTTTATCTAAATACAGTTGAACTTTTAGAAATGGACTGTAAGAAAATTTGTGCATCTCCAGACACACAAAATCTTCTTTTAGTTATAGAATTTCTATAGGTACTTCAAGATGTTTGTGCAATTTCTGTGGTGCTGTTCACCCAGAAATCTTCTGCATGGGAGCTTAGCACAATATGTAAATGTTGTATTGTTTTTACTTTGTATACATTACTTAGCTGCTGTTAGTGAATGAGGCCTCACTGCTACCTTACACCCGTGAGTTGCAGATGAGCATTACATTCTCTTGTCTGTGTTCTGTCTGTTGGTGGCAGCCTGAGTTTAAAAGTGATGTCTGGAAGAACTAGAACAAAGTCAGTAACAAAGAAAAAAAGTTTGTGTTTTATTTCCTGCTCTTTCATCATGCTTGAAATGATGCGTACAAACATGTCATGAGACCCTGGTTTTCCCAAATTTACTTAAATAAATAATTTTGAAAACATAATTGGTTAAAAGATGATAAGGAAATTTTTGTAGTCTGTCATTTTTCCAGGAGTGAACTAAAAGACAGCAATAGAAAAAAAGTAACTTAAAATTAAGTGAACATCTTGTAGGAAGTCAGATGGAGTTTGGATATTTTATTTAATGATACTGTATGACATTGGCTAGCACTGAAATGTTGTCTGTCTGTCACAATAAGCAGCAAAAAAGTCAAAGAAATTATCTAAGGAAAAATATATTGTTTGTATTCCTATATTTTATTTCAAAAGGTTACAGCAGCAAATTATTATATGTCTTTCCTATGTCATGTAAGGTATTTTAAAATATAAATCATTTGTGACAGGAGCTTCTTGGTTTTAAGTGGAAAATGTGCATTTAATATCATGAAAATAATGTCAAAACATCCACTCCTAGACGGTTGCCAAGTGAACTGTTGCTTTTCATTTATGTTTTATTTTTGGAGGTTGGGCTTTGCAAGAACATTTTCAGATACTTAGAAAAATAGTGATACATTGCAGCTGTAGTTTATTTTAATTGGACAGCACTAAGTGAGCTGACTTTATGATAAACAGTGCAGCCAGCGGCTAGTGACTGCACTTCCACTTTAAAGATGATACAGAAAATAGAATCCTTCAAGCTACAGTCATAAAGAACTAAGATGGAGTTACTTTTGGAGCATAAGTCTATGTTTGTCTCAGTGTGTTGTTATTAGGGATACCAGATACTAAAACTGTAATATCTTATAAAGTACATTTTTCCTTACCACCTAGCCCATCCAACTATCAAAATCTTTGTATTAATGAGATTTTGGTTTATTTTTATGATTTAGTTTGTCATTATGAATTATTAGTTAATATATTTCATGTATAATGTCAGAGAATTCTCAAGCACAATGTATGATTCTGCAATTGGAAATCCTGATAATACTTCTTACCTCTTCAAAGATTTATCTGCTGATGTTCTGAGGCATTATCCCTGTAAAAGGCTGTCATACCTTTGATTTCTTTATTACTATTCAAAAGTATAGTTTTACTTAATGTAATGTGCTTTTTTTGAAGTTATATGTGATTGATTTTATTTTTTTTCCTGTGATTGAATAGTAAATCTGACATAAATTCACTTGCTGACATTTGGATGTTTATAAGGATGATTTGGTTTAGTGGTTAGACCTATTGTATTTCACAGGGGTGTTGTCAGGCTTAATTAATTATGCTGCAGCAATATGCAGTGCAGGTTTTTGTGCCGGTATCTTCACTGTGGTTCGCAGGGAACTTGCAGAACAGGATGACTGCTACCAGACTGCCTGATTTTGCCTCTGTCACACTGTACACATCTTTAATCTGATATTCTCTGTTTGCAAGAGGATACATATCTTTTTGTAGCTGAGAGAAAGGGGAACTACCTATCGATTCAATTGCTGTAAAACAAAAAAAAAATCCTGCAGGAAAAAACCCATCTCAGTTTGCCTACCGTCTCCTTCTCTTGCTTTTAAGGATGTCTCAGATGGAAAATAGGTGATGACTGGTCATATTTTCTATTCTTGTCATAGACATCATGGGTGGAAACTTCATACTAGAGCAGTTTGCATAACCGCCCCTTGAGAGGTTAAGAAAACTTCCTAGAGTGTATTGTTACATATCTTTTGTTTGTTTGTTTCTGGAGAAGTTATAAATGGTTCATGCTCTGGGGCATTTACTATCACCAAAGGGAAACTATTTGAAAGTGAAAGAAACTTCAGTGCTTGAATTTTTTTTTCCAGATCTTCAGCCTGAGGCAGGATGTAAAATATAGGGAGGGAGCTGAACTCGAGAGACAAGTCCACGCTAGGATGTTTTTGTAGTATTGAACCATGAACTATAAATCATCTGTCTGTGCATGAGTTAAAGATAGGGAAATCACTGCATCAGGTATTCATAATTTGCAGAGAGTCAAGAAAGATGAAAACCAACAAGGTGCAAACTCTTAAAAATGTGTTTAAATCATCATCTTTTAAAATTGCTCTTCTTTTTGTGAGACAGGAAAAATACCTGGGTTTGGAAAGTATCTCTAGACCATTTATTACAAATTAGTTTGAGAATCAGGTTGCTTTATAGGGAAGGCCAATTTCTTCTCTAGCCACCAGGAAAGTTTCCAGAATCTTCTCTTCTTGGGTACTTCTTCTTGGAATCAAGGATACCAAATTATCCAATGTCTTAAATGTTCTGGCCCTTGTAGTTTGGACCTTTTTGTTGCTTTTCAATGAGCTGTTACGTTGTGTCAAGAATTGTTGTGCACTGAGGGTAGATAGTGTCTTCATGCCAGCTGTGTACTTTGCTGCGGCTGTTCCAGGCATGCCGCTTCACTGCAAAATGCAGGGCTCAGAGGAATGGGAGCATAATCCTTCCTGCTAAAAGTTGACTTATATCTGTGAAAATTCAGCACTGTAATTCTAATTTTTTTTTTTGGTTGTTTTTAACAGAGTCTGGTTTACCCATCCCTCTGAATGACTTTGGGAAGAAAAACTGCTGTTAGCATTGTAGATCTAGTAACCAGAGTAAATTGCTTTGCTACTCAGAGCTATGTAGGGAAGGATGTAGGAGGGAAGGAATTTTGGCTGCAAAAAAAATGATATCTCTTCAGAAGCCCTTCCTATCCGACTGATGGTTTTTAAATGGTGTGTTTTGGTCAGGGTTCATGACAAGATCCCTTTACGTATTAGCTTTGGTGAGTTGTTGCTCCGTATTTAGGTTACGCACGGGACATGTATCATGCTTGTTGGTATGATGAAGACAACGGCTGAATTTTTTCACGTATCTTTGCTCTATGATAATGCTTGAAACAACTTGTAATCTTGAAAAGGTGTGTCAAGAGGATCAGAAAAACCCTGGAATGCTTCACCAAGAATAGTTTTCATTTTTTCTACTCCATGCACAATATTCATGAACTGAAAATAAGCAAAAAAGCAGCCTCTAAATCTGCTCTCAAAACCTGCCTTTTGTTTGCCACCCAGGTGCAGGCAAGTAGGACTCTGGGTGCCCAGACATAGCTTGTGCTAATCCATGTTGCTCCCTATGGGCATGGATATTGTAGTGGGGTTTGGGTTTCTGAGATAGTGAAGATGGGCAGTAGGAGGCTGTGTGAGCAGGAGCTGCAGGACAGCTCTCTGTATGTTTTTGTTGTTGGAACAATGAAACCTGATCTTGGCTGAGCTTTCAGAGTGCTAATTCAATAGAAAATAATACTGTCCCCCCCACATGTAACAAACCCAAAATAATGTGAGAATGATCTGCTGCAGGTTTTCAATGCAGAAACATCAAGATGATGCTGGTACATAAACTAGCACTCTAGAAATCACTAGAGGCCTCTAAATCTCTGTAGTACCCTTATTAGAAGATGCTTGGGGATTTGTCATTATTTTAAGATTTTTCTTTTTCAGGAGTATAATATAGGACACAATTTAACTGAAGGTGAAAATAACTATTAAATATATTCTATTAATATCTACTTTGTTCTTCAGTTGCTTATACTGTGTGTAAGCTGATCTCTTTTCCAAAAGGATATGTTTCACTTTGGCTTCTCTTGAAGAAGCACAACCACGTATTGATTCTATATGAGAAAAGAGAACTTGTGACTACCATGAGTTATTTGTGATGTAAGTGTATATATCTTAATTTAGCTTATGGTTCCGTGATCGATACATCATTTAAACTGACCGGTTTTATTTTCCTTGTTGGCCTCCGGTTTCTTATTTAAGTTCTTGAAGGCAGCAATTGAAATTTCTAACTGCAAAACATGGACAATAAAGGAGACTTCCATTGAAACTTAACCAAAACTAAGGTTCTTATTTTTTGCATTTTTTTTCACTATATGAGTTATTATAATTATTATCATGCAAAAGATTTAAGCAAAATCCCTCCTACTATAATTTTACTTACTGTGTAGAGTCACAACATTTCTTGGGTAACTTGTACCAGAGAAACAGATACCTACCTAATGGGAGGTATCTGTTACATTAGTTTCATCTTTTTTGTTTCTACATTTCATTAGAAACTTTATATTTGACCTTTAGGATGTTGGATGATGGGGGAGAATGAAAAAAATACCTTCTGGATGCGTAACTGTTACCTGTGGATCAAGCCTCCTGTTTTATGTGGACTTTGTGGGTGACAGAGGAAAGTGATTTAGGACTGTATGAGAGTACTATTTCTTGATTTATGATTTGGTATACTATATGACATGATAATTAGGGCTCTCTTCCTTGTATCTTATAAATATAATTCTTACATGTGAGCAGAATTTTTGTTTAAAAAAAGAAAGGGCTGTAATACAATCCCAGGTCAGCTATGGCTCAGAGCACTGGGGTGAAGGGTAGAGGGAATATCCAACTGAACAGTTTAAAAACTGTGGTCTTAAAATATACAGGGATTTGCGTAAGTGAAGTCATATGCATTACAGAAATAAGGATCTATTTGATTTTACTGTAAAGCTTCCTATTGACTTCCTTCACTTGTTCACTCTTGTCTGTGTCATACCTCGAGGAAGACTCTCCTTTTGTTCTTTGTATTTGAGATTAAGTATCCTGAGTTTTTTCAGATCTTCTCATGCCCTTCTCTTCTTAAAGCATACATTACAGATCTCTGACTGCTTGCAGATACAGTGTACACTGCATATTATCTTATTTAGGAAATACACCTTTGAAGATACTGCTCTGATATTAAATTATCTGTGTTTGATTCACCTAATTTGAGTGTGGAGAAAATATGGGGAAAATTAACCTAACAAAATTACTTGGACTTGGCTTTGTAATTTAGTGTAGCTTTGTTTTTGAAGTTATGTATCTCTAAGTATTAGTAAAAACATGATGTGGAAATAATAAAAATAACATCTGGAACAAAGACACTTCAAAATCATGGCAGCGAATTGCTTGGAGTTGCTCTTCTGCCCTAAGAGCCACTGAAAACTATTTACCCACTAAAAGTTTTTAGTTGTTTCTTCGGGTAATACCAAAGTTCAACCAGCTGGGCAAAAAGGCTCAGAGAAGGCCCAGGTTAAGCACACTCAATCCCCTAGCATTACCAGTTTATTTACAGGTTTTTAGCTTAATTGAAGATATACAAACTATTAAACTTTCTGGCTTCAATCCATTTACTTAGCTCAAAAGACTTTAAGTCTAAGCAAACATGAAACTGAACCTGTCTAGGAGAGTCTGTCTGTCTTCAAGGTATGTTTTGCCCTGTGCTTGATTAGAGTAACACACTCATCTTGATGCCAGAGTGCAGAGCAAGCCCTCGGTGAGAGTCACAAAGAGGATTTGATGGCACAGGGACTTGCTGCCAGTTCAGGTCGATTCTGCTGAAAAATCCTCTCTGACATTCCTTTATCCAGAAGTTTCTGTGCATGTGCATGTGAGTGTGCACACGTGTGTGTGTACACTTCTGTATATATATCTACACACACACAGCATCAGCTTCATCCTTGGCAGTGTTCAAGGCCAGGTTGGACAGAGCCTTGGGCAACATAGAATCGTAGAATTGTAGAATAGTTAGGGTTGGAAAGGACCTCAAGATCATCTGTTCCACCCCCCCTGCCATGGGCAGGGACACCTCACACTAAACCATCCCACCCAAAGCTTCATCCAACCTGGCCTTGAACACCGCCAGGGATGGAGCACTCACAAACCCCCCTGGGCAACCAATTCCAGTGCCTCACCACCCTAACAGGAAAGAATTTCCTCTTATATCCAATCTAAACTTCCCCTGTTTAAGTTTTAACCCGTTACCCCTTGTCCTGTCACTACAGTCCCTGAGGAAGAGTCCCTCCCCACCATCCCTATAGTCCCCCTTCAGATACTGGAAGGCTGCTATGAGGTCCCCACGCAGCCTTCTCTTCTCCAGGCTGAACAGCCCCAACTTCCTCAGCCTGTCTTCATACGGGAGGTGCTCCAGTCCCCTGATCATCCTCATGGACCTCCTCTGGACTTGCTCCAACAGTTTTGTGTCCTTTTTATGATGAGGACACCAGAACTGCACACAATACTCCAGGTGAGGTCTCACAAGAGCAGAGCAGAGGGGCAGGATCACTGTGAGGTGTCCCTGCCCATGGCAAGGGGGTTGGAACTGAATGATCTTAAGGTCCTTTCCAACCCAGACCGCTCTGCGATTCTATGTATATACATATAAATTCTGTATATTATATATCTACATGCATATATCCTCTATATACATAGAAGTATTGTATACAGTATGTATATTTGCACTTCTATATACTATATATGTTTTTCTGTATACTATATATGTACATTTTATATGTACATGTATATGTGCCTGTATATGTGAGTGTATATAGTAAATATAAACACACACACTATCAGTGATGTGTTTGGCAGGGCTTGTCCACATGGTGCAGGATGTGACTACATGCTCATTTTGTCAAGTTGCTCAGACTCTGAAGTGTTGTGCTCAATACTCATTAGGCCTAGGAGGGTGAGGCAGTTACCTCTTACTGAGCAAACCCATTTGCTTTACCCGTAGATAATAATCTACTCTACTTCGAGCGAGTTTTTATACCACAGTATTCTTATGTCTTATTCTTTTCTTGTGTAATTTTGCTGTTATGTAAGCTGTGCTTATTTGTGGGGTAATAATTACAGGAGATGTTCCATCATGGAATTATTAAGTAAGTACTGACAAGGCAGTTGGCTTTTAGACTCTGGATAGGCTCTTAGCTGCTCAGTAATTGTATAGTTTCTGATATCATGAGCAATATAATATGGTACAGAACAGTGTATACTTCCATAGGCAATATCTGATTTCAGGCCAAATCTTAGTGTAGAAGTTTACAGTTGGTTCTTGGGCTTGGCTGGCTACCAATGCAGGACACAGAAACAAAGCCAATGTTTTCTGGATTAGTCTCACTTTATAAAATATATTGATGTTAAAATATGTAAATGATTTAGTCTTATTTTGGAAAACTCCTGTATCTAATTTATTGCTCTGGAGCATCCTGAATGTGAACTCAGAGGAACAATTACTGCCTGGACCTTTCTCTTTAGAAAACAAAAAGAAATCCCCTAATCCTCCTTTTGCCTTGCTCTCCTTCAAGACCCCACCTCCCCCTCCAAGTCAGCAGTTAAACCACAAAGCTGATCAGTAAAACTTATTTTATTGTGCATTAGAAGGAGCAGAAGTTATTAGCCGATTATACCTATATCGGTTTTTATAAATATGGAAATGTAGATGGTGGTGTAACTACTGTATAGTTACTCTTTTATGAGACTGAATGGTATTTAAGCAGATCATTTTCTCACTAGACTCAGCTTTCTTTGAGTATCAGTTCATTCTTTCAGACGTAAGAACTTCAAGAAACCATAAAATCTGTGTAAATTAATAAAACTGTGAACCTGATGCAAGTATATAACGCTTCTATAAAAGTTTTATAGTAAATTGGTTAGACTGTTATTGAATCCACTCAGCACAGATGCTGATGGAAGACTTCCTTTGGTTTCTAATGTATTTGACAGTCCAAAGTGTGTTTATGAGGAAAGAATTCAAGCAATATAACTCTTATATTCTGGTTTTGGTGGTCAATGTTAATTGTACTATATTAGCAAAAACACGTGACTTTAAGTTTTTTTCTTTTCTTTGATAAATTACTAAGTCATCCTCCCTAAAATGGCATGCTGCAAACGTCAGGATGACTGCCCTTTTTTTTTTTTTTTCCTTGTTACACTCATGTTTTCTTGGAAAATGAGAAGATAAAGTAACTGTTTTTTCACTCTAGCAGCCAAGGAGTCCCTGGAGTTATATGTCAAAAGTAGTAATGGAAGTTGACTCAAAAAATTATGGTCACTTAGGATGAATCTTAGATAAATAAAAGAAAGAAAAAGGTTTTAAAGCACTCTTGCATATATCAAACTATAACTCAACTCTATTAAAAAGGAGCTTCTCTGTTAGCAATATATTCCATAAACGTTACTTTGATGTCCCTTTGATCACTGCCAAAATATGAACCAATATTGTCTTCCACATGCTAAGTCTTGGACTTTTAGGCTGAGGATGTCTATTTGCAATCACTTTCAAAGAAATTATTTCTTTGTGCATCACAGCTAACAAGGTATTTTTTTTTATTATTATTATTTTCGGAGATTTAGTATCCTAATCACATATCTCAGTATTTTTAATTTCATTTTTTAGTAGTTTGGAAATAGAGTCCCTTAGTGACAAAGTATCTATATACATTGTTCTCAGGTACCTCTCTTTACCTTTGTGTATCTTCTGTGTGATTTTCCTGCAGCCATCTAATGCCCTTACACTTTTCATTGAGTGAGTAAAACAGTTTGCCTCGACTCTATGTTTAACTTTGTTTTTACATTACTCTTTCTCCATTCTGTCCTTCACCTTTACACAGTTGTCTGCTTCACCCTTTTCCCAGTCTTTCTCTCACCAGTGAGCAATGATTTTGACCTAAATGCTTGTAGCAAGTACTTTCTTTACAGCAATATTTTACAGCTGAAGTACCTAATAATTTTTGTGTAATCTTATTTAATGGTGAATTCGGTATTTGTTTTTCAGAGATACTGGTTTTCAAAGGCTGAAGTGTTAAGCTTTGACATAAAACTCAGGAAATGAAAAGCCACATAACTACTTGAAATTAAGAATACCTGAACAAAGCTGTATTTTTCATAAAAAGAACTGGTTTTAATAACTATTGTTTAAAAGTGTATCTCCAATTGCTGCTTGAAATAAGTTATCTTTCATTTCCTTTCTTACCTTTCCTGTGTCTTGTGCTTTGGAACAAAGCAAGGAATCAGAGTCTGGTCTTGCTAACCTAATATACCTTGATAAGTCCACATGAGAATTCAGAAAAGATAGGAAAATTTCAATAAAAATAAATATCTACTTTCTAGGTGCATAATTGGCCCACATCATATTTGCCATGACAGCTTGCACTAAGAGAGTACTTTTTAAAAACATAAAATCCCAACACTTTGTGGTGGGTATGATTGAGGATAAATAGAGCTGTTGAAAAAGACATTTAGACACTTAGACATTTAAGTGCAAGAAGCCTCACTTGAGCTTTTAGCATACATGTATGTCTAAACTGTGAAAATGTGAAAGCAAAGGCTATGATTCATAGGGCAACAGTTTTTTTTCCATACCAATTTTTTATTAGAATATGAAGTATAGAAGCTTACTCCAGGTATTCCCCTTGAACTTGATTTAAACCACTGGTAGCTCTCTAACACTAGGAGCGGTGGTATTTTGCCATGTATCATACCCCTCTACTTGTTATACCTAAATTGCTTGCTTATACCTTGTGATGGGTCCTTCAGTTTCTCATAAATTAATAAGGCACCTGTGAATATTTGCAAGCAGGTTTTAGAGCTCTGAATCTGTTCCAATATAGAGACTGTAAAAAAAAATAAAAATGAAAGTGGGAGAGCAGATAAAGCAAGATTTCTTTTCCTTAGAATGCTCTTCCAGTATGAAGCAAAATATTATTAATCTAGACTGCCTGCTACTTTCATTTACCATGTAGCTGCTCATGGGATTACAGGCACAAAGGTTTCATAAATTTCAAATGAAATATGAACATTTGTTGTCAAAATACTGTTAAGCTATAAAAGCTTTGCTAGTAGTCATCCTGCTCTTTTATTGTAACATTTATATCCATAGGCGTTAGTGTGTTCTTGGGTCTGAAGGGGAATTTTTTTCCCCTCTTTATATTTTTTTTCACACGATTTTCATCCAGGTGACAGATAACAAGGCAGGGGATTGGAAAAGACATACTTCTCCTTATTTTTCAGACCATATCTGATCCTTTCTGTAATTATGCAGCATTGCAAGGACCTTATCTAAGTAAGCATAGCACCTTAGTTGCAATTTAGCATCTAGATGCTTGGAAAGGAAGGTATAACCTTTTATTTTTTTCCAAAGACAAGTGTAGAAATGTGGCTGCCCTGTCTGCTTCCTTTCTTTCATTGTGTAATATTCAGCCTAGTGGTGCTATTTGACATAGCACTTGTCATACGGGCATGGGAAAAATAAAAGATAGATAGAAAGATAGGGGACAGTTGTATCTATCTCTGCTGCTTAATGTATGGGTGTTTAGAGTCATGCAGCTGGGGCGCTAAAGCTTTTACCTATGCGAGCAAAACCTGTCCAACTTAATAGTCGCTAGGACTCTTTATGGGAATAATACTGTGCATAAATTGTGGTGTTCAACTCTACCTGAAACTACAGGGAGCCCTTTCAATGTAGATACTTACAGGAATGTTAAAATGAGTCTGTTCAGAAGTTCACGTGCAGAAGTCTGTGCTTTTAGATATCCAAATTAGATATTTTTTGTTCATAATGTCGCATTTAAAAATAGGCTAAAGGATTCAGATTCTACTTGAATAACACATACCACTTACAATAATATAATCAATACAGTTTGCGTGGAGTTTCTATTAGAAGATAGGTATAGGGTGCTAAAATAGTCATTCATTCTTTGTCCCAGGCATAAGAAGGGTTTCTATACTGTGAAAAACGATTATGACATGTTAAAACTGTGTAATAGTAAGCAGACACTTCTCAGTGCTGATGGGTGAATTCTGGAAATGCTCTATTTATTTTCCCTCTATTGACTAGTTGCATTCAGGCAAGACTGCCAGTGCATTGACTTGGAAAACAACTGAGACTGAACAATTTCAAACCATTGACATTATACTGCTTCATTTGTGAACTGCATTGCTTCTGCATGCACCAGTTACTTTTTTATGGAGAGCTTGCATGTTTAGGAAGCTTTCAAAAAAGGAGAGATGTAGCTTAGCTTAGCTTAGAAAGAAAGCTGTCCATTTAATCAATTTTATGTTTATAAGACCACTGAATAAAAAGATGGGCAATTTAAAAAATAAAGCCATGTAGCAATTCCTAGGTCTGCTTTGCATGCATCTTGATGAACTATTTAAAAAAAAATTAAAAAAAGAAGAAAAGGGAAAGTTCATGGGCATAATATTTCTCTACAGAGCATATTTGCAGCTCTTGAAACTATATAATTTCCAGCTGCTACCTTTGATGCAACTTTTACAAAGTGTGTTGTAGCACCGGTGGTCAGAAGAATGAATGAGGAATTAATTTGTGTCTGAGATTTAATTTGTGCCTGTGACTGTCTGTCTCCATCACGCTGATCAAGCTTCTTTGTTACCAATTCACATCACTTCTTACTAGCATCATTTGTGCTATACCAGTGTTGGCTTTGTCTGGGAAAAGACTGTTATTGTGAGGAGCACCAGTATTCCCTTTCATTGAGAACTGAAATAGGACTATTCACTGTTAACTCTGAATTCCTGTATAACAAACAGAATGTCAGGGCTGTGTCCTGCACAAAAAATGGAGCCGGGATCTGAGCAGTCCTGGTTACAGCTGTGCTGGGAGCTTAATCCCTTGTGTGGATGTGTATAGACTCATCATGGGTTAGTCTAAGTGACCAGTCTCTAAATGACACTGCCTGATGTTTATTCATAATTATTCCCACATCTGATCTGTTAATTAGACAAGAAAAAGGGGGGAAAAAAGATCCTCCTACTGAGGATATACCTCAGGGAGCCTATGGCCTCTGAGATCTCTACTGAGGCCTACCCTTTCCTCAACTAAGTCAAGAGAAGCAATGCAATCAAAACACTTATAAAAAAAGGACAGAAAAATACTGTTCCTGCTTTCTTCAGACAAAGACAAGGCAAAGTCATGCCAGCTTCCTGCACCTACAGCAGCAGCAGCATTGATAAGAGCTGCTAAAAGCACACGGCTCTGTGCCCATACTGTATTCAGTGTCCCCTGCTTCTCTCAGTGATTTGTTGTAGGTGTAGATGTTTGTAATTTAGGAAATAATTCTGCTTATCTTGTTTATGATGATGCATAGGAGCACTTCACACTCTCCTAGCTGCTTCCCTTGTCTCTTGCTAAGCAGAATAAAATGCAATGCTACATGGAGAAGAAGACTGGAATAGGTCTTTTTGTAGCCCAGCAGACAGTGCAATTCCTTAAACACCTGAGGGAGACTCCTGCTGTGTAAAACCCATCTTTTCACCTTTTTGAGAAAAGGCATGTTTTTACTATAACATCAGTTTTACACCTTAAATACATTATTGACTGTTTGCTTATGCTATATAGACATTTTGCATTCTGTTGTATGTAATGCATAATCCTAAAGCTTGTTTTTCATGAGAGAATGTGGACCATTAGGTTATTATCTGCCCATTTTGAAAAATAACAGGGATCTTTAAATGGCAGATGATAAACTTAGTCCCCAGTAGATAGGTTGAGTTTACTGCCTCTGGCCGGAAATGAGAATACTGCCAACTTGATCAAGATGGAAGTTAGTGATATGATTACTGTAGTTCCAGCTGCATAGACGTTTCAGTTCTGTATAAGCTACAGAAATATTTAAACTCTGTAATACAAAAACTCAAAAATGTGTTATCTTTTCATTAATTTACCTCTGAGTGATTTTCTTATCTGCTGATGTCAATTATTCTTTGCATAACAAAGATGGAGCCCAAGTATTTGTGTAGAGACTGATACACCTCAGATTTGCTTTTCACTCAGCCTCTCCTTTGCTGCAGAAGGAAATGTGGGCATGGGAGCATAAAGAAAGCTGTGATACGCTTCGGTAGGTCCACAGCTCTGCAAAACTGGGGACTCAGGACTTGCAGGATCTGCTCTGCCATTGACCTGTGTATACACAGCCACCATGTGCTTCAAATGCGCATCATGCACCAGTATGCATTCAGATTTTGTTGAAGGCATTGGCTTTTGCAGTTGAGAGTTGCAGCTTTCTCTTCAGGAAGCCTTCATAGCTTATAAACTACATTTCATGGGCAGTGTTTGATTCATTGCCAATGATTGAATGTTGCATCTTGTTTCCAAGTTGTTGACAGAACCCACCTCAAGAGTAACCTGGATCTACATAGTGGGATAGTGACTAGAGAAATTTGTGGGAATCGCCGGGAGACGAGCTCATCAGATGGTGACCAACAAGTCTCCCGGCGATTCCCACAGAAATCCATTGCGTTTGGAGATCAAACTTTATTTACCTTTGGCACTAGATACTAAAATGACATAATAGTTTAATGTTTCTTTTCTATAAGGATGAAAATGCGTGAAATGCAGACCTAACACAAGCAGGTGCAGTTCTGCTGCTATTCATGGGTTTGAATGTGCCTAGATGGGTTCTAGGTGAGTCATTCTTGATCCGGAAGGGTTCCTGGTGGCCAAGGCACAACTGGCTATTCATGTCTGTGTATCTCCAATGTAAACCCCACCAAAGGTGTAGTTTTTAAGAATTAACATCAGAGTGGGGCTTTTCGGCGTTTTATGGAGAAGAGGAAATGAAGAATCTCATTGCCATCATTGACAAAATACATTATCTCAGAAAAATGTGCTGTAGACTATAACTGTCACCATATGGCTCTTGCTTCATTAGTTTAAGAGAACTGTTTATGAAATCATGGGCTTGTTTTCTTCTTCCTGTTTTCTGATACTGCCCAGATATTTTTCAGTACTTCCAAATATTTATATTCTGATAGCCTCCCTTGTGGACTTCTCAAATGCATTATAATGGCTTAAGAAACAAAGGCCATTAGAGAAAGAAAGGGCAGGCATGAACTGAAAGGCAAATAACATCTTAAAATATGTAGAGGTAAGCTGTACATGTGATTGGTATAACGGGACACTCTTTTGAAATATGAAGATAAACTGTTCCTTTGGCCTCTTACAAAGTTATGTAATTATTTGGGAAGGTTCATCTCTGTGTCATTTCACAGTTTTCTCCTGTTAGTGCCACTCTCTTATTTCACATTAGGAAAAGAGAGAAAAGAAAACAAGCGAGCAAGCAAGCAAGCAAAAGCCCTCTCTGGCTGGGTATCTGAATGTGAAATCCGCTGCTGAAAAGACCCTGGCCCTCCTGTTAACACAATACTTTTATCCGGTAATCACAGCCTGCGGGAGACAAAATAACAATTCATCTGGAAAACGAGATTAACTCATTTAAGTTAGGCAGTGATCACAGAGAGAAACACGTTGGTGTTATCTGTCTGAACGAAAGCATACAGATTGGAGGGCCATTCCGGTTCAGAGGGTCCATGTAGCAGGCCCAGCTTGTTGAAAGTAATTGGACCCTGTCAGAGTATGCCTTTGTGAGATATGGATATTACAATGGAATTCTATTAATCTCTGACAAATCCCCTCTCATCTGATAAAGGCTGTATACCTCTGCTCTTCATTACAACAACTCACTCGTCACTTTTATGTGCGGACTGGTGGGCGCTGAACTTCTGTGGCTGTGTCACAGGTGAAAAGCAGTGTTGCCCCTTTTTGGGGTACTTTAATCTGTGTAGTGAAATGGCAGCAGTTGATGCTGCTTATTGGTTTGGTCACATTGTCGTGAAGTTTTTATTTAGGTTATTTTCAGGGAAAAAAAAACATTTTTTTCTGCTTATGTATCCCAAATGCACTTATTTTCTTATGTTATCACAAGTATAATTTATAAAGACAGACTGAATTAACATATTTTTTACAGCATCTGTATTTGTTATCTAATCTTTTTTTTTTTTTTTGATGCAGAAAGTTATGGACCTACTATGACTCATAAATACATTTGTGTTTTAAATCTGTGTACATTCAAATCATAGGAACAACATAAAATATCCTTTTAATGACTGCATTTGGGGATGTTCTGGAGCACTTGCCATTTTCTGTCAGTGTTTGTTAAGCCATTAGCACACTGGGGCCCTGTTTCATGATTTAACCTCCTAAATTTTTCAGTAGTAGTAGTAGTAACTATAATGACTCCTGGAGCGAAAGCGATAGGTAAGGTGTGAGAATGAAAGGAGAATCACATTAGTCAGTATTACTTTATGTTGCTTTATTCCTAAGCACAATTTTTAAACATTTTAGTTGTAGTTGTTTCTGCTTCCTTTTTTTTTTTTTTCAGTATCATTCTAGCTTAATTTTGCTTTATTTCTCCTGCAAATCACAAGAGATTAGCTGGAATATCTGTCTGCTGATCATCTATGCAATTCTAAAAAGCTTTCACAGAGCAAGCCTGGGAAAGCTATGTATAGTGGAGGTAAAACAGAATGCCTTTCAAATACAGTATTTGGTGAAGAGGAACTGAGGAATCCAGGTATGTTTCTGCCTCCATGGTGCCAACCATCTCTAAAGAGAAAGGCAACTCTTAGGTGGAGGTGCTTTAAGGGAACTGGGAACCTATGAATTACAAGGTTTTTCCTCTGTCAGTTATACTTTTGTCTAAAAGGTTTTTGCCTTTGTAAGAGGAAAAGATTCATAGTAAGGACTCATTCCTGTTTGTACATGCCTGTGTCTGACTATGTGGAACTTCATAGAAATGGAGTCCTTTCCTTTCTTGTTCTGCCTTAAGAATAGCCACACAGCCACATGTCCAGCTGTACATGCTTTGGGAAGAATCCATGGTAATGTTGGTAAAAAAGAATTAACAATATTATCTTAAGAGATAAAGCGAAGTGTTAACTCAGTTGTTTACGAGTAAGTTGGACTGCATGTTTGTCACAAATACAAGTGAGATACACACAAGTGTGTACAAGAATGATTGAAAGTGCTTTTAGCATTTTCGGGGGAGGAGGATTATACATGTTTTTAGATATAAACACAAAAATATTTCTGGTGGGTTATATTTCCTGAAATGTTATGCAGCATTGCTTTTAATAAATGATCAAAAATTCATAAGTTATTTTTCATGCTGAGAATGTCCATCTGCTTTCACCAAAAGATACAGTGCAGCAAAACCACACAGATTTCTGATTCCTTTTCTAGAGTAAGAAAGATTTTAATAGTCAAATGCATTCATCCCATGTCATCTTAAAATGTAATTTTGCAATATACCTAGGTCTCCTTCATGGTATTGTACGCACATCTAGCAATAGAGAGGAAGAGAGAGTGCAAAAGTGTTCAGATAAGCTAGATGGAGTTCAGCATTAATAGTTGAAATATCAGTTAGCAAGGGGTATAATAACATTTTAGTTTCTGGTTTATAATTATAATAATACCATTTTTCAGATTCTACTCATTCACCCACCTCAGATCAGTAATTTTCTTGGATAACTGAGGAAATATCACCAAGGTTTGTTTTTTGTTTGGGCTTTTCATTATTGTCAGTCTTTGTGGCAAATGGAGGTGAGTAGATCTTCCACCTAGGCTGCTAAATTTTCCTGACGATTTGAGGTAATTCTGAATCTGAAAGACTTTGAGTCACAGGAAATCTGAATTAAGAACTGAAGGCCTTAAAGATTTAGCTTTTAATAAAAGTGTTGGGCAACATTCAGTAATTCCTTTTAAAGTTAGAAAGAACTTTGTAGGCTGTCAGCTTTTCACATGTGTCAGTGCCTACAGAACCCTGGCACAGGTGGAACCAGATTCTCAGTTAACAGGATCATTTAAAAAAAAAAAAAAATACTCAAATGTAAACCGTTTTCAGCATTTGTTCATTATTTCATTGCTTAAATCTTTTGGGTACAATATGTCATCTTGGAAATTTAATCTCTGGCTATCTTCCATATTATATCCTCGGCTAAGCTCCAATAAGATAGTCATATAAGGCATTTGAGCATGCACGCTTCATAACTTGAAAGAATGAGCTACACTCGTTATTTTTCAGTCACATTAAGTAGCCTTATCTCTAATATAAAAATACTACATGTTTTAGCTACACATACACTGCAAGTGCTGTAATGGCTAGGAGATTATAAATTAATAAATTAATATAGCACACAATTATATCAAACTGCCAGATTGCAAACATTTTTTACTTTACAGAATGTGATTTGAAATGCAGGTTTTATTTTGTCTCCACATATATGTATAGTGAAAATATAAACTATTCAATTTAGTTTGTCTTTTCTATGAATACCCCGGATATTATTTAGATTGGTACTTGCATTTCTAATTTGTAAACAAGTATGTCATTATGCAGATGTTGTTCAGTATGCCATGTTCTTTTCTGTGTTATAAGTACACTTTGAGAGAGATAAATATGGAGTATTAATGGTGTTCTTCATGTTCTCACATACATGGATTTGCATGTGCAGACTGTGAGGCTCAAAGCTCCCTGCTGTCCTCACAAGTTCTTTAATAGGAGGACAAACACCTCCCTGCCTGCTACTCAAGTAGCTGGTAGCCATGTACAAATCCAAAGGGAGATTTAACCTACAAGCATTGAATAAAATCAGATTTCTATGTTGAGCCAGAAGGAAGTATACAATGAATAAGCAAATACAGAACAATTTTACTAAGGGCTCAGTTTACAAAGAGATTATTCCTTCATTACTGTGGGATGATAGTTTTAATAAACTGCGAATCTCCATATAAGTTACCCTCTGATAAGAACTATATCCTCTTTGTATATGGCTTTCTTTTGCTTCTCATTTGCTTATTAATAGCTGTTTTTTTATTTACCTGCAGATTTACCCCCAGTCAGGTATCTCGATACGCCACCTCATCCCCTTTATCAGCATAGTCAGTGAGGGTACCACAAGGTAGTTTTATTTGTGCAAAACCCTGATACAGCAGCTGAATCAAACATAGTCACAGAGAATCAAATAGAAACATATGGATTACAGCTAGATTTGTCAAAATTGTTAAATTACCAGAAATTTATGCCAGAAATAAAAATAAGGAGCTGGCATTCTCATAACGTGTCTGTGTCAATTGTCATTTTTAGCCAGTACGTCTTGAGAGGTGCCAGGCTTGCTAGAAAATCTGAAGATAAATACATTTGTAAGACTGATGAAAACAGCAGAGACTGCAATTTTTTTCATATATAGCTTCTTTTAAAATTCATATGAACTTTGTAAGCACATCTAGCATGATGTTTTGGTACAGAACACGTGTTCAAATTTGGCCATCATATATGATTGAATTATTTTAAGGGATGTTGTAAGTTAAAAATAATGGTGATGGTATCATATGATATCACTCAGTTCAAAAGATGAGGGAAAATCACTTTAATGCAGTATGTTAGCAAAAGGAGTTTTTAAATGTAATAATGTGGTTGTTTGTATAATGAAGTTCCATTGCAGTAGTTTTAATCTTACATGTAACATAGTTTTGTATTTGGTGGCAATACACATAGTTTAACAATGAAATCAGTATCGATTAAAAAAGGAAAAAAATAAATGCACATATTAAGAGGTTATCCAAATATATTTGCAGCCAATTTTTTATCCTTTTTCTGTTAGCAGTACATCAATCAAACATTTATTTGCATGGATTTTTTTTTTTCCAGTGAAACTGTGTGTGCACCTTAGTCATTCTTGATTTTGTTCATTTTAGGCACGTTTTCTAAGTGTTCTTCTTCAAGCTATTCTCAATTCAATTTCAAGTGAAAGGTTTCTGAATTTGGGTAATTTACATATAAAAGCTTTACTGTACATTTTATAAAATGACTGTGTTCAGAAAACAGCCCTTTCTATTTAACAATATTGTTATTCCACAAGCTGAGTTGCTTTCCTCACTGCCTTTCACTTTTACTAACAATATTTGTTCTTGTCTTAATTTTAAATTGTTAGTGTCTGGAAATGTGTAACTTCCCCCTTTTCTCTCCTTCTGTACTGAAGTGACTAGAGACCTCCTGTGATATGTGATGTAGGAAGATTAAAAATGTTTCTTTTGTCAAGGTAGAAGTGACATGCACACAATTCTTTTGAGACTCTCTTTTGTTTTATTTAAGTAAGTGATAATTGTTGATGGCAATTTTGAACTAAAAAATTACTTCACTGTTCTGAATTTTAAAATGAGTTTCTGCATTTTATTGTTATCTGTAAATCCCTAGAAACTCATTCCTGAACCCATGAATACTCTGTCATGTCTTGTTTTACTGGAATATAGGAACATATGCAATATTTACAAATATCATGCTTGTAAAGAGAGTCAGCTGAGGCTGGTTCAGATTGGGTCTTGAATCAAAATGAGATCTGACCATATGAAGGTACACAGAGAAGTTTAATGTTATTAAAAGGTGATGCTGTGCTAGAAATCCACGCATTTTGTTTGTTCAGGATTTAGAGTACAAAGTTTCTCCAGTTGCATTACAAACCCGTTTGTAGTGGTTTCCTCTTCAATAGAGTAATTAGTCCTTTTGAGGACAAAGCCACATATTTTAAAGCTGATCCACTGAGTGACTTTAGATTTAATATTCTGTTCTTAAGAAATATTGAGTATAAAGCTTTATTTCTTACATTAAGACTACTCATGGCTGTATCTTTTTCCTAGAGCAATAAGCAAATGCCAAATAATGTTTGCTGACAAATGAAAGATGTTCTGCTTTGCAGAGTTGTGCTTATCACCACTGCATTTATGCATAAACTTATGACAAATTTGAGCTGAAGGTTACTAGTGCTCAGGTAGTATTCAGCATGTTCAAATGCCATTTAGAGCAGGATAATCAGAAACACCACTTTATAACTGTGTACCAGTTGCTGTAAATGCTTTGTGGATCACACACAGCTGCAAAAAGACTATTATATATGAAGATTTTTGAGTCTAAAAGGACTTTAATAGGATTTGGACATATTCAGAGTCTTCAGAGTGATTATTTATTTGTTTTGGCTTTTGGAATTAAAAGTGTATGAAATCAATTTTCCACTTTTTTATCAGATTTCTTTTCTAAATGAAACTTCACCAGTATTCTGCATTTACACACTTGTAGAAGAGCTAAGTGCAATTATCAGATGGAGTGATGATGTTTCCCTTAAACAAGGAGCAGCACTTTTCTGCATTAAAATCTCTCTACATGCAGGTTTCCCTATTAAAGTAGAAATTGTCTTTGCGTGTTTTTAATCTATTCAACTACAGAGTCATTTTTTTATTTGCTTCCACTTTTAAGGAGGGGATTGGGGTTTGGTATCAAGTGGAGACAGATGATATCAGTATTCTGCAACTTGTATCATTGCCTCTGAGCACACCAACTATTCCTTCCTGTCTGATGATAACCCTCTGCCCCAAAGAATCACAAACTTTCTGCTGTCTGTAATTCTATTGTCTTAGTTGCTGAAACAGCATCTATATATTTTATTTTTTCAGAGATACTGTAGTAGAGTAACAGAGGGCCTCATTAAGGGCATCTGTTATCTTAGTTCATATTTTATTCTGATTTTTAAGAGTGCTTCAACAGAAGGGATTAAGTGGGAAAAGAACAGACCATCTTTTTTTTTACTGCTTTTCTGTATCAATTGCTCCCAGTGTCAGAAATACCCCATGATTACTGCTGTGCAAAGCTTTGCAATATGGTTGGTGCAACTACATTTGGCAGTGATTCACAAGTCATTCCAAATACCATTTCACAGCAAATCCTAATGTAGCCTGAAGATAAAAAACACTGTAAACATTATACAGGGTGAGATTGCCTTTGTGCTGATAAATATTTCCTTAACATTTAGATGAAGATGCTGTGTTTGCTTTATTTAAATACAAATGTATTTAATTGTATTCCGTGTAAAAGACATACTGAGGGTAAGGAGACTGGCAAGTTATGGAGGATGGAGCAAAAAATTGTATGTTTTGGTAAGGGTAGAGTATCCTGTGAGACATTTTGCTTCTTTGAGCCTACCTGAAGTTTGCTGTGATGCCATGTGACTGGTACTTGAGTTACTCTGGACTTGGGAAGTCTGTGGAAGATGTTTATGTTATTTTTATTATGATGCACATGTCCTACCAGGATATTGTGAGCTAAGACCATTGAGTTTATTGCAAAGACATTCTTGGAGCAAGAAACACTTTTTTTTTTCTTTTTTTTTTTTTTTTTTTTTTTAATATTGCATTGCTGCTAAACAGTGTTCTCCCTTATTATCCCTGAAATGATTCTGCTGGATCTGCAGGATGATTGTTGGATCAGGTATTCATGTAAATAGCACTGGCACTGTGCACTGCAATGCAGGAAGCTGAAATAGAACCAAATGTTTGGAAGCTATAGGAAGAACCGAGTGTTCACTGCATTTTTTGCCACAGGGTTTCTCTCACAAGTACAGCTTTTGGTGTGCCTCTGGGGCTGAAGAAAGTGTAGACCATGATTCTGCTTGGAGGAGCTGATGGGTACATCTATATTTGGAACTCATAAGCTGTGATGTTGCAGAGTGGCTTAGCCTAAATACAGAATTGTTGAGCTTTTTGGTGTTGGTTTTCTTCTGTTCCCTCCTCCCATAGCAGAAAAAGAAAGTTTTACATCTAATTGAAGGATGGTGGGAGGGAATGAAATGGAGAGTAGAAAGGCAAATCTCTATTTATAGCAGTACAAAGATAAATGAGTCATCTTTATTTTAGCGCTTGTTCAAGAAAATGTTGCAGTTGTCTGGTATTATTGGTAACAAGTCTCTTTTTAGTGAAACCCACTTGATTCGGATGTGCAAGCCTCAGGACTACTCTTTCTTATATAGTAGTTAATGCTGTGGTTAATATTTGACTGTCAACATTAATTAGATATTTGGGAGGGTGACTGGCACAGTGATCTGGTGCCCTCCTTTTCTGAAGGATAACAGATTAAAGCAGTGAACAACATAAGGGCAAAATGTCCCTCTCCTAGGGCCAACTCAAATACCTTATATAGAAAGACAGAAAGAAAGGGACTCCAGCAAGTCTTTTGTATACTGAGAGTAGCATAGTGCAAGCTTTCTTCAGTGATGGGGTCTGGATTGTATCTAGTTGGCTTCTGTAAAACTGATAATTTAAAACCTGCCTGTTGAAAGAAAACTAAGCTGATTCTACAGATTTTCCTTTCACAGTCAGTTCATCTCCACATCTATCTTTTTCCTTGTTTATAGTGGGAAATAACAATATTAAAATCTTTTTTTAAAGCACTGCAAGTTAAAAACTCTATCTATAATTAAGCGTATGTTGTTAATGATAATTTTAAATATAGATGATAAAAAAATATAGCTGTTTTCAGCCTTTTCAAATGGAATGCTTGTCAAATTTCCTATTTAGTGGGTAGAAATATCCCATTTGTACTCTAAAATCATTGCTATACGGAGGTTTCAGAAAGTGTTGGCAGTCTTATTCCTGTCCCTGGGATTTAATTGTGCCTATTTAGTTTTAATACCTACAGATAAATAATAGTTAAGAATTACTCTATTCAAATTTTTTCACATCCCATTATACTACAGTGATGCTGTCACTGCTCTTGTGTTCCCTTCCACTGTCCAAACCTAATTTTGTAAATTTTAACTAAAATGATGAGGTAATAAATCTTAGCTACCAGACACCTGAGCAGGTTAAATTACCCAATGGAGAAGTTGCTTATTTGAATCAGGTCCAGGACATGAGGAGCCTGATCTGCAACTATCCAAGGCCAAGAAATACTAATTTTAATATATAGCATGATATCTATGCCTTTGTAGTCCTGGAGGGCACGTTAGAAAAGAAGTTCTTTTCTAGAGTTACGGCTATGGGCAAGATCATACAGGGATAATTTCTTTTAAAATGTCATTCCTTATATTTTTGTACTACCCCCAGATTTGTATCCTCATTCACTGGATCTACAGGGCTGATGATCCTTTATCACTAGTAATAGGGCTGGTTTGAGAATGCCCACAGTTTCTGTTAGCTGCTTCTATCAGTCAGTATATCTTGTTTCTGTCAAACTGTATTTGTTACAAGTTGCAAACTGTGAAAGAAACTTGCATGAGGGAAATTGCAAATAAAATCTAATTTTTACTTCCCCTTGCTTTGCTTTAAAACTAAGATATCTTAATCTTTATTTACCTGATGTTTAATGTAATTGACTTGCTTGTCACAGGCCTAATACGGACTAATAAAACTAATAAAATGTCCTCATCTGTTTTCAGCAGATATTTTGCTATAAGAATATCTCATCTGCAGAAGGACAGTATATATATTTGGCACATTTAAAAAATTATTAATCATGATTATGGGCAAATTAATTATGGATACACAAAGACTGAAGTAGGCGCTGAGCACAGATTCTCAGGAAACCTAGGCATGCAACTGGTAAAAAAGGCAGACAGGACAGGATTGTGTTAAATATTAAAAGATAGTCTAAATACGTGTTCTTAAATATGTTCGCTGCAGCACTGCTACCTCACTTTCTAAAAGCTATGAGATATCTTCATGAAAAGTCATATTTAGGATCTGGATATTCCTCAGACCCCTCTCCACTGGATGGATTTGAGCAAAATTTCTGTAATGTTTTTCTAGAAAGAGTCCCTGGAAAGCCTTGCTAGATATTTACAGTAATAATTTGATAAGTTCTTTGCAGAAACTGCTTCCTACAAACAGTCCTGCAATTATTCTTGCAAGGTACTACCCAGGCAGGACTGGCCTTTTCTAAGGTCACCTTTTGTTGTGCTTAATGGAACAACTGACTTGAAGTATAGGTGGGTGAAACCGCTGTTATCACATGTAATAAATTTTAATTCAGTTACCCAAATAAACATTGAAGCTTGTATTTTAATGCTTATACTCTCTATCTTTTTTTTTTTTTTAGTTATGTGTGCTTTAAAAATATAGTTGACATGAGAAATATTTTTCTACTGCAAACAAGTAAAACAAAATGAGGAAAATATTGTTTTCATTTGTTTTGGTGTTTTTTTGGGTTTTTTTTTCTTTTTTCTAGTTTCTACAGCAGTTGAAAAAAGGACACTCACCATTTTAAATGTCTTGCAGTAATTTTATTAACTACCTCTATCCAAGAAACAGTTCAAAAAGTGCTCTAGCATCCCTTCATTTGGAGCAAAGTAAAGGCTGACATTAATTTATTGAGGTAGCGCTGTGGATAAAACTATTTGCGTAGGATTTGTGTATGGAAATAAAAATGAAAAAGCTCTTAATTCTTGAGCTTTGGGGGATAGCGTGGCTTTCTGTATTCTTGCTGTTCTTCGGCGCACTGTTTGTAAAAGTGAGTCATTGAGAGATTAATGGGAGTGGACTCAAGATTCCCTGGTGGCTGATTTGAAGTCCAACCTACAGATGTGGTAAATGACGTATTCTCCTTATGTAGACCTTCCAAGGGGAAGTTATTTATATCATCTTCATATACCTACTTTGATAGGGGTTTCGAAAATCATTTCAAGTTGTGGGACAGATTTATGTCTGATTCAATCTAAATATATTTGGGCTTAGTCAGTATCCCTACAGTGAGACCTGCAAAACAAAAACTGAGCTGCAAAGGGAAGGGATGGTGCTGATGATTCAGCGTGTGGGATTGCTCTGACCAGGCCACTAGGAAAGTGATGCTCAGAAGTGGGAGGGTGGACAGGGAACAAAGGATATCAAGGCTTTATATGTCTGCTGGGGAATGGGCTATGCTTTTGATGGTGTTAACTTACAGCTGAATTTCCGTATAGATAATGGAGGTTACTTATGCTAAGAGTTTGCATTCTCTGGTCTGTGCCACAAGTATTTTAGGGGAGAAATTGCTAAAACGCTGTTCAAACAGAACACTTCGGAACAGTGAGACTTCTTCATATCTGAGGGGGAGAGAGGAATGAGAAAGGTAAAGAAACCCACACTGTAGAAAAATCGTGTGAGTTTAGAACCTAATTATACTCCCATTGAATCCAATAACAAGAATTCCTATTGATTTTAAAAGGAGTATGATTTGGCAACATTTCTTCTCCTCAGTCTGCGCTAGCTAGTGCATAATGGT
This sequence comes from Lathamus discolor, assembly GCF_037157495.1. Lineage (NCBI taxonomy): Eukaryota > Metazoa > Chordata > Aves > Psittaciformes > Psittacidae > Lathamus > Lathamus discolor. Next base: position 7,796,151 of record NC_088909.1, on the reverse strand, counting down.
CTCTTTTAAAACTATTCACTTGTTTAAACCTTTATTAGAGGATAGAATGCTTATAGCTGGCAGAAAAGGGAGAGAAGCTGTTTTATTTATCACACAATTCAAATAAAAAAGCAAACCAGACCATCACAAATGCATTCAGAATTGCAGAAAAACCTATTATTAAGGAATTAAATGTTTTGCCTTCCTATTCTAACCAGCTCTTTTTGTAGCTTTGACATTCGTAGGTTTGGTGGGGTTTTTTCAGTGGAGCAAGACATGAAAACTTAGGAAGTCCACACAAAAGTCTTACTTGCCATTTTGTGTGTTGAAACTGGGCTTCACAGGGGTGTTGTTGTTTGCTTTGGTTTTGCTTGTATTTAGCATTTAGCTTTTAAAAGCCCTTCATGGCTGAAGAGTTTTTATTGTAAACATAAAACATTAATTTAAACATTAAACATTTTACAGCTGCTTTTTAGTACATAAATTTTCACAGATACGCAAAGACAGTAATTTTTGTTTTAATATTTGCCTTTTCCTAACTGCTCTGAGATTGTGTAAAGAGGGGAGAAAAACAGAATACTGATAAAATACTTTATGTTCAGATCTTCAAGCTCGAAAAGCCTCATTCTTAACACAGGGGAGAATTCCTGTTAAGTAAGGGATAAATATTAGTTCTGCCAAAAAAAGCAAACAGTTGGGATTTGGGGGGAGGAAGAGAAAAGGAGGGACAAAGGTACTTGTTTTTTCTCCTTTAAACAGTTTTTCAGCAAATCAAAACCGAAAAAAAAAAAAAAAAAAAAAAAAAAGAATGAAAAAGGCAGAAGAACAGCAAGTCAATCTGCTCACAGACTACAGCAGCACAATCATTACTCTTCATTTGGTATGTCCTTCAAAACAGGGCCATTAGAAAACCTTTCTCCAAGGCCCAGGACAATAATAACAAAAAAAAAAAAATACATAGAAATCATACAGCAGTGTTAATGGTTGTAGTTTTGTGGCAGTACAGAAAACAGGGTTCAAAATCCATGGCTATTAGGTTGCCCTGCTCTGACTGGAGGTGGTTGGTTTATGAAAGGAGCGTGCTTAATTCTCAGCCATGTAAATTGGAGAAGCTTCATCGATTTCAATGGGTCTGCAGGAAGTAGTAACAGAAAATCAGTTGTATGCAGTGAATAGCTTTCTAAAATATTTTCTGTAGTGATACTTGTGGGAATTTAAATTCAGCACAGATCTACTTAGGGGGAGCTACAGTCAAAAGGCATTTGATGTTATTTTGAACTTTCATAGTAAATAATGGAAGAATGAATCTGGGAGGTGGTACCTCTGTGTGCGTCAGTGTTTCCTAAGTTAGAGTGACTGGTAGTTTTTGTGTTATATCAATGCTATCAAATGTTTATAAAAAATAAGTAGCTACAGGTTCTTGTTAGATTACAGGTATTGTTATCTGGTTATAATAAATGCCAAGAATGGAAACAAAGAGAGGATATATTGTTATAAGCAGTGTTGAAAAAGAACCATACAGGTTTATCTTACTGTAAATGTCCAAACTAGAACTAGAAACTAGTCAGCTAGCAGAACTAGAAAGCGGAAACCTTTGTTTCCAAAAGTACTTGAGTGGAAGAAACAACACAATTAAGCCAGTTCTGCTGGTTAGGAGAAGCTTTAACTGAGAGAGTGCTGTGCAAATGAAATGTCAGTTGAGTCTTGCTTAGAAATGTACACTTGTCCCATCACCAGTTTGGATGTGTTGGAATAGCGGGGAACATTTGATGTTTTTTTCTGGTCTTTTCTAAACTTCTGAATTTTTCTTTGTTAGAATAGTTAGCAGAGTGGCTGATACTACCCTACAAAACAACCAGCTAACTCAATGTCATCAGCAATCAGTAACTTTGAATTAAAAAGTCTAAACATGCTCAAGCTGACTATAACCGTATTTTAAATGTATGGTTAGTGTCCAATTGAATTTCATTTAATGGTGTTATTAAATCTCCATGCAGATAACTTTTTGTGATGCAGTATGTAAGTAGAATAGAGAAGCATCTTCAGTATAATACTATCCAGTTTGTTGGATAAGGTGCTGAACAAATGCATTTTGTTTTTCTCCATGTCACTGAATTGGACTTAGAGGTCTGGAGAAAAACCAAAATCAACAAATTAAGAAGACAACAGTGTGGCTTACTTGTTTCAACTTCAAAAACTAGAAAGTTTGAAGTTTCCAGGGGCCATTGAACTGTGTACTTCTTTGACATTGTTTGTTATTATGTGTTTATTTGTGTTACAGAATTGTAACAAGTCAGTCCAGCGCTGTTTGGCAAAAAGCACCAAAAGCTCGCAAACCATTAATTTGCTTGGGCTGGAAGGATCTGTAGATGGAAATGGCTAGCAAAGGTGTTTAGTGTATGTTCACCAGTGTTCTTTTAGAAATAGTACTAACTCGACAAAAAGCTAAGTAATATGAAAATACATGTACTGAGTTGGTTGTGTTTTTTTTTTTTGGTATTAAAAATAATCATGTGAGAAAATGTGGTACTGCTGCTGTTTTGCATCAGGTTGGGGAGGGTGCTGGCTCAGTTTTCTTTAGCTGCTAAATAGCACACATAATCCTGCACTGATTGTTTTTTAAGTCCCTGTTTCTCTCTTTTTCCAAAGTTCAAAGCAAAATTATAATCAGCATTCAGTTACCTAAATTTAACCCAAAATGCAGCCATGGTACTGCTCTCCTGTCTGCCTGGTCAGGCTCGTGCTGATGCAGGTCTTCTGGTACTCACCAATCCTTTTTCAATACCATAGGAAAGACATGGCAATGAATTCCTTTTCATATTTTGCCCCTGTGCCATCTAAGAAGCATGTGCAACAGTTACTAATTTCTCTACTTGTCTTTCAAGCTTGAGTAACTAACTCCAATATCTGGAAATAGCTACACAGGAAGCATTATCCATGAGGACACGTGGCTCGAGCATGGATTAATCACCATTGCAGTTTTATTCCATGGAGGGATAAGGAGAACTGCACAGTGCGGCTGGGTTCCCAGCAGCAGCACAGGTCAGGGAGGTGACGCGTGCTTTGTAGAAGTACCGAGTCAAACACCCTGGTCATGTTGCTCTTTGCAAGAGAGCTCAATTTCTGGGCACATCTCTTGCAGATTCTGTTAGTGGTAGTGGACCATATTTCAAAGATTAAAAAGCAAACAAACAAACAAAACAAACACGAGATAAACAAAACTTTTCCTGTCTGGAATGGCTCTGGAGTTAATAGCCTGGACAAGTATTTCATGAAAACATGTTAAAATAAAATGAGTTAACTATCAAAAGAGCCACAGGCTCAAAAAAACTTAAAAAAAAAAAAACAACCAAACTCTAAAAGAACTTAAAATGGAAATCTTCAGACTTTCAAGGAATTTATTTCAAGCACTGTTTTTCATAGCTATAGGACACAGATGTACATACAAAATTTGTACATGTAAACACAGATGCCAGCCTAGTAGAAAATCTTTTCAGTGAGGGGAGGTGATACGGAGAGAGGAAAATACGATGGTAGGAAGTCATACAACCACAGAATAAAGCTTCCTTACACTTAAGAAGTCATTGGAGCTAAAAATACCTTACAACAAAGTTGTAGGAAACCTTATTTTAAATTGCCTTTCCCATAAAATTTATTTTCATAAATGTATGTGTCTTTGTACATGTCCATGCATATATGTTGTCTGTGCACGTATGTATAACACATGCACATATGATGTGCACAGATTTAAGTTAACATTGTTGCATTAATATGGTATGTGACTGATTAGAGATAGGTAATATAACTGGTTTACAGAATAAGTGGAAATGTTATTTCACGTGTACTATTTCAGAGCATTTGAATCACGACCTTCATTATTAATTGTGTGTACAAAAACTGTGTATAACCACATCATAAATACACGTACACAGTGGGAATTGCATGTGAGTTGTTATCTATACTTGATATCAATACTTATAACTTCAAGAACTAAAATCATTAAGTCCCCAACGTTTTCACTGGGTTTAAACAGGTGCCAAATACTGCCTGCAGTCTGCTCTCAACTTGCTGTGCAGGGACTGTCCAGAGAGGCATACAAATGTTAGGGGGGTTTTTTAAATCCTTTTCTCTGCTGCCTTGAGAGTGGTGTCTGCTGTTTTTATTGCTTATCATTGTAAGGTTAAAGTGTTTGTATTTCCTCTAATTAGTTTGTAGTAATCCATTAATAGTCTAGGTCAGGAAAGATTAAGAACTCCTGTAAAAGAAAAGCCCTGCAATCTCCAGTAAGTCTGATCAGCTGTTTTTTATTAATCTGCCTTAATTTCCTTGGCTCCTTTTCTCTCGTAGTTTAAAGGAGAGACTGAGTTCTTGGAGTATTTGTTGGTTTTACTTGAGAGGCACCTTTTGACTTGCAGACAGCCAGCACGTCCCTCCTTGCCAGAGCTAGTTCTGTGCTGGTCAAACTTGCGGTCTACATGAAAAGTTTCTTTCTGCTACTAACACCAACAGCCTCCCTTTGTGGTTTGTGGTAGGTGAATATTTTTTGACCTCATAAACTTTGCTGCTCTGTGTGTAGTGTTTTTTTAACAGCTAATACACTTTGAGAAGCTAAGGTCCCAACTAGTTGTGTCCTTTTGTGACAAAAGGAAGCACAAAATCACTGCTCTTCTTCTGATTAAGCTGTTGCTTTGCTTATGGTTTGGATTTAAAATTTCTTTTCCAGACAATAATTTGAAAAGTTCTAGAAATTTGTGGTGATTTATGTCTGAATTGTTGTTGAATTAAGATGTGAGAGGCAGGTGTTGAAATTGGATGTTTGTTATAAACCTGTAACTTCACAGAAGCTTCCCATCCAGAATGGCACTGTACAAAGAGGGCAGACTTCTCATACAGCACTCTTAAATAAATAATACATAAATAAGTAAATGAATATAAGAATGAATAAATAAGGAAACATTTTGGTAGAAAACAAAGGCATAAAGGGAACACAGTAATACAGTCAAATTAAATAAGTAGTAGTATGCACTCAGCAGTATTGGTTGTAATACATATTAAGCCTTGTAATTTTAGCTACTTACTGCTCAAAGTTACATTGCATGATCCCAGTTCAGCATGCTCTGAGGTTGGCAGTTTTACAGGCAAAGTGATATATATGCATACATATGTTTATATACATACACACACAGGTATGTATATCCATTCTAATCTGCTGAAAGTTCAGATAATAAAAACTTCATGGGTGGCTGCATTGCTCGTAACAATTCTTTGGATTTTTTAAACTGAATATTTCAATATTCTTTTGTATTTCCTCTGTGGCCAGGCTTAAACCTTGTAATTCTTGACATTCATATTTCATACATACCTCCTTTGTTTATTTTACATTAGTACAAATACTGCACCATTCTTTTACCTTTATAGTATTTCTGTTGTGCCTTTATTATTACATATAATAAATGTAATAAAAGCACAGTTATGTTTAATTTTATCCAGCTGAAAAGTAAGGCAGGTATGTAAAGGGAAGATTATCCTTTCTAATCTTGAATTTCTTCCAGTATATTCTGTGGCAATGGACTTAATTCATCTACTTGGGTTGTGTTCAGGTACTATGTAAGTGATAAGTGTTTTTATACTTCAGTAGGTCTTTTTTACACTGACAGTGAGATACTCATTTTACAGAATGCTGATAGATCTGTTATAAAAAATGAAATAGTAAATTTCAATGTACTAAACTGAATTTACTATACTTTTGGTCTATTTCCAGGGGAAAAGTAATTTAGATGACTTTTAGTGTTTACTGTGTGAAGACCTAGCTTACCATGTCTACAGCAAAATTCTTCTGGATGAAGCAGAGTCATCATATCACCTCCGGGGTTTTTCCCTTCTTATTAACCATTAGAAGGTAGTTTGTAGCTGAGCAGTATTAGGTTTTGTTCCTAAAAGAATTATTTTTGATGAGAGTTAGTAAAACTGCATCAGTACAAAAGATCTTTGTGGGGTGTTTGTATAAAATAGAGTTTATGACTTTTGTTTTCTCCTTTCTCCAAAAGGAAATTTTTGGAAATCATCACGTATAATAATTCATTGCTTATATGAGAGAGTGTCCGGGGTTCAGCAGTAGCAGTAGTTTTTCTCTTTCTTGGTACCTGGTGCAGTGCTGTGTTTTTGGCTTTCAGCTTAGGAATAGCGCTGATAACACCAATGGTTTTTGTTGATGCTTAGTAATGCTTACTCTGACCAAGGACTTTCTGAGTCGCATGTTCTGCCAAGGAGGAGGGGAAGCCAGGAGGAAGCAGAGACAGAACACCTGACCCAAACTAACCAAAGAGGTATTCCATACCACAGCATGTCATGTCCACTATATAAACTGGGGGCAGTTACCCGGAAGGGCTAGATCACTGTTCGGTCGGGCTGGGTATCAGTCGGTGGGTGGTGAACGGCTGTATTCTCTTCCGTTGTTATTTCCCTTATCACTATTGTTATTGGTGGTAGCAGCAGTGGTTTTGTGTTATACCTTAGTTACTGGGCTGTTCTTATCTCAACCCATGGGAGTTACATTCTTTCGATTCTCCTCCCCTTCCCTCTGGGAGCAGGGGGAGGAAAGGGGGGAGTGAGTGAGCAGCTGCATGGTTTCTGAGTGACAGGCTGGGCTTAAACCACCACAGAGAGACAACAAATATTTCTCAAGTGGAAGGAAAATGCAATAGCTTGCTTTGTTTGACCAGTTTCTCTCAACTGTATTCAGGAATTGGTAACCTCTTTGGTCTGTTAAATAACAAAAACATCAGTGTGATAGTCAGATGAAAATTGGCCCTTCAGGAAAATAATAAATTCGACGGCTCTGTGCTAGGGAATGTGGTTGGCACACTGCTGAGATCATGTGATCTTCATCTAGTGAATATTTAGCCCATCGTGGACATCTCAGATAAGAGGGACTCTGTCAAACTATCCCCAGTCAAACAAGGAGATGTAAATTGTTGTTTGCACACAACCAAAACATATAAAAATGTTTTCTTAAATATTTTAGTGTAATCTCTTTGCAGAGTATTTACACATTAAAAAAAAAAAAAAAAAAAAAAAAAAAAACCAACTACCACCCCAAAGAGTACTTTATCTGGCTTTGGGTCTTCTTGCTTTCATTGACTTATAACTTACAGGCTGCAGGGGTGGATTTAGAATTTATAATAGTTTGCAGGTGGTTCTCCCTGTTTTTCTTTCTTTCATTGTCTTTTCGTTTGTTTAATGGAAATCACAGTGGTATGAGTCGAGTTGAGCTTGTGAATGTAACAGAATGGTTTATCCTGGCAAGGTAGGAAGGAAAGACAAGGAAAGAGAAACAAAAAGAAAAGACAAAGATCGAATTGTAGGTTCTATTAATTAAGGATAGCAAGTAATTTATATCTGAATTCAGTTATACAACTCTAGTGAGAATAGCGTTGAAAATTTACAGATGGGAAAACACTTTCTTAGGTAAGATAAAGTTTTAGTTCCAAGATAAACTTAATTTTAGTTTCAAGATAAACTTAATTTTGACCTTAGTTTTGTGTGAAAATCTATTTTCTCCATCACGTTTGTGTTAGTGAAACATGTCCAGCAGAGTTTGCCCGATTTTTATACATGTAAGTCAGTCTGATTTTGATGTGTGGAATTTATTTTTTTCTATAGATAATTGTATATCCAAGATTCTTTGAGCTGATAAAGATCCTATTATTTTGCCAAATGTTTGTTTCTGTTAACTCTGAACTTTCTATACTCTACTGATTATTTCTTAGGAGTTAATCATATATATATGTTAGTCAATCAATGTATGTATTCTTTCCATCTTAGACATATCCCTGAATTTGAATTTAATTCCAGAAATATTAAACTGGGCCACTTCTGAGATTATGAGCTTTCTCTACTTCTGGCTGCTACTTTGCAGCAACCTTCCACCACTTCCATGTGGCAATATCACTGCTTGTAGAGTTTGGTTCTTACTCAGTTTCATTTTCAGTAGGCATCTTCTTCATCCAGTTATCAGTATGTTCTCATATCACTGCAGGGATGGTTTGTGTCTGGGGGAAAAACACACCAGTAAATTGAATACCCAAATGAAGTTCTATTAACTTTTCTCGCACTTTCTCTGTCTTTTCCTTCCTTATTTCCATCAGAATACAACTGGATGAACTGAATTTGACTGCTGACTACTGTTGTGCAATCCTCACTCCCAACAAGTCCCATTTGTGTTGCTCCCTGATTTAACAGGAAGCTTCACTTAAGAGCAGGGCAAAGTATTTTTCCCACTCTGCAACCTGATGACTCAAATACATCCATGTTTCATGTTTTATCATGTTACATAAATAATCTTATCTACCCCTGCCATATTTCTTTAGCTACATCATTGCTAAATTTTGTAACAATATGCCCTTTGCAGTAAAATGTCACCAAAAAGTTATATACTGTAATAATTTTCATCTGTTTCATAAAGACAGACAATTTTTAAGATTCATGTTCATTTTATCATTGAAATCTGAGTCTTCCTACATTAATTTATAATGAAACCTCATGCTCCCTTCTACATTGATCACTAATTTTCTGTCTTCTTGATGTGTGTTAAAATAAACTATAGATATAAAGGGCACGTTATATGCCTGACACTGTTGAGTTAAATAGAACATACTTCTGTAACTCATCCCTGTAGTCTGCCCTGGTCTTTGTTTCTCAGTGAAAATCCTTGAAACCTGACTACAAAAGGTGGGCTACATTTACCACACAGATAATTCAACATGTTTCTTCATTTCTGCCTCCAGATAACCTGTATAACAGGAATTTCCAGAAGCTGGCCTGCAGCCCACAAAGCTTTTGAATGCAGGCTGCAAAAACATTTTTGAAGCTGGATATAAAACTATTGCACTGCAGCTGAATATTATTATGTGGCCTCCAAATCAAAATCAATGTTGAAAAAGGAAGGATGGTACAGGTTAAGAACATAACATGAAAACCGATACGAAGGACATGAACCGAGGTGTACCTCGTTTATTATCCTACCTGACAACAGTGAGGACCAGCTGCATTTGCAAACAGCGAAGGTCCGTCAGAGACTCACAGGGAGATAATCTGTCCTGGAGCACTGGCTTGCATCTCTAATACAGTTAGAGACTGATTTAAGTCATGAAGCAAGGTGCTCAGTGTATTTCCAATTGTTTTCATTAGCAGTGATAAACCTAGTTGAGCTGACTGCTACAGTACAATTTTACTGGAAAAATGTCACATTTGTGGACTTTCCAAATACTGGATGACGTTTTCTGCTCTGAGGCAGTCTAGGGGAAATAGCTCTGATATACTTGGAATGGAAGGGAATTGCATTTGAATGTTGCCCAGTGCAAATAGTAGTGGGGAGGAAGGTAAAGCATCAGAGGTCCCCTGGTAAATTATTTTTCCCTAATTACATTTCACGGCAGGAAACACAGATATTAGAAGTGCCTGTTGAAATAATGTAGTATTTAAATTCTGATTAATCCATAGGTCAGGCAAGAGCTGTTCAATACGTGTCTCTAGAAGGAAAGTTCTCTTTTGAAAAGAAAAATAAAGTGGGCAAACATCCATCCGTTCTATATACAGGTAGATTATTTCAAATGCTAGTTGGAATGGCAGGCTATAGATAAATTAAGCTGGTAGCTATAACATTACCAAAATGTAATGCACCATCACTAGCATCTTTCAAGAGATCTTAGGCAGAATGACTTATTAACTTAGTTTTCTTCCCTCCTTCTTAGGAAACCTTTTTAATTTAAGCAATCCTTTGCTAAATGCATGTTTGTAATTGACCAGGACAAATAATTATACATAATACTGGTGCCACAAAAATATTTATATTCTGGTGGGGTGATTGTCCATTGTAAAATAGGATTGATTAGAAAGATGTTATTTTATTCAAGTTTTGCCAATAACTATTGGTAAAGCAGTTTCATTTCACTGTGGTAAAAGCGTGTTCCCTTTCTAAAGCCGTGTTTCCTTTTGCTCTTCGATAACCCTCCCCAGCTTCCACAAGGAGCCCAAAGAATACTCGGATGCACAATTACTCATTCAATTTGTGCCTATTTAACATTTTAGGATCTTCCCTGTTTGTTGGATTGTAGTGCTAAGAGCTGGAGCTCTTTGTGTAGCTTTTACTATCACCTCTGTGTTTGTAGCTTTTATTCACAGCTGCTCTGAAACAGTAAGTCCCACAGATGAGAACTGAACTTTATGGGCACTACACGAAGCTCTAAGAGCAGGACAGTTATTCCTAACCATTCATATACAGTATTCTCTCTGTCTTTTTATTTTTCTCCTTATCTCTTTTTCTCCTTGCTCTCTCTCCTATCTTCTCAGAGCTTAACCTGTGGAAAGAAGGTTCATTGGGTAAAGATTTTCTGCTTCTATCCATGCGCCTATAACATTTTATATGATTTAAGAATCTGCTTCACTATGTTCCATTATGAGATTCACGTCTTTGCAGTTCTTCTGTCTGGACATGCCCTGCCTGGTAATCTTTTCTGTTGCTGTAGTGCTCCTTCCCCCTGCTTCTAACATCTACCTATTCTCTTTTCTTTTTTCCATCAGCTTAGAATTATTGACTCTCTTGGGTACCACACCTCCACACTCTGCTGTTGTTTCAGTTCTAGTCCAGCGTGAAGCCGCTTACATCCTCTTTGGGGAAAAGCAGATAACACGTTACAGAAAGTGAAGTAAGCTGAAAATTACGAGTTTGGAGGCACACTTGTAAGAGATACAAACCTGTAACATTCACACTGATGTCATTAGAAGTTGTGGATGCTTATGCTGACCACCATTAGTCTGGTATTAAGTTAAACTGAAAATAGCAAACTCATACTGAAATGGAGTCAATACCCACCCATCTTCTGCATGATTGCAACAATTAAATAAGTACAAAAGGCCTAATATAAATTATTAATTTTTGGCAGACTACCTTCCAACTCAGAATCATTGGTAGAAGGCACATTTAGGCAGATGGCAGTTGTCATTTTCTCTTCCTTGTGCCAGAGTGTAATGTGAGTGTGCCACACACACCCGCATGTATGACATGTCTCTGCCACACACACCTCAGTTCCATGCACCTGTAGAATAGACAGTTAAGGCTATTTCTAAGCATCTCTTTACTTTATAACAAGTGGCATGGAGAATGTCTGTGCATTTTAATGACATTTTTAGTTATTTGCCAGCTCTTTTAGCCTATCTGGAAAACATACTTCAGGTTTGCAAAGGTGGGTTTCTTTGCTGGCATATAGTGTGGTGTTTATACAGGCTATTCTTGTTACAGAGCAAAAAACAGCTTCAATGCCCAGAGTTCTGAACTATGTAAAGTTTTGTGGAATTTGCAGCTGAGTTGAGTTTGCAGTTCTCTGTCCAAATTAATTTAGAGTAATATACAATGGTAATAGTATTGTAAACAGGATAGTTATGAATATTTCAAAACTAACTGTTTCTTGAAAATATGCCGTAGTCCTATGCAAGTGATTGCACTGAATACAGAAAAAAATGGATAAAGTTCAGTGATCTGTGTTATATAGCTTGAATTTAGAAAATTGTGTGCTCTCTTTCAGTCCCATAATTGGGTTAGAAGGCATTTTACTTTCCAGGAGCCAATCTAATATTTTTTTTCAGCACAGATTTTGAGCAGAATTTTTCTAAAGCCACATTTCAAAATGCAAATCATTTTGAAAGCTGAGTTCTGTTGCATAGGATTTAGCTTACAGCACCTGTTGTTTCTTAGAAGATGTAAGTAATGGATAAAGCAAAAAGGATGAAGCAAAGGAAGCCAGAGTTCTCTGTGACCTCTGGGTGACTTCACAGATGTAAATAAGCTGCTTGGGATTTACATCATCACAGATGATAACAGAGCTTCCCCCTTGGGGTACAGGAAGGGGGCTCTGTGACTTGTTCTTAGACTCCAGCAAGCAGAGTTTGTAGGGGAACAGCTACAGCCCTGATGAAAATATATGCGTGAAAGAATTTAAGTGATAGATGAAAATGCAGATTGTTCTGATAGGAATGGTTTCAGGGCTGAGAAGAGCTTTCTTCTAAAGCTTAAGCATGTTGGGTTTGAAAAAAAGAATCTCAAAAGGTCTGAAGGATGGTGATTAATGACCTAATTAAAGAGATATAGTTGGTGTACTTTAACATTGTCTCCCTGCCTCCATCCATCAGAGAAGATTCTCTGAAGTTATGAAAGCATGATTCCTTTTTGTTAGCAAGACACTGTTATACATTTGGCACTGTCTGAAGGGCAAAATAATTTGTAAATGTACTTTGCAGCACCAAACTCCCTCATTCAAACACCTCTTGTGGAATCCACATGGAGAAGTGAGAAAGACTTGATTTCCCAGTTAGGACTGAAGAACAGGGATTTTACCAAGAGTTCTGTAACAATTAAAGGTGCCCCTTGGAACAGGCAATGTCATGTTGCTGGTGTTTACTTGGCTTTGTGGAACAGCCACCTTCTGCCACCTCAGCTGTATTTATTCACGGTTAATTAGAACCTGCATACGCACTGTGAAGAAAATAGGGCAGGAAAAATTCAATGTATTTGTGTGGCACTCATTTTATTCCAGAAGTTGAATTTCCTCACAGAATCCCATCTTGAAATATATCTTTCTATTGTACAGGTTTGAATACGTAAATGGGGAAACCTCTTTGACCTATATAAACTAGGAATTATATTTCAAAGATATTTAAATAATATCTCAAAGTGCCATCCATCTACCCTTATTAATGAATGAACAGCCAAGAAATGATTTTTAACTTCTAAGTATTTGAGTAAATTGCTAAGCAGTTAAGCTTACCTGCTATGTTGAGTATAGTGGCTTATTTTCCATGTGGTAATAAATGAAGGTGATTTAATCATAATCAGTAAATGACCTGCAAAATTTCATTTTGGAGTGAAGCTGTTTTAATCTATTGAAATGTAAAAGTACATTTAAGGTAAGTAAACTTTTCCTTCTCATTTAAGGCTTCTTGAATGGGCTGAAATCTTGATTCCCTGAGTCTCAGTTTAGAGATCCATTGACATCTTGGTTCTAAAACATCTTTAAAATGTGGGCTTTAATGTAAACAGAATAAAAGCCTTAGAAATAGAAGTGTACACACACTTAGTTCTTAATCTTATGATCCCAAAGCTGATACCCCGGGGGCGTACTTCAGGGAGCAAAAAACAAGGAAATCCTGTGATTTGTTCTGCAACATGAACATGCTTGTTACAGGCCTACAATTGCTTATGCTGAATGAAACTAGATGAAAGAGTGTGAGGAAGGAGGACGTGTAGTGTGGCACTTACACAAATAGCTGTTCTCAAAAGTGGGCAGTTGTACTGTCCTTTTCATTTAATCTGGAATTTCTTTCCATGGTAAAATGCTCAGAAAAGACCCCAGAGGTACTGTAACCTGCTGTCAACCAGAAGAGTGAAAATTGCTGGTCAAATTCTGCCCCAGTGGGCAGTTTGGGTGGTGACAAGTGGTTCCCTGGTTCAATACCAGCTGTACACAGCCCTCAGTGCTGCAGGACATAGGCTTCCTAACTGCAACCGTTTGTTTTCCTTATTTTGTGGGTTTTATGTTTCAGAAGGGAGAAATGAAACTGACCAGTTTCATCCAAATATTTGCTGTCCAGTTCTCCAACAATGTATTGTCAATGTATCTCACCTTTCTTTTTCAGAATTTCTTATCATGCAGGTCTGTTTCTTCCCCATCTGTTATTCCAAAAAGACCCTGAAGCCGTGCATAAAAAATACATTCAGATAAAGATGGACAGTTGTATTCTGGTGTCTGACCTGTGAATGCTGCACATAAGATCTCAGAGACATTAAATTAATTGTTCTTGTTTTCTGGCACTCTGTTACTCTCCCTCAGCCCAGACCGGTATGTGTAGTTATTTTAATAAAACATGATTGCAGCTTTTCAGCCTTTTGACTAACATGAAGTGTCATATCAGCTTAACAGCTGATGCATCTTCAGTCTGAAAAATATATCATGCAGGGGGAATTGAATTCAGATTTTAATGGGTCTTTTGCATCTCTGAGTTCTGTTCTCTTGAGATCTTATTTTGCACTGTTTTATTTGAGTGGAATCTTTCCATGTAGTTCAGTAATTTAATCACCTAGTTTCTTTTAATTAAGGCATCTTAACTAATTTGATAGCTTATGAATTCTAAATCAGAAATGCCTAGGCAGACAGTCTTTTTGTTATCCTTATCAATAATATGATACTTAAGCTTTTGTGGCAACAACACGATGTGCAGCGTTTTTCATTCCCCTCTGTCTTCTGTTAGTGCTCCATATGGTAACATTTAAGTGCGTTTCTGAGGCAAAGACTGTTGTTGCTCACCAGACTGGTCCCTTCAGGTGCTGGTCTCCATCTGTGGATTAATTCACTTCCATCATTCTTGCCACTGATACTGGAAACAGCTGTTGCCTTTTCCTTAGTGGCATGCAGGTCAGGAGATGACCTTAATGAATGAGCAAGCAAGAACGTCTATCTACTGCCTCCCCGTCTGTCTGCCTTCATTTTGCTGGAGCACCATAGTATAAACTGACCAATTCTTCTACATGTCCCTTATCCTGATAAAGGTTAGGGTTTTTTTTTTTTTGTTGTTGTAATGGTTGTAGTACAGATAATAAATGAACACCCCCAGTGGAAAGTGGATTATGTTTGGGAATATAAGCTAGTGCAGTTGTGATAACATTTATATTCAAACTCTCCTCTTTGTCATGTTTAAATAAGGGGTTTTAGGAACAGACATTATCCCGGTGTTACAACTTATTTTTTTAACTAGAAAAAAAAGTTCAAATCAATCTTAGGTGTGAATGTGTCTTTTCACCTTAAAATAGATTTAAAATATTGTTGGTTAAAATATATTCTTTCGTTGCTGCCCTACAAATTCTGAGGTCAAATATTGAATCTATCACTCTGTTCTTAGTTGGGAAAAACTGCTGTGAAATGGAAATACTTTCTGTTTAAGGATCAGATCCTTCTTGTGTTTTATGGCAAGAGAGGTTCTTTTGTAACCTGCTCTCCTTGCCACAAGAAAGCTGTAGTCGTGATTTCCTGACAAATGCTGCAGTATTCAACCAGATATCAGAATCTGAACTTAGTTTGTACCTAGAAAATGTTTGGGGTTTTTTTGCTCGATAAAGCTCTCTGAAACCATCTGACCTGAGAAAACATCTCACTGAATTTTTGTAGAGGGAGGCTACACTATTCCTAATGATCATACGTATGAGGGGTTTGCTTGTTTTGTTCTCTGTTTTCAGTGCAGTTTAGCAAAAAAACCCTGTTCATTGGTAAGTAATTAAAGCAAAGAGTGTTTACCATCCAGAGATATTCTAGAGTTGTCAGTCACTCAGCTTAACTTGCATTTAATCTGGAGTAAAACCAGTTGGATTTTGAGTCATTCTACAGCACTGAAACATGATGTTGCTCAGGTGGAGTAAGATCCCAAGGCTGGGTGCTGAAGCTGCACAAATTCAGCTTGGAAGTAGGATGGAATTTTATAATAGGAAGGGTACTAACCCTTGTAAAAAAAAAAAAAAAAGTGCTTGTGGCTATGTGGCACATTTTCCATTACTTGAACCATTAAAATAGGATTAACATTTCTGTATGAAGTGAAATAAAACCAGTCCTCATTAGAAAAAAAAAAAAAAAAACCTGAATTTTATGTGGGAATTATGAACTGAAATTCATTTTGTTTGGATGATTGTAGATAATTACCCCTTCTGAAAAAGAGATCCATCATTAATAAGCTTTTTGACACCTTAGATTTTAAAAACCAAAGTTACTTAATAGAGTATAGATTTCTCTCTCTTTGCTTCATCGTTGCTGTTTTTCCTTTCTGGATAGCCCAGGCAAACATCACACTTCACTGACTGCAGGAGTGTTTTTAAACAGTCTAATTGAAATGTAGATGCGTTGAGATGTAGATTGTGATCCAGAAAAAAATAAATCCTATTTATTGAAATAAATAATAAAAAAATCCCATTGTTGATTCATGAACTGCATTGGTTTTTGTTTTGTTTTTTTTTTTTTTTTTTACTTTAAAGGGGGATGGTTTACCTACCTGAGCCTTAGGTAAATAATGTAAGGGCAGATAGCTAAGGGAGAAGGAGGATGTGAAAACAGAGCAACAGAGCTGCTGCCTGTAGCGGAACTGAAAAAAAAATAAATCAAAAGATAAATTATGATTAAGGTGCAACGTTGTCTTATGTACTGATTCCGTAAGATTTATAACACAACGTGAGTTTCTCATATTAAAGCAGCATGATCACTCATAAGATTATATGTGCAATTAAAATACATTTTTAAGGAGGATATCCCTTTTTGCAGGTCTGCACTGGTTCTGGCACTATGACTTTAAATTTATATAGATGTAGAGATATATATTTAAATTTCTGTACCTCTTAGGGGTAAATAAATATATTAAAATAAGCTATGGGTTGTATAGTACAGTATAACAATGATAAATGATGTTGTGTATAATTTTTCTACTATTAACATAAAGTAATATAAACTGAAGGACACTAGTCTATTGAGAGAGTTAGTAGCTAATGTTCCATATCAGATGTGGACAATGTCAGGACTGAATACAGATTAGGCAGTGTCCTTTTCTCCCCAGGGGAATTAAACTTTGAGACACCACTGGCTGCCAATGGTTTTACTGCATTTTGTTGGTGCCTGTAGTGCCTTTCTTGGTCTATTAATTCAGAAGCTGTAAATGACAATGTGAGCAAAAAAGCTTTTCCAGTGGGATGCATTTCATTTATGTATTCGTGTATCTACAATACCTTTTCAATCCATTTTGTCACAATAACTGTTTAAAAAATTGGGTAGATTATCTGTACTTTTGCATGAACCTTGCAAGGGTATTTCCTTTTTCACTGGTTTATTTCTTTTTTCTTACTTGGAGAAGACAAAGTGAGCCTTAGAATAACCTGGAACTTTAGGTATTGAAATAGAATTTACCTACCCCCTTATTTTCATGATTTATTTTTAAAATATGCTGTTGTATGGAGAAACACCAAGGAAACGCTGGAAATATACATGCATTCTCACACATTGTATTTAATTAGAAAATACTTGTTTTAAACATCATTAGAATTTAATAATTTTTAGGAGTCCCGTGTGTATTTCACTGATTGTATGTTTAAATATATTTTTAATCAATAATATGTGAAAACAAGATTTGGTTCTAAGGGTTTTCTAACTGAAAACCATTTACTTTCTGAGAATATTATCTCTAACAGGCTAATGCAGTGGGCTGTCAGCAGCTGCAGTGAGCGAGTGGGGGCCATGCAGAAATTTGCACAGGTAAAAATAGGAATGCTGGAAATAGGTTTGGAAATAGGTCTTGTGCAGCAAGAGCTGTAAGGTAATTAGATATCACATTTATTATACAGAAAGCATAGTGATGAAATCAGTAAAATCTGTACACAAACTAGATTTTTTTTAATTTGAAATCTCATTACAACTAAACTCATCTACACAGCATGTTTGTAAAAAAATATTCTTCTACATCACCATGTTTTATTTTGCTTAGGGAAAAAAAGGGTGTGATCTTGTTACCATTTCACAGTTATCAAGGGAATACTATATGAAGTATTTTTCACCCCCCTCCCAAATCCTAAATTCCTCTGAAGTGGAAGCCTAGGTTTCTTCTTTTGACGTGCACATTGTTATTCTTCGGGTGGTCTTTGGTATGATACGTTTGTCATGGTTCATAAATTTTATTGTTGCACTAAAAACAGAGTTAGAATATCCTCAATGCAATTATAAAAATGTATTAAAACTGAGAAGGATAAAAATATGGTGCAAGATGAGCTTTTAATGATTGTATAAATGTTCACTGTTCCATGGAAAAAAATGGAGCTTTTCGTCATAGGCATAATAGTGAAATGCAAGCGTAGGGCCAAATTTTGCTCCTAGAATTATGTGGGTTTTCGGCATAGCAACAGTGTTTTAATTTCTGCTTGTAAAGCTGGAGGTGTTAAGGCTTTGAGAAGAAGAAAAACTCATGCCCCCTTTCCCTTGATTTGTAATGATATAAGGATATATCCCTTTTCACTGAGGTGCTGGAAGTCATCTGGAATAATATGTTGTATTTTGTTTGTTCCTTAATTTATAATAGATGGGAAATAAATGTTATTGTGAACTAGACTGCAGAGTCCAAATTAGCATCCTTGGGAAGATACAGAAGTGGACAGCTACCATTGAAAAAATTTGCTGTTTTGTACTTTACTTTCGCTGATAAATGCTGTGCACAAGTATCTGAGTCCTATTGTCAATACTTAAAGTGAGAGGAAGGAAAACTGAAAGTAGTGCTATGAAAAATTGAAATGCTTCGTCTGACCCGACTATGACAATTTTGGGAGATGTTTTATGCCATTATAGAATTGCAGAGGAGATCTCTCCTCACTAATACATGGTGGAAGAGACTCTTTTATTATATGTGATGACATACACAACTCTGTAGTACATTATTCATTCAAGGCCCTTTTTGAAAAGGTCTTATGTCCTATATAAAACAGACTATTATGTGATGCATACGCAAAAGAGGATGGATGTGACATTCCTCTCAAACTATACAAACGCTTTTATCTGGCACTACCCAATACATATTATGCATTATTTTTGCCAGTAAAAGAATTTGAATTTAAAATTTAAAGTACACTAAGTGTATGGCTTCCTAAAAGATGCTTGTTTGCAAAATTTGAGAGATTTATTGTGAACATATAGAATGACATAATCTATCTGGAAAGATTTAGTAAAATTGCGTAATATTTTTCCTTCAATTAAGTTTTAATTTCTCTTCGTATTGTGGTTTTTAGTACCTTTTGTTGACATTTCTCTAATTCCTGCTACCTATTCTATCCACTTGCTCTCAGTACAGCAGTATCTCATTGTGAATTCTGTTGCTAATGATACAGTGTTCTCATTCATTTGCGCTTAAACATCAATTATGTGAATGTAATGCTTGTCAATAATAATACAGAAAAGTTGAATATATTCCCAGTAAGTTATACTAAATTATATGATTTTTCTACCCATACTTAGGCATATCCATTACTGACTCCATACAATTCTCCCTTATGTTTTTGTGCAAAACTGAATGCTACATTGCAATTTTTTGCATGTCCTCTTAATATTGTTAATTTGTCTTTTTAAAATAATATTTCATTCTCTCCCTGCCTCTGAATATAGACAATACATTGGGAGTTCAGGAACTTCGCTTTGCCTTCTTTTCTTTCGGAAAAGAACCAATGGTAGGACACATCACTACAGGAAGCAAATGACAACTCTTGTATTAAACTTTACATGTGGGTACCTAGATAAATTCTTGGGAGCCAGAAGGATGTTAGGGATCAGGGCTGTCAGCTTACTCAGTGGATGAACCTGGACCTCACAGGGAATTGTTGTGTGTTACACTAAATATGAAATTCTTTGCTTAAACTTACTGTAAAATAGTGTAACTGATGAAACCACACTTGAGAGCAAAAGTTATGCTTTGGCATTTGATTTCACCTCAATATTTTTTTATCTGTCCTCTGAAAAATTTATTTATCACAACCATGCCAGAGGCAAATCCAGAGCCTTGGTGGACTGTGCCAAAACCTGGAGGCAGGGGACTACAGATTGTGTGTCTTTGGCACTGCCTGACAAAAAAAGATGTGGTGTTTTTTTTTTTTTTTATTATTATTTAAAAATCTTTCAGTACTATTCTTCACCAAACTACCAAAAATGTCTGACTTCCTTCTTAACATTAACTCAACTACAGGCTGCAGAATTGTGGTTATAAATATGAAAGTTCTCTGTTGAGAATTCTTTCCTCAGTTTAGAAGCCCTAATAGTACCATTATTGCTTGTTTTTGAAAGAATAGAGCTACTAGATCAGCTTATATCTGTAATGTTCAATTGAAGATTCACTGAAGATGAAGCAATAGGATTCACCATATGTAAGAGCACTGGCAGGAAACAAAAAAATAAATTAATTAAAACATGAAGCAGAAAAACTAAGAAGCATATAGCTTATGTAGAGGTTATTGGTATGTGTTCAAACATACACTTGACAAGACAGAGCTATGAAAACTTCTTTAGGAGTTAGATTCGCAATCATCGGCATTACTGCTGCAGAGGTGAAAGATAACCTTTTTCCTACAGTCTATAAAAACAGTCACTAAGGACTCACAAAATTATCATTAACTCCTTATCAGTGCCAAGTACCCTTTAACCCCTGGTTTTCATGTGACTTTAAGGTATTTAGCAAAGTATTAATCACTTTTCTAGAGCAGGATTTAAAACTAACAGTACTAAAGGGCTGCCAAATAAAGTTACTGCAACATACTCTACTATCAGTATAGCTGCAGAGTTAATTGAGCCACATTACCTTGATTTCTTTTTATCTGTGTTGTCGAGGTATTTACATAAGTAATGCACATCTTTGTTAGAGGCTTAATGCAAAACTGACTGAATTCCCAGCCCCTCTTCTATGTATTTTCTACTGAATGCATTGCTCCCTCAATAATAAATTCAGAGGGTTGACAGTGTCTAAGTCTGCTGCTCCTTTGCCCTCAATTTCAGTGAGATGGGCCATTGAAAACTCATTACAAGCTGTTTAGACTCTGACTTTGACTTTTGCTCAGCAGTGAACAAAATTAACAGCTCTTGGAGGTAGCAAAAAAGGCACTGAGCCAAAAAAAAAATTGAAATAATGAGAAAAGACATTCAATATTATCTCTATTAGTCATGCAAACAAGCTTAAGTCCAAAGTACATGTGTTCTGCACATGGCTGTAATTGCACGGCCTTTGTTACTTTCATCCTTTCTCCCACCTTTTAATACCATGTAAAGAGGTTCACCTGCATGGCAAATATACACCCTAGAATCTGCCTCTGTAGCAGAATTGCTTCATAAATTTAACTATCACTTTCAAAATCCTGTTTTTTTTCCTAATTTAGTGCTTGATAGTTTTTTATGTGATAATTTTAAAATGCTGGTTATAGCAAAAGTTACATTAGTAGGTGGATTCGTAGGCAAAAAAGTCAGTGTATGTCTATCTACCTATTTGTAAGTAAAGCATCAATACTAAAATCTCTTTTAAAACCAAATTATTAATTTACACTCCAAACAAACCGTTTGTCTTTTTTTCTGATGATGAAAATTAAATTCCTTTAGAATGTGAATTTCAAAAGTATTTATTATGTACGTTATACTGTGAGTCCACTTTTATTATTTCTAAGTGACAGGATTATTTTGGGAAACAAGTCCAGACTATGGTAATGAACTTTTGGGTCCCAATGACATTAATTGCTAAACATTTATGGCTTGTTATTGTAATAGCTGTAATGTCTTCTCGTGATCCCATTTTGTTCTTAGTTTTTGGTTTTTTTTTTTGTTCTTTTCTGAAAAATAAGTTGGAAGCCAAGTAACGTTTTAAATAGGTGCAGTAAAACATTTGGGAAAGAAGTCAGTCAAACAGTTGATGAAACAAAGTTCTCTTTCGCTGGTGCACTACAGTTCCAAGCTGACAAGCAGTTGACAGAAAGGCATTATATATACTAGGAAATAGTGAAACTTAATGGGTACTTTATGTACCAAGTTAAGTTTCACTCGCATGCTACATTTGCTTTGAATGAAGTTGCTTTCTGTTCCCAGTTTTCCAGGTGGTGTGACTGAAGTAAAACCTCGTCAGGTGCCTTTTTTTTAAGTCAAAAGTCAGCTATAAGAAAGCAAGTTGGAACTTGAAACCTTCCAAGTTTCCGTTTTTGTTGTCCTAATCCTTGACCCCCAGGAAGTTCTGACCTTCACATCAGATAAGTTTAAAAATAGAAAAAAAAACCCCATTATTTTATCTTCTTATCAGTCATGATTTTGCTTAGTTTGTTATCGCACTGCTGTATCCAGTGATAACCACACATACGTGAATTCCAGTGTAATCCCAACTGCAAGCATCCATTATAATTGTACTGCTGAATATTGCTATACTTTTTTTTTTATTAAATAGTAGTGATTACTTCATCTTGTTGGCCTTCCAGAAATGTACTCTGCATACTTGATCTTACTTCGAAACTGCAGTGTTTTTTTCTGAAAAGTTTCTTCCTCACAAGTACTCTAACTCTGTACATTGTACCTTATACAGCCAGTAATGGTTACAATATTGTCATTGAAAAATAATAAATACAAATAAAGGCTTGAAAGCCTTATTGTGAGGTCTGAATATTTCAAATATTATTCCAGCTTTATATGGCAGTATTTGTGTATACAGATATATGTATTTTTCTTTTTTTTCATTAGTTTGCTTGGTATTTTTTCCTGTATGAATTGCAAGGTGCACCGAACTGGTGAAGGTCAGGCAGGAAACAGATTAGCAGCATCTCATACCACAATGTCAAAATACTTAAAAGTGTTTACAGTGCCCAGTGACACACAATGAATTTAAGACTGGCAGACTGAAGCAGAAATAAAACTATTCTTATTCTTCTAAGCCGGAACAAGAGCCTCAGTGGTTTATGGTTGTTTTAAGGTCCATTAATCCTTGAATCATGAGGCCGTGTAAAAAATGACAGCTTTAACATTCAGTCCCTGGGTTTATTTAAAATGTTTTTACTTCAACACTGTTTCTAATTAATAACAGTGACTATATGACCTGATGTAAATGTAGCAAATACATAGGGATATGGATTCACGTTCCTTCGTAGGACATCTTGTCACTTATGGCAGCAGAGTGCAGCCTGAAGTGAACGGTGCCAACTCTTCACAGGGAAGAGCTTACTCTGACAGAGAGAAAATCAGATACTGGACTTTAATGTCTTTTACCCTTTCTATTTATGGATTTATTTTGGGGTCTGGGTTACAAGGAGTATGTTTTTATAGCCAAATGACAGAGCAATTATAGAAGTGTGCAGGCATGTGTGCTCATACAGCATATGTTCATGCTCAAGTTTTTTACCAACATTTTCCTTTCAAGTCCGTTGCTGATCCCTGGAATGTAAGTCCTTAGAAAAAAACATCTAAAAAAGCATTGTGTAAAATAATACATTGGAACCTAAATTAAATTCAGTGATCTTATAGAGCATGGCAGATGTATTCTTGTAATGTGAACTGCAGTCAGATAGGAATGCTTTTGATAAAACTTTAGCAAAATGGCATGTTATAACATCAAGATGTACATTACCGGAACCCACAGGCTTCTCCTTGAACCATGATGAGAAACAAGAGAAGAGTGTTGATAAAAGTTTTAGGTTTATCTATTCATCATTATTTCTAAAACATACCAGCTTGTGCGATACATTGCAAAAGAAGACATTTTCTGAGTACCAGAGTAATTCTCTGTCTCTACCAGTGTTCTGCTTCTAAACAGATGTTCACAAGCAGATGTGTAGTCTTAACCAGCAAGTATTTTTAGACTAATCACCTGAAAGCTCCAAACTGAGCAGTGCTAAACTGTCAGGAACAGAGCTAACATTTGGCACTGAGCAGTTTATAGTTCAACTAAAATATCTATCTGGAGAAGCTATTAACAGGAAGGGAAGGTGGAGGGAAGAAGCAGGACACTCAACCTGAGCAGGCAAGAAGGCATCTGGAAGGCACCTTCTTTCTTGCTGTAACTTTACTGTGATATGGATTCCTTTAGTTGCAATAAGGTGCCTTGGGAGAGGCAGCTGATTGGAAATCCCCAACAACCAGGTTGTTCTACTTTCTAACAAATTGAGTTCAGATACAAGTCGGTGAAAAGACTGTGAAACATAATGCTGTATTTGGGCATTATAAGATTTTATATAAGGTTTAGACCAGGTAAAGTCACACTACCTATTGGGAATATTGAGCAGATATGAGTTTGTAGATGCTTTCCAAATAGGGTATAAACCTTGAGACACCAGACAGACAACCAGACAAATTATCCTTTCAGTAAGGATAGTTTCACTGACATTACTGTCATCTGGTTTAGTATGACCGAAATACAGACATTAGTTTCTATATAGTCCTTATATTCTTGTGCATTTTGTAAAAAATATATTTTCTATAACTAAATTACTTAGCCAGCATTAGCCTGTACAAATTTGTTTGGTATTAAGATGTTATTTTCTGAGAAGTGGGGATGAATAAAATACAAGACCAGGTGGATGGTTATTCTGTGAACAAGTTCCTTTGCCACTGGCATGCTCCAATGCTTGGAATTAGAGATTCTGTCTAGAAAAGGAAGAGGTAAAAGCAAATACAAAAGATACTGGTGTCTGTGTGTTTAAGCAAGTCTTTATTTCATGAACTCTATGAAAATTGCCACCTGATATTTGGAACCTTTGTAATTAATGAAGCTTAATTTTTTTTTATATATATTTTCAGGATAAAAGTTTGCTGAGATACCATAAATCTTGCTTGGGAAATAAATAAATACATAAAAAAAAGGCTTCAGTTAAAATGAATTTAAGATGAAGTCAAGAATAAAACCATGCAGTTTGGGTACCTCATGGTATGAAATGCTGGAATACTTCTAGTGTTAAAATGACAGCCAGTGTTGTACATTGCTGAAGAGGAAGGAGTAGGTTATACAAAATTGTGGTATGCACAGAGTGATATCCACAGGCAGCGCAAGTACCTGGTGACTGCAAGAAGGCCCCTCTCCTGAATCCATATGATTGTGTGAGTGGTCCTTTTCTACCATCAAAAATGGCATAATCACAGAATCACAGAATCCCAAGGGTTGGAAGGGACCTAAAAAGATCATCTAGTCCAACCCCCCTGCAAGAGCAGGGTAACCTACAGTACATCACACAGGAACTTGTCCAGGCGGGCCTTGAATATCTCCAGTGTAGGAGACTCCACAACCCCCCTGGGCAACCTGTTCCAGTGCTCTGTCACTCTTACAGTAAAGAAGTTCTTCCTGATGTTAACGTGGAACTTCCTATGCTCCAGTTTACACCCATTGCCCCTTGTCCTATCACTGGATATCACTGAAAAAAGCCTAGCTCCATCATCCTGACACCTACCCTTTACATATTTGTAAACATTGATGAGGTCACCCCTCAGTCTCCTCTTCTCCAAGCTAAAGAGACCCAGCTCCCTCAGCCTCTCCTCATAAGGGAGATGTTCCACTCCCTTAATCATCTTTGTGGCTCTGCGCTGGACTCCTTCAAGCAATTCCCTGTCCTTCTTGAATTGAGGGGCCCAGAACTGGACACAATATTCCAGATGCGGCCTCACCAAGGCTGAGTAGAGGGGGAGGAGAACCTCTCTTGACCTACTAACCACTCCCTTTCTAATGCACCCTAAGATGCCGTTTGCCTTCTTGGCCACAAGAGCACATTGCTGGCTCATGGTCATCCTCCTATCCACGAGGACCCCCAGGTCCCTTTCCCCTTCACTACTTTCCAGCAGGTCAACCCCCAACCTGTACTGGTACATGGGGTTGTTCTTCCCCAGATGCAAGACTCTACACTTGCCCTTGTTAAATTTCATCAAGTTTCTCCCCGCCCAACTCTCCAGCCTGTCCAGGTCTCGCTGAATGGCAGCACAGTCCTCTGGTGTGTCAGCCACTCCTCCCAGTTTTGTGTCATCAGCAAACTTGCTGAGGGTGCACTCAGTTCCCTCATCCAGGTCATTGATGAAAATATTAAACAGCACCGGTCCCAGCACCGACCCCTGAGGAACTCCACTAGTCACAGACCTCCAGCTAGATTCTGCGCCATTGACCACAACTCTCTGCCTTCTTCCTTTCAACCAGTTCTCGATCCACCTCACTACTTGATCGTCAAGCCCACACTTCCTTAGCTTATCTATGAGGATGCTGTGGGAGACAGTATCAAATGCCTTACTGAAATCAAGAAAAACTACATCTACCGCTCTACCATCATCCCTCCACCTAGTCACTTCCTCATAGAAGGCTATAAGGTTGGTCATACATGACTTCCCCCTCATAAAACCATGTTGGCTGTTCTTAATGACCCCCTCATCCTTGATATGCCTAGTGATGATATCTGTATCATGTGGGCCTAAATGAGGCCATAGCACAGTTTTCATCAAACATTCCATCTATTGTACGCTAAAGAAAGAAAAGCATATGATATAATTGGCATTTTTCTGCAGAGCAACTGACAGTGCTTTACAACTTATTTTCAGCAAGTGTTATGCGGATACTTTTGTTTCTGGGAAGTGACAATGCCTTCTAAAGGAGGACAGCATAAAGTAGATTAGCTTTTCTAGCAGGAGTAATGCCATTATGACATTCTCTTGGACACCTTTTGTAGTGTGCAGGAAAACGTGAGTTCATTTTTTTTTTTTAAGATAAATTACAGCACAAGAGCAAAAAAAGACAAGTACTCTGTCATCTTGGCATAATGCGAGGGATTTGTGACTATCCATGCGTACTACCTATACTGTGCTGTACATTTACACGAAGAAGAAATATTACTGGTCTATACTGCTGCACCATGTTCAGAATACCATAGTTAATGTAGTGTCCATTAAAGTGTCTTTATTTTCAGTGGCTTTATAACTCCGATAAAAAGTCTTTGTAAGCTTTAATAGGAGAGCAGGTCAGCCCAGCAGAAAGTTATTTTGCAAAATCTTGAAATGTCAACATAAAAACAAAACCCTTTTTTGTTATTAGGATAAAACATTTATACATATTTATCGCACATGTATTGCTGACTCTTGCACCTATATGAACATTTTGTTAATTCTTGAGGAAAACAAACCTAGAATCAGAAGGTTGTTTTTCTTCATAAGCCTGGATTGCATGACACATATTTTAACTTCCCACATGCTCATGATATTTACTTAGAAGGCAACTGTGTATTGTACTTCAGACACTAAAAAGTTCTTGCAAGTATCTTAATTTTGGACAGGGATATCTCTATTCATTTTTTATCTTTGCACTTGAAAGAGTTGTAGCTTATTGAAGAAAAACATTGTAGGCATGTGAACACTCATGCTCATGAAAACTGCTGCAGACTCTGCTGTTGAAAAATGGGGTCGACCACTTACTGACATGAAATGGGTCCAGTGCTGATGATTTCACCGAGACCTCACAATCTTGCAGTGCTATTGAACTTAGGCTGTGATTGGAATGGAGGAAGGGGGGGATTTACATTTTCTGTCCCTGATTCCTGCTCTAAAATCTCTGTACAACAAGGCTGCTGCTATTTAATGTTAGTAGAATTTCCCCTAAGGCTTAAGTTAACAGCACATTGTTTAGTTTTTCCCATTGCTGGGGCTGCCATTCCTTCCTCTTTTGCTCTTTTTCCTTGACTTTTAGGAAGAGACACTCCTCCTGCTTTTGTCCCATTTTTCACCTCCAGGAGGTGGTAATTCTATTGCTCAAATGGATTCCTGCTGGTTGCCAACACAACCATGTAATTCTGAGGGGAGAAAAATGCCTTATCTGCAGTTTTGATTTAAAGCAATTTCTTGAAAACATAATAAAGTTTCTTACCAATGGCATTAAAGTTAATAATCCTTAATGTTGAAAAGTGGCGGTTAAAATAAACGAATGAGCACTTGAAGGTTGCACTTTTTTATTTTAGCAGATAGGGACTCACTTTGGGTTTTATTATAGATAGGTGCCCCTGGTGCTGTTACAAAGGAGGCAAATGGAGAGAAGAGTTTCTGGGCCTGACTTGACACCCTTCAGAATTGCATCCCATAAGCTTGTGTGAAGGCAAGGTGATGCCTGGGAAATTCCTGTCAGGACTTTTGGTCCCAGAAGGCAACAGCACTAAGAATGAGAGGAAGAAACAAAATGCCTGGCTTCTCTCTTCCCCTGCATTAACGAGCACTGCAAAACACAGAGAGCTGCAACTTCCCTGAAGTGCAGAAGCTTTCTGAGCTGCTCCCAGCGTAACTGCACACTTCTGGGCTTTGCTTCATTACTATTTCCACCTTATTTTTTTCTTCTGCTTTTTGCATGAAAGAGCATATGACCTAGATTCAGACGTAGAAAGTACCTTACTCTGAGTCCTTAACAAGTCCTCAACAATTTGACTAAGGAGGGGTATTTCGTTCATCAATATTCTGGATGCCAGTATGTCAGTTTATTTTAAATATGTATTTTCTTTAGGTTTTATTATTGTCCCTAATGTATTTTCTTAAAAAAGGCACGTGCATCTGGCTTCTTTTATTTTAAAGGTTTCCCTTATATATACACCCACATACATATAAATACATATATATATATATATGCTTCAAATTTCTGTTTAAATATCTTCTTTCTAAGCTATATGAACTTAGGTGCCATAAGCTCACACTTTTTAGTCCATAAATCAGCCTCTCTGTTTTTCTTAATATCTTTTCAAGTACTATATTAATATCATTTTATAAGGTAGTGACACAATATTACAGCTGGGCTTTGCTGGAGAATTAAATAATCCTATTCTAACTTCACTGAACGCGCATTCCCCTTCTAGGCAACCTTGGGTATAAGCGTGTGAAATAGGAGAGATGTAGTGGCTTTCACTGGTTTTCCCTGCCACTTCATCTTCTGTTTTAAAACCATGAGTTTACCATTCCTGCAAGGTCCTTTTTAAATTTCTCCCATCCTAAATCCATCAGATTTATCCGGTATTTTTTCTTCTAACCCATGTGTAGTACTTTACATGTGTTAACATTAATTTCGTGTCTTGTATCAGCCAAGTTAGGGAGGAGGCTCAAGTCCTAGCAATAGTGGTTGGTTTTAGTTGGGTTTGTTGTTGCTTCTTTTTTTGCCTTATTTTTCTTTTCCTCCTCCATGTTTGACTCTCCCTGCTAGTTGTGCAATGTCAGCAAGCACAGCTAGTTTACAGTTGCTTTTTCTGACTAGGTCGTTTGTCTAGATTAGATGCTGCAGAGGTGTGAAGTGCAGCCTTTGTGGAACAGGACTTGCTAGGACCCCGTAAGTGCTGCTCATTTCATGTGTGTGCATGTTTGTGTGGGCATCCCAAACTGTGCATCTCTATTCTGGAGCTCCCCAACCTGAAAACCTGGGTTAGCTGAATGCTAGCCTGCTGGTACAAGAAGCTTTGGCTTAGTGCTCACAGTTTAAAAGCATTGCTTGGTCATAGAATCATAGAATAGTTAGGGCTGGAAGGGACCTTAAAACTCATCTGTTTAAAACTCACTGCCATGGGCAAGGGCACCTTCCACTAGACCAGGTTGCTCAAAACCTGGCCTTGATATGTTTGGTCAAGGCAAAAGTACTTCTTTTGGGAAGAAATTCAGTACTATAATTAAAGAATATGCATTTGCACTAATGACTTTGAACACTGCAACACTGCAAGCTGCCACTAATCTGACCAATGTGTCTGAAGTAGCAAGCTCCTTTCGGAGTGTGTCTGCGGGTGCGTGTATTGTGCTGGATGCACGCATTCATGCAGAAATCTATCCATACAAATCATTTCCCAGCAAATGTATCATGAGACAAAGCTCCAGCACTCGAGACTTTAGCTAAAACTATTCTGACATTCTGAGAAAATTATGCCTTCATTTGCAAAGCAGTCATTTTTGGCAACGACCTCCCAGAACTGTTGGTCAAGCTGAATTGGTTGGAGTCCTGTATCTCTTAAATTCTTGCCAGTTGCTGTCTAGGAGATTACTACTGCGTTAATTCTCATACAAGCTGTCTGTTAGGAGAATAGAGATTATTTTAGATGTTACACATTAAGGTTTAAGTTGACAGATTTAGCAGCTATTTATCTCTAGGGAAAGCGGTCTTTCTAACTTTTTGAGTTAGCAAATGCTCCCCGCTGATATCCATTGCTCTTTTACATGTGTGCCAGGCCCCATGGAAGTAATTAGCAGCAGGATAAATACCTGGAAGATTATAAGGTTTACATTTTATTAAACATTTTTGAATTTCAATACCATCCTTGTCATGAAAGCACTTCTGATAGTGAGCATACATCCTCTAATAATGACACAAATCATGTTACTTTCAGCCATTTATCAGCATTTATAACATTTTGCCCATGCAAAAATATTGTGATTTATTTTTTAAAGTAAAATTCTGAAGGATACAGCAATATTTAACACAGCAGAGATAAGATGAGGCAAAATGAGTGAACAATTAATGTAAAAGATTTTATTTAGTTCCTCAGTTGAATCTGTATTTGAAGATATTTATTAGTTGTAATCTACTTTGCATGAAGTGCAGCTAATTAATCTGTGACCCAGTCTTCCAAGTGACACTGCTTTTGAAGAGGCAGATGGTCTAGTTTCTTATGACTGAGTTTTACCATGTTGGTCATCACAAACCATTTTAAATAGAAATAGGCTTTGTGGGACTTTACCAGGATCCACCCACATTATTCTTTCAGGTTTCTCTAGAGATCTTGCCAAATTGTCTGGCAGATCGCAGTTTCCCTGCAGGTTGTGGTGACTCTATTAAAGCTAACTGTGCTTTGTTGCAGATGTTTGAGTGGACAGTTACAAGTCAAGGTGATTGCCCTTTTTAGTTGCAGGAAGGAAGCAGAGTTTGACTATAGCCCAGAGCAAAGCAAACTGTGAAAAACTGCAATTTGTGTTTACATCCTAACAGTGTACACAAAGTGTCACAAAAGACTGCACCAAAACTTGTCTTGGAAAAAAAAAAAAAAAAAAAAAAAAAAAAGCATCCTTTACCTTTCAGGAGGACTTTTTTTGTCATATCCCATTTTTCTTGATAGGGAGCACCAAACGCAACACCACACACAGGCTTGTGGGATACAAGTAAACAACCTGTATGATATACCGCCTGTGGAATCTGTTCAGTCTCTGTGACCTGCTCATCACTTAGTTTACATAGTCATTCCAAGGACTGCTCTCTGGGATGTACAGTTTTTCTCTGCCAATCAGTGTTGGTTCTATTTAGAAACCTCTTAATTTCAGTTTATCTTATTTAATTTATTTTATTTATTTTATTTATGTTCTTCTTACTTATTAAGAAATTTCAGTGAAAATGAAGTCACACATTCTTCTCTTGGACATTTGTCTTCTCCTGCCTGAAATGTAGCTCAGAGTTTATTAAGCAAGCCAGAAAACTGCATGCTATCTCAAGAATGTGACTATTTGCTGTTCTCCCTGAAATATGCCATATGCTTTGTTATGTTGTCTTAGCAGAGGAAAGGTCTGCTGTTAATGACTGCATTAATGTTAGATATTTTTTATTGAGTCGTTTTCATATCACACATTATGAATGTATGCTATGTTCAGTTAGTGCATAATATTCTTGGTGGGGTGAGGAATATCTACAGTCCTTCATGAAAATAATGTGTTGTTTCTAATTGAGAAGTCAGTGTTTTGGTGCAAAACACAAAACATGCCATCATGTTCTAGGGGTTTGTAACAACAGCATGAGTTCTGCATCTGTTTTATTCTCACAGTTGCAATGTATTAGACAAACCCAATACAGAAATCATGACACAGTCTAATTAAATACAATATCAAAATGTCTATTTTCAAAATAGTTCTGGTCATCAAACGAAAAAAAATACAACCACTTGTATTTGCCTGTTACTAATCACAAGGAAGATGCTGAAGAACACTTTTTTATAGAGAGCTTAATGTTGACGTAACACTGAAATCTGTTTTTTCTCATGCAAATCCAGAAAAGACATACAGAATTGTATACATATATGCAATATTTTGCATGAGCAAATGCATTTTTAATACAAGTGTGTTTTACCTTGAAGCATACAAAGGTTCCTTTCTCTATATAAAGTGGGGTTGTTTTTTGCTGTTTTTCTAACTGTGCCATGTTTCAGTACACCATGTGCTTGAGTTGGTGTTATTTCAGTCAGCGAGAAGGCTTCTTTTCAGTGGCATTTGGGGGCAGATCTGTAGCAGGGATAAGAAAGTAGAAAACAAGATCTTACAAGGAAAGTCACAAATGGTGCCATCTTCAAAAAAAAAAAAAAAAAAAAACAGCAGAAAAGTGGGAGCGAAACTGGAGTTTTTAGGAAGATTTTCACCTTAAAAGGTTTTCTGGGTTTGGTTTGTTACTTATGTGCAGCATGAAAATGTATACGGAGTTAAAAACAAAAAGGAGGAAAAATCTCTCTGATTAAAACATGGTCTTTGCTGCATGGAATGTGTTATTTGCAACAGTTGTGAGCATGCTTTAGTAAAACCATTATGAACTACTGTGTGGAATAGGATACCCCATTATGGCACTGATAAAAGTGAAACAATTGAATATGACCCAAGGGTGGATTATTGCCACCAAGCAATGTAACAGAATGTGCATTACAGTTAGTGTAATTGCACAGCTAACTGATTTCCTTTCCTTTAAATTAAAATTGCAGTATGAAACTACATTATCTAATTTTGCTTACCAAGACATTTAGGAACTGTTTGCAAAGTAGAGCAGACTTGAAGTAATATGAAGAAATTGGGGGAAAGAAACCCTTCTCGCATAAATTATTTTCTATGAGCAACTAAAAGTTATGGACTGAAGAATTCTGTCAAACTAGAGCAAACTTTGAACAGAAGGCAAATAAAGGTTCATTGTCCCACAATCAAAAAACAATTATATGAAACTGCAAAAGTCAAGTTGGTTACAAATTATCAACATTTCATGAAACAAAGGAAGAAAAGAAATTATGTAAATACGGTTTCTTTAGTTCTTTGTTTCATTTGAGATAGTTTGGTCTCTATATGGATAGAGAAAAACTCTAGGGTTAACGGATTTAAAACCTTGTTCTTTATGCAGAAAGTCTGCTCTTGAGATATTAAGAAGCCAAGACTCATTAATTAATCTTATTCCTATGTTTTTCTCTCATGATTTTAAAATCTCTATCCCCTTCTAGTGTGTTACACCTCCTACAAACTGTTTGTGTATTGTAAAAGCCAGTATCATCTTAAAATACCAACCACCACAAATCTGAAAACCTTCCAGGATATTTTGGCTCTTTTTTCCAAGTTGGGAAACGCATAAGACACAAAGTGAAACAGATACAGAACTTGGCTGAACTTTACTTGAATTTTGCCAATGAAAGCTTGCAAAATACAGCCAACTTGGCTATTAAAAAGAGCCCTTGAGCCAGCACTAATTATGTCAACAAGTAGTTCGTGCTCAGTCCTCACTGAGTCCTGCACTTTTATAGGATGGGAGGATGAATGTCATGTATGTAGGGAGCCGAGCAGCTGCTTCATTTACCATTACTCCATTTAAGGATGTGCTAACCTTGCAACAACCTAGTGACATCATCATTTTTCACCTTATTCCTTTCTCATGGGGTATGTCTTCACAATAAGCCTGAGGTGAAAAGGTTTCCTCGGCAGGCAGACAGGCTGCATGACAAATGTGCTGAGGAGTCAAAGAAAATTTTAACCTGCCCTACCTAGCCATAGTCACTTTCTGTACCTAGGAACAAAGTGATAAATGTTTTTCTTCAAAAACAGAGAGGAGGATAAAGGAGAAGGCAGGGGAAAAGAAAAAGTAGGATATGCTGCACATGATGATATTGTGCTAAATGGATCTGCATACCTGTTTTTCTTTCCTCCTCAGGTAAGCAAGCATTGTGCCTGACCCCTTACATCTTAATCATGGTGTTCATATGAGGGGATGCTCTTTGAAAAATCTGTGTATTATTTCCATGTTAAATAGACCTATGTTACACTCACCTTGGCGCACTAGGGAGCTGTGAATTTGGCTGTGCTTCGTTAGTGTTTTCATTCCATGTGTATTGTGTCCTGATAATTTAGAAAACATTTTCACACAGAACTAATAGATCACTGTAACTTTGTGAAGATTTCCTCTCACTCCACCAAAATGCCTTTTTTTTTTTCGCCAGTGATTTCTAGTTTCCTAATATACATTGCATTCTATTCGGTTGTGTCCTAGACTAAAGTCATAAGCAATGCTCACCAGGCTGTACAGTTGCTCATCCGCAAAATGCTTGGCTTAAGGACAGTGATTTTAAAATATGATATAAAATTACTTTTGATGGCAGTGTAGACATAGCTATATAATTTCTGTACCTACTTTTAGTTATGAAACAGGTAAAGATGTGATCCAAGAGTTTATATAGCATTTTTCCATAGCAAACTCAGGGACGACACGCAGGTGGTGAAGCAATGAAGGATGAAATCTTCTTGCACTGTTCTGTAGTGACAAAGTTCAGCCAGAATTCTTCAGCTGAACAAAGTTTGCTGGTGGAAGGTATTTGTGTCTGTCCCTATGAACGTGGGAGTGATCTCTTTGATGGAAAGGGTTGTGTTATTGTACGCCTGCTTGCCTTGCCTTCTCCTCAGAGCAGTGCTCTGTCACGGTGGGAACAAGCACCGTAATGTCACCCATGACTTCAGTGGTCATGACTAATGTGCTTATCCTGCACCCAGGCCAGTGACATGATTCATGTGTAATCTCAGCACCACAACACAGAGCGAGCTGCTGTAATAAGCAGGGTAACTTAAACTGAAAAGAATAAAGCAGAGGAGTGGAATAGATTTAGGATTAGGATATTAGGATGAATCTTCAGGAGATCTGTCCAGGTCAGGGAGCAGGTGACATGAAGGTACACTGACCAGACCTTCCACACAGCTCTGAACTGAGACTGCCTGTCTTTGTTTCTGTCAGTTGTAAAGTTTAGCAGACATGGTAATATGCATAAAGTGTGTGCCCGTGTAATGTGTCTATGCAACCTGCATTGTAAGAGATACCAGACATCCAGATGAAGAAAATTTTTCAACACTGTATAATTTGTCATGCACTGTATAGTAGTTTTTTCAGATATTTTAATTGTCATATTAAGATTTTAGATGTAAAACAACCATGATTGAACAAACAGGCTTTTAGCTAATATAAGTTAGAATGAAAGTGAGCATTTCAGAGCTGTGTGGTGGGAATAGCTCAAAACTGAAGTGTTTTACCCCTTAGGGACATAATCACAATGCAGGAAAATCCCTGTAGGAAAGACATTCATAAATTAGAAAAAAATAAATTGCCAGACAGAAGCATCATATTGCCAGATATTAAGCTGGAGGTATGCTAAAAGAACCCTGGCCTTGTTTGTAAAGTTGTGAATAAATCTGTTAAAAATAATTGAATTTATATTTAACTCGAAAAACAGGGTAAGATCTTTTATTCCGCACTTATAAGTTTGAATACACTTTCAGTTGCTCTTAGTTATCTCAAATTAAATCTTAAATTGAGCTTGTGGTTCTGTGAATTAATACTCTGGCCTTTCAGCTCTTTTGCTGAGGTCATTCAAATCTAATGGTAGAAATGGTCACAGGGTCAAGTCTTGGTATGTAGAGTATAGAAATGGTTTAATGATGCCAGCAGATGTTTGCATTCTGCATGTTGGAGTTGTAATGCACTGGTGGGCTCTGTGAAGGCACTCGATTATCACGTTATTATATCTTCATTCTATCTGAATTGTGAGGTAGGGAATAAGAATGCATTAAAATAAGGTGAAGGTTCTGCCTTAAACCAACAAAAATAAGCAAAATCACAGTTAATTTTCTACTGACGCCCTTCTTAACAGTCTCTATTGTGCTTAGTCATTGTCAGGGTCTTGGGAGGTTGCATAAGCCTAAATAAATAGGCTGAAGTTGGCTAGAAAAATTGAGACACATAAGAATGACTTCGAAATCCTTTGGGTTTAGCCATTATAAGTCAGAACTTAAGTATTACATTTAAAGACTTTATATCTTGTTCACTATTAATGTCATAATTCTATAAAAGGTTGAAAATATCCATGAATATGAAAATATTAATAACCAAGGAGCCATTAAAGAATTGTAAAGTGCCAGGCAGGTTCTGTCATATGGACTCAACGTTGTTAATACAAGTAAGTGCAGATTTTATATAAAAATGCTATGAGAACAGGACATGTATTACACATCAGCCAGTTTTAATTATTTTTTGATTATAAAGTTATTTAAAACCTAAGTAAGCATACAGAATTGTGAGTGCACTGGAAAGCAAAAGCTTTTAAATACAGAGCTAAGCTTTTAATTTTTTACTCTTTTTTGTTTAAATTTGATCTCTATTCCACCTCCCTCTAAAACACATTGTTCTAAAAGGGCTTGTGTTTTTCCACTTGGAAACACAACATAGCTAACATCAGTAAATAGAAGGGATCCCAGGACGGCTACATTCCTGTTTGTTTGTTTATTTTAATGACATTGTGCAAACTCATGTTCCTAGTCTAGAAATCATATATGAAGTTTCATACTTTCACTCATAGCAATTTTGGAAATAATTTTATACTTCTTTTTAAAGCAAATAATGAAACGTGACAAATGCTGACAAGCCTTTTGTTCTGTGTAACACCAGGATGGGATATTTACTGCTGTTGTGAGTTTTATTTGTCATCTTTCCTAGTTCATCACTGCCATCTTTCTCCTTGATCTATACAGATAAGTATAGCCAGCTGTGATGATTGTTATTAAGGATATAGTAACAGCCCTTCACAAATATACTGTGATTTGAAGCTACTGCATCATAAGTTTATCCTGTGATAATGTGTTTAGTGGACTCAAAGGGGATGAATATGTGACACTGCGTAGCTGTAAACTGCCGTAACTTCTGAAGTCAGGGAGGGCTCAATATCATGTCATATGGGACACACAGTCTGTATGATAACTTTTTCAAAGGCTACTTCCAAACTCTATTTTCTTTCTAAAAAGATCTGTGCACATCAGTGTTGCCCGTGCTTGCTGTAAAGGGCAAGGTGTGTCTGTTGGCTGTTTGCTATGTTTGGAGCTAACAGACCGTAATAAAGGCGAATGAGGAGCTGTCCTCTGGGTCTTCCATCACTATCACTGCAAATAAATAAATAACCCAAATTCTGATTCCAAAGCCAAAAGCTACCTTCAGGTTCACCTCTGCAGTCTTGTTGAAAACAATGTATGAACTAGCAGAGAGCCCTGTGTTGACTTTTTATTCCCCAGTGCATTTGCTGTGCTGCCGTAAGTGCTTCTGCAAGTGTCCATGGAACAGCAAGAGGGGAAGAGGAAGCATCTTGTTCCCTCTGAAAGTCACTGACAAAACCTGCATGAGAAGTGGTGCAGTGAAAGTGTTAAAAGATCACTCAGAAAGAAGCTACAGTTGAGTCTGCTGGTTTGTTATGTTGCATGTTAGTGCAGAAGGCTGTGGTGAAGTGTGATAAATTTGGTTCTTCTGCACCGTATCATCGCTTTGTTGCTTAAGTGGTCTTGTGAAAAAAGGTGACAGCAGAACATAACGGACAGTGCGATTTAAGTCCACCAACAGCATGATTTTTCTAATGTGAAATCTTGTTACCATTTGTCAGGCAGGAGATGTAGTTTGACAATCAAGAGGTATTGGGCAGGTGGTTGAAATAATTTTGATGTGTTTGATTCTCCCCCTCCCCCCAGCTGCTGCTGATTAATCCTGGGTTCATATATCACACCAAATTGGTGAATGCAGCCTATGTGCGTGATGGATGTGTTTAGAAAGGTTGGAAGTTTTGTTCTCTGTAACATCAGTGCCCTTGGAGGGAGGCTGTGGACGGACAGACTGTGAATACAATACTCTCTCCCTCTCCAGTGCCTCCTCCCTTGCTGCCCCGTTTCCTCCAGGGGCAACTGAACCCCACCATGCATCACAGGATGAGGTGGGAATATTAGCTCAGACTAAGAGCACACTAACCCAGAAGACTGAAATTAATTAGAGAATGTTTTATTGTAAACTTTTATGTTGGTAGCCTGTGGGACCGGCTACCTGTGATGATGGAAAAGGCAGGGAGGCAGAGAAGAGCAACTGGAGGATGAACACCACACGTGAGAAGCAGCACATGGTAAACAGTCTTTATGCAAATAAGACTGTCTACCTATAGCCTCAGTAGCAAGGTCTTCAGACCCTGTAGATAGGATTCAAATGAAGAGCAAGTATGCTAGAGGTCCGAAGTAAGAGTAAGTGGCAATCAAATTTACATCCATTTCACCTGTAGATTTAGTTGTCAAGTTTTGTTTTCTTTGGGTATTTTTTGATGTCTTTGTGCAGGGAAATGTGTTGGTAACCACTGATTTATTGGCATTGTCATTATCAGAAAAGTGTAAATCAGTTTCCCTGCCCCCCCCCAAGCACAGAGGAATCACAAGCAGCAATTCTGATCATTGAATGCAAAAAAGAAGGGATAACTGAAACAAAGAGGCATTGTGTTGTATAGGCTAGATTTTTTCTTAAGTCAGCTAGATTGCAAATAAAACTATAAATATGCATCACCAGAAAATGGATTATTCTTTTATTTTTCTTTAAATACTGTGGGATATCTCACTTCTTCCACCAGCAGACCTACAAGGTCGCCAAATTAAACCTTTATGCAATCCAAAAAATTGAATCTTGGTACATCCATTTTCCTAATACAATTTCTGCAATACCTATCGGTGCTGACAGTTTTGGTCACATATCTCTATTGTGCTGTTCAGTTTTATTTGACAGTGCAGGATGGCATCAGCATGTATTGGAGGTAACATCTGAGCTGTGGCTGATCTCTTGGGACTGCTGTACTACTTTACCTCCTTGCCATCATAAATGGATGTTTCTGTCATTCCTTAAGATTTCCTCCTGGGTTAGGCATCTTTCTTTAATTATTAATCAAAAGCAGTGTAACAATCATTGCAAACAAATGTATCACTGTACTGAAGCAAGTATGTTAGATGGGATGTTAGTAATATTAGTGGAACAGGATTTGGATGTAAAGGTTATGATCTTGTCTTTTTCACATCTGCTTGATTCATAAATTATTATGTTAGTCTGAGTATTGTATTTCCCTGCTACAAAAAAGAGAAAAATAAATGCAGTAGGCTAGCTTTTTCTGCAGTGTTCAAACTGAACAAAGGCCAAGTGACTTATGCAAAGCCGTTCCTGAAATCTGTGACATAGCTAGGGCAAAAATGTCCTGTGTTTGAATGCAACCATATGCTTACCACAGGGAAAAAAGAGTGCACGGCTACAGATATGCAAAATCCCATTGCTTTTTGTTTGAGTTGAGACTAGTTTGTGAACTTCTATTGTCCTTAGTTTTAACATAAGGTTTACTTGCAATAGACATGTTTTCAGAAGGAAATCTACATTTAATACTTCTTTTCTAGGTGCAAATCCATGCGTCACTGTTCAGTCCCCAGTTTGCACACTCTCATACAGGTCTCACTTGAGACATCGGATCCTTGAATGGTACCTGGGACATGTCTGCTTCAAATTAAGTATCTCTTGCTAGAGGCCGGGTTAAAGAAATATCTCAAAGTGCTGTAGTCGTCATGGAACCTCTTTGTGTTTTCCCTGTAGAGCCAAGCGTAAAGGCACAGGCAGTGCTTGTCTGTGTGTGACAGGGAGCACTGTGCCAGCCTTGGACACACACACCTCTACTCTAGCAAAACTCGGCTTACGTCCCCACACTGTATTTCCCCCTGAGCGCACAAAAACATCCCATCACCTGCCTCTTCTTCTCATACAGGGACCACTTACCATCTGGAGAAGATGGGGTTTCATCACTAAAAACTGCTACTCATTGTCTTAGAAATAGAATATCAATATAAAAGACATACATTTTCACAGAAACAAAGTGGTGGGTTCATTTGGTTTCCATTTGCAGCATTAGCTTAATCCTGCTGTTGAATATGCAGATGTACAAAGCTGTGCCTGTACCTAATAAAATAAATTTGATCAAATCTGAACTGCTTGTCTCTAAGACATTCATTTAATACATAAATTTAATATACTTTGATAAAACTCTTATTAGGTGTTGAAGATGCTGCCATCTTAAATATCAGACTAAGGATATTTACTGACTCCTGCAAATCAGTCATTCTATTGAAGATATTTATTGAGTTCCAAAATAAATTATCTGTATTTCATTGTGTGTAATATATATGGGCATAGTACATTGCATTGTAGTGTTTAATTTCTTTCTTCTTGAATTTTTTTTTTCTTCCTGAATTTCTTACAGGTATCAGTCTTGACTAAAGTCAAGTCAGGCTCTCTATTTTAATATTAGTGTAACAAAATCCACCAAAAAGAAACTGCTGGCATATGACCATTAGTTATCATTTGTGTTCACTCAAATTGTCACAAATCTTGTTCAACAACCCTCTTGCTATTATAATAATATAATGTTATAAATATCTGCATTTACTAAAAAAGCATTTGTGCAGATCGTAGTCACCCTTTTAGAGGCACTGAATGTAGACTCTTATGCTGGAAATTATTAATGTCCTCATTTTCCTGTTAACCTCATGCCTGCTTTATAGGAAGCAGAGGGCAAACTTTCCAGAGCAACTGAAAACTGCTTTTAATGTAACTTGTATGAATTCATGCTTAGGATGATTTGAAAAATGTGCACTGAAGTACTAGGATGATTCTAAATTCTGACTTTTTACTCCCAGAGGGGGAAAAAAAAAACAACACCACCCCAAAACTGTGCTTTTTTAATGAAAATATTTTAATCTATCTGTCTTTAAAACCTTTTCTTCCTTAAATACCGCTGTACTTCAAATATAATCACTGCATGGTAATGAAGAAGAGGTCAAGGTTCTAGTTTTGCATCTCTTTCTCAACATCATTTACAAGATTCAGCCTCTGTAACCTTAAAAATGTGTAGCCTCAACCTGGCTCCATCCTTTTTTATAGGGCTTAACCTCACCTACCGACCCCAGTCTTGAGAAGAGAGAAATATGAATCAGGTGATGTTTGTAAAGCCTTAGGAAGACATGGACTATTAAAAAGATATTTAAACAAATAAGTAAGTGATGTTAGCTTGTAAGCTTATTCCAACTAAATTGTCTTGATTTTTATCTCAATATGAATAAAAAATAACTGTGATAGTTATGTTGGAATTACAGCAATTTCTGGGTGATTTGAGGTTACCTGTAAAAGAATGGATGTGATAAACTTCTTTCAAATTATTAGCTAGGTCTGTCCTTAATGTGCATTCTATATAATGTACTTGAACGTTATTCCAAAAAGACTTTTTAACAGCAAAACTAATTGCATATTGAATATTTGAATATTTTATTGCTGATTTAAAAACATAAAACCTTTTGGGACTTAATGGAAATAGATGTTTCTGTGTGTTGCAAGACACATGCTTTTAAAAAATGCCTTCTGTTTCAGTGAATAAAATCATGATTTAT
The DNA here is from genome assembly GCF_037157495.1 of Lathamus discolor. Taxonomy (NCBI): domain Eukaryota; kingdom Metazoa; phylum Chordata; class Aves; order Psittaciformes; family Psittacidae; genus Lathamus; species Lathamus discolor. Next base: position 7,755,103 of record NC_088909.1, on the reverse strand, counting down.
TTTTATTTGCCTAAAACATGGAAGATGTGAACTACCGCAACTAGATCCATGCAGTCAGCATCCAAATTACAAGTGCTTTTAATAGGTCCCTCAGTCTCAGGTTCACAAGAGACATTCCTGTCTGATGTTACCAAAATGTATGCAGAAAACTATACTGCCTTTCTAGTTGCATTGTGGGATTTCTGAACATCAGCATTTTTGACAGGATACATGGAAAGTTGGATGTCGTATAAATTAGTAATTGCTCTTGCGAATGTTGTGCATCTCTTGGAAGAATTTGTCTGCAACATTTAAAAACCTGTGATAAAATAAGAGAAGTGGTGTAGGGGTGAAGGAAGAATAAGTCAGGAAGTATAAGGAACGGTTTTCTGGTAACTGGTTGAGTTTGGGCATAGCAGCGAGACTGACACAAGAGAAATAACTCCATGAAAGGAAAAATCCTGCAGTGCTTCTGCACTGCAGTGCATTCTGCACAGTCCTAGGGACAGCTTTGGGATACACCTCATTTACATCACTCAGAATACTCTGCTGGGAGAGGTACGGCTGCACAAACGCTTGTTTGCCTGTGCTGGTGACATGTGGGAGTCCAGGGGGTGAGAGGCTGAAAGAGGAGCTGAAAGAAGGGCGAAGAAGGCTAATACCTAGAGGATGAGAAAAATCACAAGGGAGTACAGATGTGTCTGTAGTTATGTGAGAGTAATTGTCAAATCAAGGGTAAAGGACAGGGAAATGCTAATGAAAAGCTCAGTTTCAAAGCTGGGAACTCAAAATTGGATGCTCAGTTCTTTATTTAAGAAACTAACCTGGCATTTAAATGTGTGAAGTGTGTATTTATGAGCTTAAATAAACTCTTATGCCGCTGACAGAAAGAGGAATAGGGCAGGTGAAAACATTCCTCCCAAATGCTGGGGCTCACCTTTGCCTTTGCTGCATTGAAAGAGATGGTGAGGGAGATTCCTCGCTCAGGGTAAATCTGAATTTAAACCTCAGGCTGCACAATAAGAACCTAATGAATTGCAGAATGTGTCTCTACTCTGGGAAAAAAGGTAAAGGAACATGATCAACCTTGGACTGTATGTAAATTGTTTCATTGTACCTGCTAAATATAACATGAAAAACTTGAGACTTATAAAATGTCACCTGCTCTTATCGAGCTTTGAAGAGATTACCTCTTCGCAGAAGTTTCATTTTCATTTCCTCCAACATTTACTGAAGTGAACGAGGGCCGTGACTCCTTTATTTCCTAATCCCAGCCAGCAACTTGCTTTTTTCAGTGTTTTATGTCATTCCATATGACATTGCATCAAGGCAATTCAGTGCTGCATGCAGTTGAACCAAAAGCAATTTAAGTCAAAAATGGACAAATATGGATGTCATTTATAAAGCTTGTTCAAAGGTCTTTGACACAGCTCAAAGCCTGTGCACTTTTGTGGTGCAGGAAGGTTTTTCTCCTCTTATTTCTGAAGCCAAATTGTGGGGGTTTAATAGAGCTCCACTGAGTGAGTAGCAGATAACACTTTGTACTTAGAACAATCCTTTTGTAAAATGAAAGTGTTTTCACTTTTATTATGTGTAGGAACTTTTTGTAAGAAAAATATAGGACCCAATATAAAAACAAGTGTAGCAGATCAGTGGAACAGCCTAAAACCCAAACATCTTGTTGTACAGTCTGTTAAAATCTAAAAGATCATAGTGTACAGAGTTGAAGTATGATGGGGAAATAAATTATATGTTTTCTTTGATGGCTTCTTTTCTTTTACACCCTTTTTAATCAGATCCTAAATGCTGTTGTTTCTATGTCTTTGGTGTTTGGAGTATATTTTATGTATGTATATTAAAATATAGATTTATGTATAAATATGTCTTTTTAAGATATTTTAAATATATATGATAAGGGACACTTTCTAGTTAATATTCTGTGGCTTGCTGTTTCCTTTGCTCAGTCACTACCATCAAAAGCCCAGATGTTGTATCCAGGCAGTCCAGCTGTAAGAGGAAGTCTTCATGTAGGACTAAAAATGTCAGTGCAAGGCCACAAATTCCAGTGCAATAATATACACTTGGAAAAGGTTCATGAAAGTGCTGTTTCTTCCACAGAGCATACTCAGAAATATCTTAGAAATGTTTCTTTTACCTAACCGCCAAAGAATTTCTGCAAGTAATTAGTTCAGTAGCAATCTTCAGGTAAAATAAATACCCAATTTACAAATGTTTCTTCATGTGATTTTTCCTTTTTCTTTTCTCATCCTAAGTGTTCAGCTAATGCAATTCATATGTCCTTTGCTTGGAATCTCAAGAAACGTTTGGAATTGCTTATAAACATGCTTCTTTAATTTTGTTTTCAATTAGGATATGTTTCAAAGCACTCAGGTGTCCTGCTATGAAAATTCAAGAGAGAGATCATGGTTAAGTGCATCTCTACAGTTGTAAATATTTACCCCCCTCCTTTCCTATCTGCTTTCACGACTTGTCCCTTCCACTGAGACAGGGGAACTATTCATGCTTTTGCCATCTTTTGTGAATTGGAGTGTGTTCAGAGTTGCTGGCACAGATTTATTTTGTTATTTAAAATGTTCCGTTACTGTCTGTTGTCTTTGCAGGGAGGGCTCATGGTGTAACAGCATCGTGAGAACTGTTTTCATTCAGGAGGTGTAGCGGTCAATCTAATTGCAGTTTGTAAATAAATTTGTTACAATTAATTATAATATGCATGCTGTGTTTTCAAAAATACTATTGTCAAAATATTGCTGTTGGTAAAAATGGACTTAAGGATCCTTGTCAGTGTGTTTAGCTGATTTTATTAAGGAACTCATTTTAATATCAGAATAAAATCATCATAGCTTCTTGAAGCAATTAAAGTAATGAATTACTTGCATTCCCCTACATTTTATCTTAATTCTGTATCTTTTGCTATGTTCTTCTCCAAACAGTAAATATATCTGATAAAATGTGAGTACTTTATATTAGATAGCGAGATATGTAATGCAGATAAAAATAGTCTAGATTACATCTAGTGTACATTACACTTATTTTATAAATGTAGTATGTGATGCTTGCTTACTGCATATTTCAAAAGGGCTCTGAAAGGGCTTGATAAACTGATAGGCAGCTGATACAGAGTACGCTATTTCACACATCTCCTTAGTTCTTGCAGTTACTTCTCAAGCAAACAGGGTTTAAGAGTGCACGGCAGCAGAGCTAAACACTTCAGGAAAAGATGAGAGTATATCTAATGTGATTCAAACTGTGATATTTAAGGTAGAACCAGATGGTTAATATTTTAATAATAGAAACCAGTGGTTTATATAAAGCATTTGTGGAGTATTAGATTCTTAAAATAAAACTCAATCTACCTCTGCAGTATTTAAGACTTTATCCCACTTAGGAACTGCTGCTCTGTTAATAGCCATTGAAATGCTACTACAAAATCATTGGCATTTTCAGATGCTCTTGAGGTTAAAGCAAAGATGTCTTCAAAAATTTTGCTGCCCTAACTAGAAGCTTCACCTTCAGTTTCCCAAGGTGACTGTGCTCCTGGTGCCAGTACCAAGTACCGGTGACAGGAGGTGTGGGATGCCTGAGGTGCTGGGAACATATGATGTGCACCTTCTTTCTGCTCTCTCTTGTTGAAGTCCTCTGGATGCAGGAGTGGTTTGGGTGTGTAGAGGGATGGGGCACTGAGTCTGAGGTTTCACACCCTGCTGTTACTTAAGGGGTGACCCCAACTGACCCCCGGTGGATCATGACATCCTCTATGCTACAGGTTTCTGTCCCTCCAAATGGCTGGAAGCTGCACTTTTGCGTGTAACTTTTGCTTGTGTTTGACCTGCAAGATGGAGCTCGGTTTGGAAAGCTGTCATCAAATGGTAGAAAACAATTCCCTGGCAGATTGAGAGTGCAGTCTAAGACGGCCCTCATTTAAGAGGGTTGTAACCATCATTCCTGATAATATAGAATGATCTCAACCCAACCCATAGTTGGGGATGAGGAGTAGGAGTATCTACAGGAAAAAGCAGGTACACAGAGGGTATGCATCAAAACTAACATTCTCCAAAGGCCTGTGAAAAAGCAGCATATACATTCTGCCTCAGGACTGAATAGAGCTGACCTCACAGTTGTCTTTACCATGAAGTTTTGGAGGGCAAAGCCCAGTGAAAGACTAAGTGCTGTATTACTAAGCAGTGAAATATTTCTCAGCACTGAACAAACAAGTAACAAATATATTTAATGGAGTGTATTATTTTATTATAGCTAGTTGCTATAATAGGCAGTTAAAGCACAATAAACAAAAGAAGCAGAAAAGCGATGTACTAGAAGATCAGATCTCTTTCCCTTATATCTATTTTGTCAACTTGCATTCATCTACTTTCTGTTTTCTTTGGTGGGCAGTCATCAAGGCGTGAAATAGCTGCCTTCCCACATTACCAAGCCATGTAAATTTTGCTTTGGGAATGAGCTTATTTCCAACAGCATTCCTAATCATGGGAAGATTGGGGAATAGGAAGAGCACAGGAAGAAAATGTTTGAATTCTTTGAGATTACATAATCAAAGTAATCTACTAATCTGTGGCCTGGATGAATTTTAGAATATGAAATAATAATAAAAACTCATAAATATTAGAAAGTTAGCATATCAAAGTAATTGAGAAAAAAATGGTGGCACTCAGATTGTTGATGCAAATGAGCTATCATTAAATGATGCTCTGAACAAAAGGACTGGCAAAATGCCTTTAAAATGCATATTCTTCTTTTGCCAAGAGCTAAATGCTTAATTTTCTATGTGAAAGTTTATGAGTCTTTCTGTAGTTTGTTTATATAGGTTTACTGTATTATTTTTATTTCAAGAACTGTATCTTAAAGTGTTATTGCTGTCCATTATACTTCTAATGGTGGAGGTGCACTGAAAGCATAATTACATTTCCTAATTATCTGTAATTAAGCAAAACCCAGATGATGTATTCAGTGAGCTCTTGGAATAGCCAAGGGTCAAGGGCTTCTGGAATTCTGTAGCATTTCTCCAAATAAGCACATTATACTGTTAAAGCCAAGATACAGTTTTGTGGAGTCTGTTCTGTAAACCTGCTTAACAGCTAAAATATATAGCATTCATTTATTTAGCTGAGCAAGGGTATAGTTGAGATTTCCTCCTTTCCGTTTTTAGATTTGTCGTACTTAACCCAGGAAGAGGGACTTTAAACTCGGCACCATAATGTTCTGCATGCTGACAAGCTAAGTGATATTTATTTTTTCAAGCCTTAATCCTTTTGAAACATGGAGAAATAAATACATCCTCTTATCTAGCATATGCCTGAGACTGGAAATAAATTCTTATTTCCTTGTAGTCCTGTACCAGTAGTCTACAATGAATAATTTGGGCAGTCTCACTGAATATAATAGGAAGAGCTTCTCTATTACTAGTGATAATTATAAAGCTCATAATGGGAAACCTCCAAAGCCCTACCATCAATCAAGGAAAATAAACAATGGAAAATGATAGGTATATAGAAGTGAAAATGGCAAAACCACATATGGAAATGTAATAGTTTCTGTGAGGTTATAAATCATGGTGGAGTCATAATTTTAAATGTAATTAATATTCTCAGATTAAAACATAACTTTTTAAGGAATTTAGCAGACATTTTTACAGTCAGGAACTGGACGAGTCAGAGGATTAGTAATGGGATTAAGGAGACTTTCACTTGTAGATCATTAGGTCAAATATGACCCAAATCTGCAGTCCCTGGAAGTTATCATTTCACAGCTGTGCAGTGGCCTTTCTAAAAAGATTTGCTGAATTTGATCTAGACCTTAGCAGGCAAGGGCCTGCGGACCAAGATCATCCGTGCTGTAAGCAGTTTTGTTCTCAGTGAAAAGAAAAGAATTTGGCCTCCATAGTCTCAATACTTGGATTTTGGAGTATTAGAGCATCATTAAAAATGCTGTGATTTGAACCCTTTCAGTAGCAGAAGCCAAGAACAAAACGGCCTTTGCGAGGGAGCTGCCTGCTTGTTATCTGGAAATGATCCCTCCAGATGAGGATGCAGATAAGTATCATTTACTGGAAGTTTTTCTCCCCTTGCCTCATGAATGCCTATCCTGGAAAACTAAGACAAAGACAAAGCAAAGGCTTTCAGAGCATTCCTTAGAATGTGAATTCCCACACATGCTTCTTAAAATAGAGGCTGGTTTGAATGATAACCCCAAAGTCCATCAATTTAGCCATCTGCACCAAGTTGCTGGTAAAAGACTTGCTGAGGATCTGTAAGTGAATGATATATTAGTTTTGCTGTTGGTTGTGACAGTGAATGGAGCATAGGAAGAACCTACCCAGTGAAAAGTACTAGTATCCAAATTAGGAAAACCCTGGGTGTTTTTAAACCATGTTGGTAAATTTTTATCTTATGTAGTCTTATATGGATGAGCTCAGGAGCACACTGGGCATTGTTTCAGGAAGGATTTGGGAAGGAACTGAACCTCCCAGCAGCAGTACATTATGTGGGAACAATACATCTGGCTTATTTTCCCATCTGACACAATGGCCCAGAGGGCTCTGGCTAATGTGCTTGGCTTTCTTCACACATCAGTGTGGGGTTTAAAGGCCTTGAAATGATTTCCACTCAGACAGAGTGCCATTCCCCTGCAAAATTTGGTAATGTTCAAATACATCTGCTTGTGGTGGTTGGGTTCTCTGTCACTTGGTTTCCCCTCAGTGAGATCTGAAGATGTTCAAGGGCAGGTTTAGAGTTTTCTGAAGTTTTTGTGTCTATGGTGATTCTTGAATTGGCTCTTTGGGCAGCAAGTTAACTAAGCTTTCCTCTGGGCTGTCTGTGTAGATGATTTCCCCAGGTGCACACTTGAGCTTAGGCGAATGGTGGACCTGGTCTGATTTACAAACCTCTGCCTCTGCTGCAGTGCATTGTCCTTATAAACCCGGCAGAAAGGTAGGGTGCACATTTTCAAGGACAGCACAGCACTAACATGTGCTTCCTTACATGTTTTCCTGATGCTGTCTTGAATATGAAATCGTTCACAATTTAAAAATTCAGTCCTTGAACTAGCTGTATTTCTCCTAGTTCTTGTGTCCATCTTCTAGACTGGTGCCATTGCCTCACCTCCCTCTGGACTGTGGCTTATTTGCACCTCTTGGGTCTAAGATACTTACAGAGATTATGACTTGCAGTTTTCTGTTCCTTTCATTTATTTTCCTGGCCACATGTTAACCCACTTTCATTCTTGTTTTCCACCCTTTCCTGTCCCTTATGGTCCCCCAAACTATTCCTGAGACACTACGTCTTTGTGGAAGAGCTTTTAGTTGTGGAAATAATGGAGGACCAAGGAAATGCCTGTTGCTACTTATAGTAATAATATGGTAATTTCCAGTCATTTGTTCTATGCAGTCATAGAACAATAGTCAGTGCATATAGAATTTTACTTTTTAAATTCTTTATTCCTGTTTTCGGATCCTTCCATGCTCTTTTCCATATATCTGACTGAAGGTGAGACTCTGTTTCCCATGGTTTCCACCAAAACCAAATGTATTTTTGATGGCTGAGAAGTCTGTCTACAGGCTGAATACAAGGTTTTGTAATGTTGTTTTTTCATACATACACAAGATGATTAAATATTTTTCTGAAGTATTTGCTCTTGTTATGAGTGAACAAGTTATGAGGAAGGTTATGTGTGGAAAAAAAGTGGTGAACCATTGGTAACCTGGTTCAGCTCTAGCAATGCATTTTGTTTGCAGTGCTTTGTTTCCTGTGTGAATTTCATTTACTAGGTACACATGACACAAAGCTTTATTAATTGCATGAAAAAATGACACAACTATTATTCCCAGTAACAAATGAGTCACTAAGTTTGCAACAGCCGACAAAAGATAAATGTATGTGTGTGAGATCTGCAGTAGCTATATGAGCTCTTCCTAAAAATACATTTCAACTGATTTACAGCATTCTTGAATAGTTTAATATGCTGTACTCTGTGTGATATATTCAGATTTTCAGTCCCTATGCATTCCTCAGAAGAATGTCCAGTGTTGTTGTAAGGCTTAAATGTCCCATGGGGGATAAAAGCACCAGACAATGGAGGACAATGAAATGTTAGATGTAAAAGCAAATAGGAGTAGGATAAGAAGCAAAAGGTCAATATATGCTGAAGACCAGCATGCGTAAAATCAGAATGGTAATTTCAAGTCGTCAGAGGCCAGTATGGCAGCAGAGCTCCTTCCAGTATATCCCCAGATAAAAGATCCACTAGGCAGTCTGTACTCCAGGAATGGGCTGGAGTAAAAGAGAAGTTCTGCTCTGATATCTTTACTTGCCTCTTAAAAAATTCATATGGTTAATATTTAAGTTTCAGAAACCTGTGCCCAGCAAGAGAAAGTTCTTCTAAATGACCCCATTTGTGCTAATATAACAACCTAATGAAAACTTTAATGCTTATGTTTGCATAATTTCAATTCATTTTTGCTGTTCTGATTATTAAAATTGCTCATTTAAGGACTTTCTTTTGTTTTGTTTGATTTCAGCATTCCCTTTGGTAAGAGTTGCAAAAATTGAGAGGAGATGGATTTAATAGACACAGTCTCAGGAATGGTTAGCTAAATGGGGCTGCAAATACTCCCATTTTTTTCCTTTGTTCCTCTACATATGTTTAAAGATATTTCTGTTAATTTACAATTTGAAAGGTGGGTGAGGAGCAGAGAGTTTGAAAAATAGATTACTGTCTTCATTAATACAGGTTTGACCTACAAAGTCTTCACGTACTTAATGATTAAAAACCAAAGTACTAAATAATAAATTATAAGAATTTATAGGAGTCATCATCTTGAAATTAGCTTACTGAATGTTCTTATCATAATAAATCTGAGTGGGTGTCTAATTTAGTGTTAGCTGACTAAAATTATATGTTGCAGTCAGATTAAAAAAAAAAAAAAAGAAAAATACCTTTTTTTCAAGACAAATGATACGAATTTAATCAGAAGTTGTCCAAAAGGCTACCATATTGTGTTGTGTCTACTTTGCAGAAACTTTGGCAAAACTGGTAGTAGTAGAATGAAGATCGATTTCAATTTGTGAATCTGTCAGGCAATAAAATTTCCTCTATCATTTCAGTGATGTTTATGGTAACACTTCCCTTACTTCTATAGCCAGGCAAAACCCCAGAAAACAAATGACAAAATATCTGCTCTATCTCATATTAAACCTTTGTATAGCAGAAGCATTTGCCAAGATCTTTTTATGTGATTGTAGAACAATCTCTCTTTTCCCTCTTTATCTCTCACTGTTATAAAACATGTTTCTCAATTAAGTCAAAATGTATTTCTCCTCACATATGTATAGGAAACCTCACTTACTGACCTGAACATCTTCAGAGCTGGTAAAGTCTTTTAAAATTCAGCTACTGGGAAGTCTTGAACGAAAAGACTGACAAACAAACATTAATTTAGTAAATCTATTAAAAGCACTCCTAGTCAATGTTTTGCTTCAGTCCAGGCAGTAAGACACAGTCCTGAGCTCATTCAGGTCAGTCATTCTGAGCCTTTCTGTGTGAAAACAAGCAGATGGCCAGTGTAGAGCTTAACCTATGTACAGTCACTACGTCTGTTGACAGACCAGTAAATGGGTGCTAGAATCATAGCAAAATACATGGGAAATTTCTCTCTGCTGTTTATGAAGAGCAGTGAGAGCTGCAAAATTCAGTCAGGTTCTACTTTATCCTTTCACTTTGCCTCAGTCCCTCACCCTAATTAATTAGAGGGAAAAATGCCTTCCAGAGTAGAAGGAAATCCTTTGGGATTTTCATCAGGAAGTAGTAGCTCTTGTGGTTAAAGGGAAAAGATTTGTTGTTGTTGTTTTAAACATTAAAAATTTTAAATGTGATTCACTAGTACTTCATTTTTATCATTAGTACCAATTCTGCAGTGCTAAATGCTGTTGATAATATTTAAGTTTCTTTATGTAAACATAATTTTTGATTGCAGATTCCTAATCAGAACTAGAAAACCATGTGCCTCAATCATTTTTCCCAGAGAGCTCCTGGAGATAAGATTCATCTCTGAAAATGCTGATTAGTCGAGTTTCATTACCTCATTTCAGAGGCTGAAAAAAGGCAAAACAAAGATGAGAGTATACAAATTAGATGCATTACTAAATTGAAGGCGCTTATATCGCTCATTTTCTCGAAAGCCTTTAGTTTAACAATCTCCTGAAGTTGGACCGGTGTGATCCCATGCTGTTGCAGTGCACCCAGAGTGTGCACAAACATGAGGTTCCTTTTGAGTGCTAATCACTATATATGCCATAAAATGGAGAGTAGCTTATGTAATTACTATGTCACATTGTATAATCATTGTTTAATTGGGAAAGAACATGCTTTTGAAATCATTTTTGTTTGCCTAATCATTAGCAATATGACCCAAACTCCCATTGTTTTTTAGGAGTGAAGATAAGCCCCACTTTTGGTCTCAGCTTTGTCTCCTGTCTTTTATATAAAACCATGGCTAGGGGTGTTTCGTTGTATAATGTAGTGTCCAAAGGCCCCATATGCTGGCAGCTATGCAAAGACTTGTTAGAAGATTTGTGTGTCCTGCAGAATCAACATGCTAAGACCACAGCTTGGGAGGTCAGTCTCTACAGCAGTGATCTGCATACTTCAGTGCTTTTGGAGCCATTGGAATGACTGCTACTAGCAATTAGTTCAACTGGGTGGTACTGGTGAGTATGCTATGGCTCCGTGTTGGTTCAGCAGTGATTCCTGACACTTCTAGAGCCAAGATTCAGTGGCACTATTATTTCCTCCAAATGCAAATACCCATCAAAATGTGGTAAAGTTAAAGTAAGCCTACTAATAACACAAGCTGAATGCTTGCGCTGTAGCAAAAACAGAGGAAAAAGACATGTTAGTTTAGTCAGTATTCCTTCTCTCTGTTTTGCTCAGCAAAATCTTCAGGGGTGGACTGAATCATATTCACTAGGTGCCTTATACGTTGTGTAGGTGTACTGAGGTGTTGTCACCATGAGTTTCTTGCAGAAATAAGTGCTGGCAGCATGTTTCATCTGTAAAGTTTACATGACTCACTGTAGAAATGTAGGTGAAGACTCAGCCCAGAGTATATGCAGAGGGATATTTTGTTCGGTATCCCTTTTCTTTCGTGCCTGTGCAGGGTTAATTAGAGGATATGGTGGTGATTTCACTGAACAGTAACCCATAAATGAAGACAGAGCTAACTTCACATCTTTTATAAGAGCTCCAGGTATTGTAATGGAAGATTTGTGATGCACTGATTTTTTAAAACATTTTTTTTTTCAGGTATCATTAGCATTATTAATGTGTGTATTACTTTTAAAGGCTTTACTCAGCAGTTCCCTCATGTTCCAGATTTCTTGTTACTGATATGCAGCTGTGTGGCTGTGTAACAATGCAAGGTCATTTTTATGTCACATATGTAGAAATTACAAAAATAGCATTCAGTATGAATTAACAATGTCACCCTAGGTTTCCAGTGGGGAAAACCACACAAACCTCGCCATGATCCAGAATTCAGTCAGTAACCTCCAGCATGGGCTCTAGAATCACTGGGTTACAGATTTGGTCAGTGAGAACTCTCTGCTCTAGGGTGCTGTCTTCTTTTCTTCCTAATTATTTTGTCACAAATCAGTTAATGCAAACAATCAGATTTTTTTTTTTCTGATTTGTTTTTGTAAATCGGGTTTTTAATATAAAAGTGGATGCAGATGTTTGTAATGCACACAAAGGTACAGAAGAAAGGGAACAACATTAAACACTATCAAATTTCTTTGTAACAACGTAATGTTTCTTTTCTTTCTCCCCGCAACTTGTTGGGGCTTAGAGTTCCACGTAACATTATACATTTTAAGAATTTTCCTTAGGAATCAGCTAGCCCGTTAAGAGTGGGAGGTGAAAGAAGAAGAGAAAATACGCACTTCCCAAATCGACTGCAGTTTGCACCCAGGTCTGCAAGGCAAATCAACTAACGATTCTGTGAAATTAGGGAAATTATGTTTTTTTCACATTTAAAGGAAATCAGTGAATAAGCAGAGAAAGTGAGGAGGGAAGATCACATATACTTTGAACTTATTAAAGGCTCGTGGCTCAAAAATAGAAACACACAGCCTGGTGGCCAGGTAGCTTGTTGTTATGTTGAAGATTTTTTTCCACATCAGTGATATTCCTCAGTCCTGCAAGTTAGTAAAACCAAGACCACTTGCCATAGCTATAAGCTATCAATAAAAATTAATGTACCAGAGGGAATTGAAAGGAAAAAAAATGTACTTAAGTGTTCAGGGCCATCGAGCCACCCATGCATCCTCTGCGAGTGTATTCTGGCGATAGAGCTGTTATTGTTGCCATGGGCTGCCATTTAATGTTATTTTCCTAAGTAAATGCTTCTGTGCTCTGATCAAGGACATTGGCAGTAAACCAAGACACAGTCTTCAGAAAAGGATGGTGCTGAATGGTATTGAATACTGTTCAACCAGGCCTGGTATCAGAGGATAACTAAAGCCCCTCTCTTTTGAAAGTTAATTCAAACACAGGTTTTAAATCCATTCAGGAAGGGAAGACTCTTTCTCCTTTCCTCTTTCTTTTTTATCTGATTTTTTTTCCTATTTTTTTTTTTTAAAGAATGACAAGAGGAATTAGAAAAAAAAAAAAAAAAAAAACAACCAAACCAACAAAACTGAGATACATCCACGCTAAGGTGATTTTAACTGAGGAGAATGGGAAGATCAATAACAAAACCAAAATCCTCAAATAGTTACATTTCTGGGATGGTTTTTTCTGTTTGTCTGCTTTTCCAACAGGTTGATTGTTGTTAAACCAAGGGCTCCCCCTGTTAACTACCTCACCCTAGTATTTGGGGGGGGGGGGGGTGGGGGGGGTGTGTGTGTCAGAATGTCATGGCTTCATATGCAGCCCTGGATGCTGATGCCAGTGGTGTACTTCTGTTCAAGGGAAGGGACAAGAGAAGTGTAATCACCCTCAGTGTAACTGTATTGAAGTAAAGGATTTTCCATGGAGAAGGACTAGTGTTGATAGTGTCATCTGATTTTTTTGGCTAAAATGATAACTGTACTGCATTTGTCAATTGACAGAGTACATTTTAAACAAAGAGTGCTGCTGTCTTGTCCCCTGTAACAGCTGAACCTACATTTGCTAAAAGAAAAAAGAAGAAAGGGGCTTCCATTTGCAATGATCTGTGTACCGGAGGTGTACACAAATGCAGAAACAAAGGCCAAAACCAAGTAAGTAATGTGCCAGGTTGATTTTGCCATCAGTCTACAATCTTCATTTCTTTGTCAGGCTTATTATTGCATTAAACTGTTACAACTGATTCATTTATAGTTAAAACAGTAAAATTACATTTATTCCAGTAAAGTAACAAAGGGCGGAATCTGTGCCCCGAGGGCCTGAAACCATCATGTTGGATATGGTACACTCAGTGGTTGCAGCACAAAATGCTTTGGAGTGTATGGCAGAGAGAAATGGGATTTAGCATCATCATTTACCTGTAGGAAGGGTTCTGACCTAGTGAAACCTTGTGTTTTTTGCTGCAGGTGTAAGAAAGCATCTGGGTGCAATCCCTATGGGCATTTATTTTTTAAATCCAAGTTTGTTAGCCCAGAACTTGGTGAAGAATCAAACGAGGATATTATAAATGAAAAGGCTGACCTGGCTTTTTGGTATGCGTTATTCATAACATATAGACAGTCATGCTTATTTATAAATCTTCCAGGGATGAGTAGTTGATTGAGCCATTCTTCAGGGTTATTTGGCTTGTTTTGGTCCTCCACCCACCTTTCCATCCAATAGCTCCCCCCTACTCTTAATGGTGCATTTCATGTGTAGTGGTTCTTCATAAAGAATGCCCATGCAGGGTCAGACCAAAGTTCAAACCAGTCTAGCATACTTGCTCTGACAAATGACAACAGCAGAAGCCATAGAAAGAGACAGAGAATCAGCAAACAATAGTGAATTTTTCCCCAAATCTCTCCCAGCCTCTGATAATTTACATTGATAAGTCAATTTTTGACTCATAAATTTTTTGCATCCACATTGTCTTCTTGGAGGGATTTAACACTTTAGCTTCATATTGCATAAGGCATTCAGTGAATTACTGTACTTCTTTCAAGCCTGCAGCCTGACAGTGCTATCTAATGGCACGCATTTCCTGTACTGAATGAGGCAGTTTGTCCCTATTCACCCTCTCCAAGCTGCTCATAGTTTTGTAGACCACAAGTATGTCTCTGGTCAGCTGTCTCTTTGTGAGGAAGAAGATCCAGAATTTAATTGTGTACAGAAGTTATTCCATAGCAATAATAAACTTTTTTGCCCTTCTCTGTATCTTTTCAGTGCTGTGATAGTTCTTCAGGTTGAGGGTACCAGCTTCACACAGTTTTCAAGATGCAGGCAGATCATAGAATCATAGAATAGTTAGGGTTGGAAAGGACCTCAAGATCATCCAGTTCCAACCCCCCTGCCATGGGCAGGGACACCTCACACTAAACCATCCCACACAAGGCTTCATCCAACCTGGCCTTGAACACCGCCAGGGATAGAGCACTCACAACCTCCCTGGGCAACCAATTCTAGTGTCTCACCACCCTAACAGGAAAGAATTTCCTCCTTATATCCAATCTAAACTTCCCCTGTTTAAGTTTTAACCCGTTACCCCTTGTCCTGTCACTACAGTCCCTGAGGAAGAGTCCCTCCCCAGCATCCCTATAGGCCCCCTTCAGATACTGCAAGGCTGCTATTAGGTCCCCAAGCAGCCTTCTCTTCTCCAGGCTGAACAGCCCCGACTTCCTCAACCTATCTTCATCAATTTATACAGTGACATAATTGTGTCCTTTATTTTCTTGTCTATTGATTTCCTAATAGTTCTCAGATTCCTGTTTCTTTAGTTGCTACTGAGCACTGAGCTGATGTTCTCATAGCAGTGTTCTCATAGCATTCCAAGATCTTGCTGGTGCATCCTAAGAATAAGTTCAGTGCAGGCATGTGAAGTTGCAGTTGTTTTTTCCCCATGTGCATCACTTGACATTCATCTACATTTAATTTCATCTGCCATTTTATTGCCTCATTGCTGAGCATCATAAGATCTTTCTGCAAGTCTTCACAGTCAGCCTTCATCCTTGCTAGTGTGAATAGCTCCCTTTTTTTTGAGTAGTGGTGAGGAAGGAGGGGAAAATTGTAAAGGCAACTATACACTATGCTGCATGGATACAAACTATTTAGAGTGAAATCTAGCGATACCCACTAACAGCAATGTGATTAATAGAACTCATACCTCAAAGAATGGTCTTGCAACTACATTTTTAATGCATAATATTTGTGTGGGCTTGACATTCAGCAAAATGCTTTTTCTCATGCCTGGTATGAAGTTAAAAATATAAATGGAATGTCCTAGATTTTACTTACGCGTCTAAAGTTGTTAAGGAGGTAAAGGAGGATTGAGAGATAGGCAGCCCAAGATTACATATCTCCAAAGTACAGTCCCATCGTTCACAGAAACTTCTCCTCCTGTTGATCTACTCATTCAAAGTTGGGTTGATTTTGGTAATTCAGAATTATATACATTTTCATTGAATAAGCAGATGTTTGTTTCATTGTCCAAGGGAGAAGTCATAAGGTTTACTTTATGATCTTGCATCTGTCATGCACATGCACAAATACAAACATTCCTGGCAATGGATTTCCTAGTACCAATTTTAGCTAATGTTGCAGATTATAAATAATTGAAAAATGTAGTGGAAATGCTTCATCTGAATTTTGTGTTAGCAGTAGCTAATGAGCGTTTGGGAGAATGTCTGAACTGTTGCTTAAAGGCTTGCCGCACTGTTCGGTGTACAAAAAAAGACCTGCAGCCAGCTTACACTGAAATTTTGAAAATCCTAGGGAGAAAGAAGTTTAACCAAAACCTTTTACAACTGTGTGAGTTCCACAGCACTGAATCAAATTAATAAATGAGAACTTAATATCAATGAATTTTGCAAATCTCAGCATTCCATGTCATTAGAAACTCTCCCTGACAATTGTGATGTCTTCAGTGGAGTTTTTAAGGTATCTATCTCTAAACCTGTGTACATCAAAGGCTCAGTGTTGTTTTGTTACATTTTATTTTAAGTGAGGGAAAGTGCAATTGCATTTGGGCTAAAAAACGATCCTCTTTGTCATTCTAAAATCAGAAGTATGAGTGAAGACAACTAGGACTATAATCATCAGGGTTTGTAGCATTTTAGCAATGTGAGGTACCCAGTAAATTGTAGGTGTTTTACTTCAGTATAGTGAAAACAAATATGCTTTGCTAGTCCTTCCAGGCTTTTATTATTCTCTCTGTGAGAAGGTGTTTGCTCTGATCGTCTCTAATTTAGAATTCTTTATCTTTCACTTGTCAAATCATTTGTATTGAGTTAAAAGTAGCAAGTCAAATTGACATTATATGCACAAGATAAGATTTGGGCTTTCGCTGGTATAGTTAATTTCTCCTTACTAACCACCAATTTTTTTTTTTTTTTCCTCTCTTGATACTCAAATTTAGGTCTTTTGTTTGTCCTTATAGCTCTTAAATTTTATACATTTAATTTCATTGCTGGCACTCTGAAAATCCAAATAAATTATGCCATTTGCACTACCATCATCAGCCTTCTCTGTAGCCTCAGAAAAGCCAAGGAGAATAGTTAGGCAGACTTTTCCTTTCTAAATCTCTACCCGTTATTTTCTATTATGTTACAAGTATGTGTTCCTTTCTGCCTGTCAGAATGGCTTTCGACTGTTTTCCTTGCTAATGTTGACAAGGTGATTGACGTGCAAGTTTCTATAGCAGTTTTAGACCTTAAAAAAAAAAAAAAGAAAAAAAAAGAAAAAGAAATTGTTTTTATATTCTACAAACTTTTTATTATTTTTTTAGCTGCTTGAACTTCAATTATTATTTGTGGCCTACACATCTTTGACAAGAATAAATCCTACAGTATCTAGTCTGACAGACTCAATTTTTGTTTTGAATTGCTTCCTACTTTTCTAGTAGTAGGCACAGTGGTAATTATAGACGTACATAGTCAATGGATGACAGCCAGGATATTGTTATTGTAGTGTTTGGTTTAGAGAAAGTATTAATTTTGTATTTCAGTTGTTTTACATGTTGTCAGGGTATAACTTTTCTTGATTCTAGAGCACTGAAAAGTAAAAGTTCTGGGCAGTTCTGCTTCAATTCTTTAGCCACATCTGGTTTAGTTGTTAGGTTTTGTTTCTCTTTATTGGTCTGGCACAAGTCTGAAAGAGTTTATCCTGCAGACATTGTTTTTAGTATGTACTTTTAAGTCTTATAAAATCCATTTTGGTGAAAATCAGAGGTTTATATTGAATATAATAGATTAATATTTTTATGTTTCTATTTAAGAAGAGAACAGGGCCTATGGGTGGTAGTTCATTAGCTTGTAAATATAGTATAACTTCCTGCATAATTATAGGTTTTTATAATTTTTATAATGCTTTTTGCTTATTTTCCTTTGGATAATTTTCAAAGTACTATTATTCCCTCAAGAGATCTCTAAGAGGCAGAATTCCTGGCTATTAAATATTTGCCATCCCACAAGCAGCAGACTGAGAGTGCCTCCAGGTTATTTATAACTGGATTTTATCTCAGAAAATTAACTAAAGAAGATAAACCAAAATTCTAGGGGAAAATGCCTTAAACGTCTCATATATTATGCTGTGCTCAAACAGCTATTTTAATTTTAACAGCCTGGCAAGCCCAGTGGAGCTCTTTTTCTGGTTTTGGGCACAAAATAAGATAACACTTTTTGAATTCCTCCAGGAGATCATCTAAGTGCACTTAAAGTGGAGGCATAAAATATGAGTTTACAATGTGATATATTTAAGCTTCACATGTTAGTTTAATTGATTTTCTGTGTTTTCTAGTTTTAAGAGCCCCAGAACTCCTAATATGCCCTTTAAAAAACTAGTACATTCTCAAAATGTCATATTAGCAGCCAAGGACATGTTGATCTGTTCTATGGAAGGCTTCACCGTGTACTGTTTTTTTTCGTGCTATAACCCTTTCCTGACCACTCGCACCCTCTGTTCTGCCAACAATTTAGTAGACATATACTACTATATCCCTGCGTAATCCTATTGCTTTCAGTGGGCCAGTCGAGCAGATAGGGTTACACATCTGACACGTGTTGCTAAATCAGGGACAGTTTGTTACCTTGGACTTGTAGATGGGCTTTTGTTTGAACAAGGGAAACGAGCATGCTAAAGGCAGAGCACCTCAGTTGGATTGCTTGTGAGAATTTAGGTGTCTGATGTGATTAAGCTTAAAATAACAAGCTCATTTTCTTTCTAACATCAGTTATATTTGAACTTAGGTCTAGGGGGTGAAAGGTTATTGCAATAATTTATTGTACCTTATAGTACAATCAGTGTCTAAAAAAGAATGGTAGCTGGAAGGCATGTTCTATTCTTACTTCAAGGAAAAAGCACTATCAGATTGCAAGGACTAAAATAGTTGTAGTTTCTAAGTATGCCTCATAAATTATATGATGAGAAAGGGGTTTTCAAGACAAATTTTGAAACTCAGAGTATTAGCTCCTTTTCTTCACACATTTATAATAATAATGCCTAGCATTTATGATTATACAATTATTATGCACAACTGGGTGACCTTTGCAGATGACAAAACTATTAATTATTTCCTCTGCCTTTTCCTTTTAATTATTCACCTGTGTGAAGTAGGATATGGACTACAAGGGCTAGAATGAATAGTTCATTGAATCATATGATTGGTTCATATCAGTGCTACCACATCACAGAGAGATCTTAACATTTGCCTTCAGTTTGCTTAGGCTTAGATATTACCATTAAAGAAACTGGCTTCTTATTATGCATTATGGAACATAAACTGAAAGTTAAACAGGAAGTTTTCCATGACAACTTGAAAAATTTTAGTCAAGGAAAATTATGAACTCTGTTCTTATACGGACTTGTTTCTGCAGCCCTAGCTTCATCTGTTCTTCAAGAAAAAAATAAACTGAACTTTGAATTTTGGCTGAAAATTGCATGTGAAAATTAGTGATCACAGTATCTGCCCATTTAAACTTCTTGCCTTGAACAAGTGAAAGGGTGACTAAAAAACTATGGCTCAGTGTTGCCTCCTGCCATCAGTATTTTCTTTTCTAAATTATCTAGTCTTATAAATATTTGAATTACTTTTGCTCAGAATAAACACTTTCCTCTCAGCTTAGTACAAGGACACACTTGAGCTCTTGAGACTATACCAATTAGAAAAATTAATATTGATTTGCTAATAAAATATGTCTTAATCTGTTAAAATATCTCCTACTGTAGTCTAGAACAAAAATCGTGAATTTAAATAGGCTGAGAAAGTTGGGGCTGTTCAGCCTGGAGAAGAGAAAGCTGCGTGGAGACCTCATAGCAGCCTTCCAGTATCTGAAGGGGGCCTACAGGGATGCTGGGGACTATAGGGACTATAGGCCTATAGGGATGGTTCATCAGGGACTGTAGTGACAGGACAAGGGGTAACGGGTTAAAACTTAAACAGGGGAAGTTTAGATTTTATATAAAGAGGAAGTTCTTTCGTGTTAGGGTGGTGAGGCACTGGAGTGGGTTGCCCAGGGAAGCTGTGAATGCTCCATCCCTGGCAGTGTTCAAGGCCAGGTTGGATGAAGCCTTGGGTGAGACGGTTTAGTGTGAGGTGTCCCTGCCTATGGCAGGGGTGTTGGAACTGGATAATCTTAATGTCCTTTCCAACCCTAACTATTCTATGATTCTAAAAGAACATAAATAATTCTTGACCATTTTCCCAGTGAAAGTAATTATTGGTAGCATTGGAGAAAGTTATGTACTCTTTAAAATACAGATTGCGTGAAAAAATTCCTGAGGGTGAGAGGAAGTGAAGTTAGGCACGCATACAGGTGCAAACTGAACCCTAATGTACATAACTCCCAATTTAGACGTGGGGGATTTGGGTGGCTGTAACAGCATCATAGATGACTGTTTTGAGATATCTGCTTGCTATTAGTAGGATTTATCTACATGGCATGAATTTACAAGATTTCCAATTGCTACTAACATGTATTAGAGGGAAAAAAAGTTTACTTGTTTCAATTGCCAAAAATTAGAGGGTTTTTTATCTAAGCATTGATATTTTGTACCCAAGAGAGAAAGCTCTTGTGTAAACTCTGTGAGTTCCATGCTTTGGTTCACAGAAAGCACAAGGCTTTCCCTGCAAACATGCACATTGCCTGTGTTTGGGGAGCCTCAATACTGACCCATATCTTTTAATAGCCTCTTGGGATGCTTGGCTCCTCCAGGAATGTTACCAGTGGTCAGTGACCAAGCTGTAGATCAGGAGGACTGCACCTACACAGACCACCTGCACCATGGGATGAGTAGGTTTAAAGCATGTTGATACCAGACACTGGTACACAAGGAAGAAATCAGACTAGGTATAAGGTATCTCAGGTTACCAGTTATCCAGAAGCCCAGCTTCTGCTCTGCATGGATTTTCTGACAGCCTGAAGTGTAAATTATTTTCCACCATGAAAAAATCTGGATGAAAAGAGTACATGTCTGTAGAGACCTGTCACAGAGAACATGTCAGTCCAATGTTTCGTTTTAAAAATCTATTGTATGAAGCGTAGATCATTGCATAAATGAATGCAGTCAGCTTTTTAACTTACTTGGGGAGTCTTGTGAGATTCAAAGAAAAAATGCACCTTAGAAAGTGATGTGGCAATGCCTATTTCTTTGCAGTGTGCCAGTCCTATGATCCTCCAGGTTCAGGGCTTGAAGGTGCTCTCTTAGATGGTGTAGATAAACTTTCATGAAAAGACAAAAAAGATATGAAGAGGACTTCATCAAATAATAAAGGAACACAAATAAGTGGTGTTGTCAGCTTTACATGCATGTATTGCTTTAGCTAGTTAATATGGGTCTCTATAAATTTATGCCACCTTTTTGTCCTTCAGGTCATATAGAAAGACTCATCATCCAGCATATGCATTTAACTAAGACCTCTCAAACTTCATGGTTTTCCATTTGTCAATGAGAAAAAGAAGAAAGGGAAGAGAAAATAAAGAAAGTGAAAAGAAGAAAGTAGCACATAAACCAAAATAAAATTCATATTTCATTTGTGTTTTCCTGATGGATGTTGAGTTCTCTCCATATACTTGCGCATTAAGGGTTTTGCTGAGTGAGCTAGGACACTGTCTCTTTAAGTGTTTAACAGTAATTGGTTCATGTCCTGGTGTTCATTGAAAATCCTAGACATTTCATGGAAAATCTTCTTAATGAGGGAATGAATTTTTCATTCACATTAGAAAGCTCACTCTGACAAACAATTTCTAAATAAAACTTTGGCGACATGACATCCCATATTGGACTTGACAAAGAGGACAGGTGCATTAGAATAAAACTGTATGGCGATCCTTCAAGCTGTCAGCCATGAATATTTTATTTCTTAATGAATCATCTTTGTGAAATGAACTTTCTTGTTGTAGTGTCAGTGCCATTTACAACAAAAAACCTGCTCCTTTTAAAAGGTGAACTCCTTAAAAATGCTGATGCCTGCATAAAATACTTAACCCTAGCCAAGGTATTCAGTAAATTTAATAGTGGGTTGTTTTTTTTTCCCAAGCTGTTTGAAATACAGTCTGTACTATCAGGTGTGACTGTCAAACACAACCTTTTGCAGTTGCAATTCTTTTAACAATGCCATTATTCAAGGTACATTAGCAATGAGGTTGATCCACGGGGCATCAATTTTGATATTAAAAACAACAGC
The DNA here is from genome assembly GCF_037157495.1 of Lathamus discolor. NCBI lineage: Eukaryota > Metazoa > Chordata > Aves > Psittaciformes > Psittacidae > Lathamus > Lathamus discolor. The sequence continues at coordinate 7,733,277 of NC_088909.1, read as the reverse complement.
ATACTTACTTAATTATTGTTTTGGTGTCTCTGTTTTTGATCATATATTACATTTGTTTACTACTTGCGCATAATAGCAGATTTATGTTAAAGATTTTATGTATGAAAATCATAGGTATAACAGACAACAGCCACTTACCCTCCTCTATCGTTGTTTCCTGCCATGCGAACAGAATAAATCACAGACAGTCCTTGTTGGTATCTTTGGGTGATTTTTCCCCAGAGGTTTGAAGTGAGTGCTGGTTATAGTGGGTGTGCAGGGTGGACAGTGCCTCCTGGAATGATGTCACCCAGTACCCAGGTGTTTTATGCTGTCCCCAAACTCCCTGTTTCTTTATTCTAAGAGAATACAAATGTCAGATCAGTTTGTTCTTCCTTACAGTTCATTTGTCAAAGTAGATTTGAATGTACTGGTTTTGCTAACAGTTTTACGTTCATTGAGTTATCTTAAAAGCATATATATTTCAGCATTTTCCTTTTGTTCTGCGAAAACAGCTTGATTTGGATTCTCTGGGGAAAGCTCAATTTTTATTGATATTAAAAATACCCATTTGATTGCAAACCTCAAAGTGGACTAGATTCAATTTAATTTACATAATGGTGTCTTCAGGGACAAAGATTGCATGTCCTTTGTGGCATTAGTTTGTGGATGTTTGTTCCTAGCATGTGTCAAGTTCAAATTACAGGGTGTGTCATTTTACTTATAGGCTAAATGTTTTGACTTCAGTAGGTATTATTGTACTCATTGTCTTCTTAGTCCCTGACCTGTGCTCTTGGTGATACTGAATAAATATATGATATCTTGTCTGCCCATGCTGCCACCCAGCACAGTAATCTCAATGGAAAGACTCCAAAAGACCAGGTATAGGTCCCCTTTAGTACTTTTTTTATTACCTCCTCCTTGTGTTCTAGTTTATTCCTGTCCATGATGGACTTTTATCCTTGTATTAACTTTCTTTTAACTTTTTCAATGGCCTAGCAAGTACTAATCAAATAAACTTTAAAAGATTGCTCCTGATTAAATTATTTTTTAATAATGAGTTCCTGTTACCAGGGAATACAGAGTTAAAAAGGTGATATCACTAAAATTAATTAGCATAAGACATGCTGGACTGGTAGAAGTGACTGGATCTTAATCAATAGCAATATGATTACACCCATGCAGCAATTATAAATTATTTAAAACAGTACCCCTAGGTTACTGACTAGTTGCCTTTAAATTAAATTCTCTGTCAATAATTGATGCAAAGAATTAATGTGAGAACACCTTCAGTTACTGAAACTTTTTTAAGGTGGCATGAAATATTGAACTGTTGCCTGTCATTAGCAGCCATCCTGTCTCTTTTGCACAGCATTGTTCTTTACTAAATTGGTTGAGAAGGACCTCCAGAGCATGAAAGATGACTAATGATTCTGAATGCTGTGTTCACTCTTCTTCTAAGGACACTGACACTGAGAAATATAAATCTCATGTGCAAGAGGAACTAGACACTGATGGGACTGGTAAAGCTCCTGGTCCATCTCGCTACTGAAGCAGTGAAACAAAATATATTCTTGCTTGGTTTTTAGGTTTTGTTAGATGAGGAGTATAAAAGGAAAACAGTCCAGAATATGCTGATGCGTAAATAGTGTTTAGAAGACTGTTGATTTGTTATGAGCAGCGTAACATTTCTTCCGGCAAAAAAACACCATAATGCCCAGTCATATATGAGTTAAAAAAAATTCTGTCCTCTCCCTTGGTATATGTAGGTTATCTATGGTTTAATGTTTTGTACCAGCTGCAATACATGTGGTTTTACTTCTTGCAAGTAGCAGAAAGAAAATATAATAATTTCAGTCTCAGTAACATCAGAAAGTATGACACACAAGTTCAATGCCTCTGATGCTGATATCAGCTGCAGTCTCAGTGTGCAATGGAAGGATGCTCACATATGAGATTGAAATCAAAATTTGATCACTTCTTTTGCTAATAACCATTCCTTTTTCTGTGTAGAAAAAAAGATTTTTAAGTAATGAAATGAGCATTTTTTAGGTTAATGTGGCATAATTTAAGACAGGATGTTTTTAGCGAGCACCATATTCCCATGTATATTTTAAGACTCAAAAAGAATTTACCAGTTCTAGAAAATATCAGGATACTTATAATGACAAGATTATTGTGAAAATCCTACAAAATAAAAATAAATTTGAAAGCATTATTAAACCATAAGATTTTATCTTATGTAAATCAGAATTACTGCTGAGGTATTGACATAAGCTCACAGAAGCCAGGAAGTTCAGCGATGAAGCCTGGAACTGGCTTTCAGGTTTGCTCCTACTTTTTGGCTTTTGCTTGCTTTCTGTGGGAAGCTGGCAATGCCACACTGACATGTGGACACAGTAGAAAAATTTAAAAAGAAAGTCACTCTTCTTGACCTCGTTTTCCAGTTTCCTCCTGTTTTTTGCTTTGTGTCTGTTATTGCCGCTATAAAGTGTCTCTATTTAACAGTGCTGCTGCAGGGATGAAAATTAGTATCATGCTACATAAATTACACCTTGGTTCAAATCTGTGTTTAAGAACACAGATTTATATATAAGCACTCAAAAATTACACTTCGGGGAATTTATTATATAAATGGACACCAGAATTTTGGCTTTTTTGTTTGTAGCTGCAGTAAAAATTGCATGTTACTGAAGCTTGTTATTACCAGTGAAAGGCTTTTGGTGTATGCCATGAATAAATACAGATCAGGGATGGGGAAACTGCTAGAAAAGAGGAAAACTGATCTATTTGTAAAGGTTTTGAATGGTGCAACAGAGAGATACTGAATATTTACTCATTGTAATATATGATTTCTCGTTTTCTGATCAGAAACCTCTTTGACAAGGTTTGGGATAAATGAAGTGAATGCAATATTTAAATCAGTATTTCAGGGGAAAAAAATAAAATCCAAAATAAAATCCAGGTTATGCTGCAGACTGCATGGGATGGGGAGAGGTGCTTCTGTCAGTGCTCAAAGTCTTTGGCCTAACACTCTTACAGGTGCTTCATCTCTTCTGCATATTCCCAGTAGGTCTTCTGAATTTTGATGGGGGTACGGAAGCATGGAAATCAGGAAAATAAAGGCATTATGAGGTCTAGAATTTTATAATTTTCTGGTGGAATTTTGCCTCCACTGTGAAATTGTGCTTTTTAACATAAATGCTAACATTTAGGAGCACAAGAACAGTTTAGCACTATAAAAGACTCCCACACAGATAAGCAGCTGAACCAAAGACAAATGCAGCATAAAAGGGCAGTGGTCAGTTGAAGAAATAAGGAACTTCTGACCTTCAGATCTCTCCATGCAAGTGAATCACTCCATGGCCTCAGGCAGGTCAGTTATGTTTCTGGGCCTTGCTTTCCTCATCTATGGAAAACAAAGGGTAATGCTAAAGGGGGTGATGTGAGAGTTACTTGGTTAAGGCCTGGTTAGTGTTTTGAAAGTGAAAGGCTAACTTTGTTACCTTGCTTATCACTCATTGAAGGTACCCGAAGGACTTTGCTTAGTGCACAATTGGTCCAGCAAGCAGTATTTCCCATTTTTTTACTGAATTCTAGAAAAATTGAAATTACATTTATGTAAGTAGTCGGACTGCAAAATGCCTTAAATAATAGGTTTAAACTCTCTGTTCACAAAAAAAGAAAACAAACAAACAAAAAGATTCATGGAACCTGCTGTTTGATCAATAAATCATTTTTAACAGATGTTAAATAAGAAACAAGGATCTCATTTGCCCACTAGTGTTTATAGTGTTTGATAAGAGTTTGCATTTTAACACATAGGAACCTCAGCTATTATGAGGTGACTGTGCTGACTAAATCTGTTTAGTCAGAGTTTCAGTATAACTAAGCAGTCCTATGTGCACAGGAAGACACTGTCTCTATATTTACCTCAATAGCTAGAGTTTCAGTATCTTATTCATAAAATAACTTCCATCTATGTTGGATCTTCTTTAATTAAAACACATATCAAGTCAACAGACTACCAGCACATTGTAAATTCAGCAGCTGATGCTTTGTTTCATGCAGGTGAACAGTACTGGTGTAAGTTTGTGGTCTGTTTGTAGAGCTGCTCATTCTTTTTCTCTTTGCATGCACTTCTCTTTGCTGTATTCTTTCTGTTAAAAGTCTAACATCCTGTGCTGGCTGTAGAGCCAAGTGAGATTTCTCCTCACTACAGTGCAACTGCAGTCTCTCCCTCCAAAAGGATTGCGACATCTCTACAGCTTAGTGACTTGGAACCTTGTCTTCACTTGCTCATTTTTACTCTTCAATCCTTTGGCACTTGCAGAGTGGGAAATTTAACAAATGCTTAGAAATCTTCAGTCATGCATTGGCCCTGACTTGTGTGCAGGAAATTTCGCATATATAACTCTTAAGTTGATGAGCAGTTGCTCGTTTTATGGATTTTTAAGCAAGCATGGAAAATATTTCAAGTTAGGTAAAGATTTTCCTCTTGTCTGAAATATGAAAAATTTCACTACTTATATTCCTCTCTATTTTCTTTCACCTCCACACATAAATTGCATTTACTTTGGGAAACTAAAATGAGGTTGAACTGGGAAGCTATATTTCAAAACATTAAATAAAAATATATTTGAACAAGAAAATAGAAACATGAAAGAATAAAAATTAAAAGCCCCATAAATCCCAGTTCATCCTTGTCCACTCCTGCTGAGCAAAAGATGACCCCAAAAGAAATGCAACTACTGAAGCAAAACGGCTATTCGTTTCACTGATGTGAAAATTTCCCAAGTGGAAAATAAAATCTTAGGAGTTGTTTTGGTTATATTTTTCCCTTTATTTACTTGGGTTCACCATACTTGGAGGTAATACATGGTTTTCAGGACAGTCTTCTATCATACAGTTTGGGTAAATGTTAAACTTCACCACTATCTGAAAATTCTCCTTATTTTCTCTCTGCAAAATTGGTTAATGTCTCCTGGACACATTACTGTGACCAGCTCAGGCATCATGCTTGCAAGCTACTCAAGTGTTTCTTCTGCCTGACTGATTCTGTGGGAAGATCTGAGGGAGGTGGAAAATGCCTTGTTAAAGTAGGATGAAATGAAATTAGAAAACAGGAAAAAAAAAAAGCCTGATTGAAACTGTGTATGACAAGAAATGTAAGAAATCAGCCTTTTAGACCTCACAAAGATCTCCAGCTTTCCATGGCAAAGATGTTTTGAGAAACTGATGACTAAATTTGTCCAGGATTTGTAATTTTAATTCTGAGAATTTTCATTGACAATCTGATTAATGGGTTATTTCCGTTTATCGTCTATCTTGGGCTAGTTTTACAAAATACACAAAGAGCGTACTGTTCTGAAACATGGTTACGTGACCAAAACGAAAGCACATATGAACTGCAAAATCCTACGCCCATCAACACTACGGCTTCCACCATATTGTTCCCGTAACACTGTGCCTGTGCTGATTTACGAGAACACGTGTGTATATATGTACATGTGAGAGAACGTGTGTGTGTTACGCACCAATGTTATCGCTGTTCACGAAAATAATCAATATGCTTTGCTCCGCTTGAGTTGTTTCCTTAATGATTGCACGTATTAGACTGGTGTTAACGTGTAATATCCAGCTTTGAAAACCACATTTCAAGGTCTGATGAATTTGCCAGAGGTAAGAAAGTATGAAAAAGAGATATTAACTTGCCTGGTAAAAGTAGTAAACAAAGTCTTTAAAATTACTATCATTATTTTAATTGTCTAGTTTTTGAATTAAAATCCAGTTGTGCATTGGGTTAGGAAGTGACAATTTGTAAGTTTGAGACTCTAGAAGAGAGAGCAGTTTGCTGCTACCATTAATGTTAATTTCAGTGCACCATAAGCACCCCTCCATGAAAGTAGCTGATAATAATAATAATAGCTAATAATAATAGCTAATAATAACATTTATTGCCCTGAGAAGCAGGTGTTATTTTTTCCTGCTTTTCACACAGGGAAAACAAGTCACACACAGAGAGCAAGACCATCTCAAGACCATTGTTTCATTCCTGTTTTCAGAAAGATACTTGCTTAGTGTTTCACAAGGTATTTCCAGACTTGGAAATGGGGCAAGTGTTTCCAGCAGAGCTCCAAGATACAAGAGTTAGAATTGCTGGGGGCACCAGGGGCTCACCTCCTTGAAGAAAACACTCCACCAGCTGTGGCTGTTTGAAGGTAGTGCAAGGGCTCTCTGCATGACAGAGGCATTTTGGGGCAGGGGAGGGTCCATGGGGTGCATATAGTGGCTGACTCCACTCTTCCTGAGGTTTGGGGTGATGGCCTGGGTCACTGGAAAGCTGCACATGGGTGCATTCCTCCACTTTGTCCTTAAAAGCCTTTCCAAGACAAAGGACCCAAAGGCTGTGAAAGTCCCTTTGGGCATTATGCCAAGCCCAGTGTCTGTTCTGAATGGATTTCACTCCAAGCTGTTTAAGAAACATGTAGCCTCAGGAGGTTTGTCCTCACACAGAAGGAGCCCCCGATAGATGCAGGGTGATGGGAGGCTCCTACAAGATAATGCAAATCCCAACCAGTTGTCATTGGGTCTGCTGCACTTTCCAGCTGACAACACTTAGACGTAGCTCTGCAGCAGCCCCTATGTTTCCAGCTGTGCAAACATCCTTGATGACATTTTCACTGATGCCATGGGAAGTGATGATGTACACCACTGAAATGTGGCGAGCAGGATGGTGGCAGGGGTGGGATCAACTGTCATTGCCAGAAAAAAGCAGGAGTGAAAGAAGCATTAGTGTCAATATTTTAAAGAGGATTATAAAATAGGAGAAAAAAAGATAACACAAATATTAAAGATTCTCCTGCCATTACCACAGGGGAGGGAAGACGCTAACCAAGCTATCCGTTACTCCTCATGCAAGATGTTTGTCTTCAGCTTGAATTCTTACGGGTCTTCCCCATAAATACTTTTGGCTCTCTCTTGGGCAGCTGTAGACTCAAACCCAGTGTACTTAGAAAAAGTGACAGCAGCAGAACTGGCTTAAGCCTTAAGGTAGAGCCAAACATTTAGTTAAAGGAGAAAAAGTGGAGATGTTCACTGATACTTGCTGGGCAGCCCTGCTGGCGCAGTGTCCCCAGGCTGACAGGGGGGAGCTCACCATCGCAGCCACCTTACATGAGCTCCTAACTCTTTAAACCAGGGCTTCTCCTGGTGTGCGATGATGGCAACGTTGTATTTTGCTATAGATTTAGGTGTAAAAAGCAATATTCACTCTTGTGGACCTGTGGTCACATATAATTCTAAGTGAACTAAATATAAAAGCAATCCCTGTAGTATTTCTAAGAAAAGGGAATTTGTGGTTGACTTTGTTTGCTATGCTTTTGTATTTACTTCCTATGAATGCTAGAGGAACTCAGCGCAGTGGTCTGTACACTCACCAAAATGAACCCTAATTATTGTTTAATGCAACTTCAAATTGTGTATTCAGTTTTCATATGACATAACTCAAGCTTATTGATTACTCATATAATTTATCTGATCTGAAAGGACAGACAATGCTGCATGACTGATTTACCCAACTAGAGTAAAGGCTTGCAGGTTTAATTAATTGAAAAATTTGTGAATAAGTCTCATCAAGTCTGAGAACACAAGGATCAGTTTGCTGATGATTTGTGAACAAAAGGAAGAGTTCAGAAAATTAATTTGTTTGCTGAAAAGTTGAATTTAGCCCTGTGTAGAAGAGATGTTGCTGTACAGTGAGGGAAGCTAGTAGAGAACACATTCTGGTAAGATGCTAAATTTGTGTAGTAAAAGGATGGTCATATTTGTATTTAAATGGACAAAGTAAGTCTTCTGTTATAGTTACAAACTTTTCAGGGAGGAGCAAAGGAACAGTAGAAATATATGATTTTTATATGGAAGAAATATGAAGAAGATTCAGAAAGGAGCTACAAGAATGACATGAGGGGAGAAAAGCTGTTTTGCAGGAATAACTGTAAAACTTTCAATTTATTTAACAGAAGTACAGACGAGAGGTGAGTAGGTCACCATCAGTAAGTATCTGCCAAGGAAGATTTCTAAATAGCTGTTCTTTCAGCTCAGAAAAGCAGAATAAGGTCCAGTAGTGGGAGCTTTAGCCAGGGATAGACTGAGGACACACAGCATTTTTAATAATAAAGGCAAATAAGCATTAGAACAACCTATAATTGATTCAGTTTTGAGAACTCAAATGTCTTTTGAAGCCTTGTGGGAAGTTGCAAGTTGGATGCAGTAGTCACTTGGTGACATTTTGTCACCTGCCTTTTGTGAGAACCAGGGAGGATTATCTTAGAGATTACTTTTGTCCTTATTACCTGTGAATGCAGGAACCAACAAAAGGGTAATAGATCTACAGGCTAGCATACAGGGTGGGTTTATGCATCTTCATTCTGCAACCTGAGCAATTTCCAGTCTGAAAATACTAGTGGAACCTTATATTAAACCAAAGCCAGACAGGGTGACAGATATATATAATATTAATAAACATTCTCTTTGTCTCAGTATAATTCAGGGCTATAGTGCTATCCTCATGACCATACTGTCAGAGGTGATCTTTCCTGAAATGGTACGTGTGGCCAAGGACCAAAAAGATCATTGAAGGGCAGAAAAATGCCATTTAAACACTATTGTTCTGCAATTAGTTAGGATACTTGCAATGCCAGAAAAGATAAGCTGGTCTTGCTACAATAGAATTGCAACTTCAGTGGGAAAAACATACAAGCTATTTATTCATACCTAAACCCCCGTAGCTTCCAGGTAGTTACTAGAGAGAGAGGAACAGCATGGATATATAATGTTCTGTACTCTCCTGGCACTGTATGAGAGCTGGAACTGATGGCACCATATGGCCCGTTTATAGCCTGGGCTCCAAGAACTCTGGAGACCGCAAGAGGCCTCATTCCCCACAAGGCTCTGCCTTCTGAAAAGGTGCTGAAAGCCCAGAGTCAACTCAGATCATGTCCCCTAAGCCCCAGCACACTCTCAGCACTGCAGTTACAGTGGGTAGCCTTTTTTTCCTTCCTTCTGAATATAACAAAGAATTGTATTACCCATTAGACACATGAAAATATGAAGTTAATGCTGTAAAGGCCATCACTGGTATAGTGTAAAAGGTCTGAAAAACAAGTAGCAGCTCATAGGATTCACAAGGTGCTCAGAAAATGGCCACTGATGATTTTCGGTTTGATGTTTTCTGCATTGACACCACTTTCTAAACTGACTTACTTAATTTCTTTTCTTTTTTTTTTTTTTTTTTTTTTTTTGCCTTAGTATTCTGCATCTCCAATTTTAAAGTTTAAATAGATCTATACTTTCCCCAGGGAGCTGTGTGCAAACTAATATTAAGATTAAAATCTTTTATGTTTGTTCTGTAGCTTGAAACAGAAAAGTAGTGCATAGTCTGTTTTATCCCACTGGCTCTCTAAGGTTCAGGTATTAACATAAATACAGCCCATTAACACTTGTTCCTCTCTGTCAGGACATAAATTAAGTCTGCAGGTGTTCCATGAAGCTTTACCCTTGGTACTAATTAAGCCTTGATAATTAGGTTTGTTAAATTCAGGCCTTTAAGCTTATATTCCCTCTTTGGGTTGCCAAAATGGGGATTTGCAATATACAAGGCCTGTTTCTGCAGGTTTTCTGGGTTGTTTTTTTTTTTTTTTTTTGGTCTTGTTTTTATATTCAATAAAACCATAGTCATAATAAACTCTCCTTTAGTTAGGTGGCTAAAGATTCAAAACCTGTGAAGAACTTGGATATCAGCTTGTATTTACATCAGAACACTCTATTTTGCTGGCTTTTTGGCAGAGCACAGTCATTGTAATGGAAAGTTTCCAGTCCATATGTTAAACACACAGATGCTTCGACTAGATAAATGGCTGCAGTTCCAAATGAAGTATCAGTCAAAAATATACAAGTTGAGATCCTAAAATCATAATATTAAAAAATACATTTTAAAACAATAACAATTCATTTAGCAAACGTGTCCTGTATTGCAATCAGACTTTACTCACAGAGAAAACAATATAGAAAAAAATTCTAATACCTTTAATTTTTGTCAAGTGTTTTAAGAGGTTATGGTCACAGGTCATATGTGCTCAGTGCTAAATAAAAATAATAATTAAAGCAGTCTAGTTCAAAGGAATCCTCCTGGGAATAGGGTTATTTGTAACACATACACAGAACATTAAATAGTCTAATCAAAATGGATTTTCTTGCCAGTTAATCTCTTCTCTTTTGTTTCTCCATAAATATATAGACCATCAGATCAAATGCTTGATAAATGTCATTTTTCATCTAGGATAAATGAAACCACAGCTACAACTCTATTAGCGGTACTGTGACATTATTCATTGCAATTGTGCTAACTTAATGCTAATAGCTTTAATGATTTTATTATCTATGGGATATTCAATAAAATAATATTTTTAATCAAAACATTTTCAAGGCAATAAAATAAATAAATTAATAAATGTAATTAGAAACTTTCACCCACATTACATTCTCATCCTTCATTTTATTTAGTGTTTTGTTGACCAGAAACCCAATCCTTCTGGTGCAAGAGCTACGCTTTTGGTAAGAAAAAGCATTTTATTCATGCAGTCAGTTTAAGATATATAATACTATTTTTAAATCTTGATTTATAATAAAACACAGTTTAAAGTTTGAAAAAATCTTTGCTTAACTTTCTTCAAGGAATAAAAATTACTTACAGTGCATATTTAGACTCTGCTACAGAAAGGATTTAATACAGAATGGCAGGAAATAGGAGTGAGGATTTTGAGAGACTATTTTCAGGATCCAGTGTGGCATTCAGATTGTTTTCTCTTTGAATGGTTCTGCTATAAAAGAACACCGCTGACTGAGAGAATAGGCAAATTATATAATGATTAACATTAAAAGGCATCAATTCTTATTGAAGAAAATACTAATCTCACCTTGTAATTTGCAGCATTTCTGTTTTTATAATGAGAAATAGCATGATACATAGCATATCTCATCGTAACGGTGTCCTAAATACTCAATTAATTGGCAGATTTTTAATGGTGGCCCCATTGAGGCATATAACAATTGACAAAATACTGTAAGAGAAAGTATACTTGATAGATTCCACTTATTAATAGGTCAAAGTCATTAGGGAGGTAATGTATGAGAGAAGCTATATTCAAGCCCTAGATGTTTTGATATTTTAGAAAAAGGGAAGGCTGTGAGATGGCCTACTGGAGTTTAAACCTGTAATAGTGTTTAAAGGTTTTGAACTAATAAGACTTGGGGTTCTGCAGTATTTTCCATGTCAAGGCGGGGGAAAAGTAATTTGGTTCGGATATATAATTATTGCAGTGTTTTAAGAGTTTGGCTACTAACTACTAGTCATAAATCTGAAAGTGGTTGAAAGCCTAAAATAAATTTCTTCTTTCTTGTGTGCACCAGCTTGGCTTCAACATTCACAGTTGTGCTTCTAAAACTTCCTTTTTCAGTAATTCAGGAGGCTTTATTTTTTATCAGGAGCTTACAATTTCTTAAGTTACAGGAAAACAGTCCTTTTCTTTTTTCATACCCCCACTACTGCATTCTATTTGGAAAAATAGTAGAGAAGAGTCCCAAGACTTTGCTGAGACATGGCATGTGTCTGAGTGAGGGACATTAGACATTCATGCACCCCACCTTCTATACAGTAACTGGCATTTCATATTATATTACTGGAAATGTTACGAACGAAGCAAAGAGTCATTGCTGATTAAATATTTCAAGGACAAAGATATGACAACTTTTTTCTTTATAGTTGAAGTCTTACACTATACATTGTGCAGATCCATGTGGGAAGGGAAGATGCTGCAAGGGCTAAAAGGAAGGATGGAAAACTGGGGGTTAAGGCATTTCAAAATGTCAGGCAGCTTGTTATATTGCAGTACATCATTCTATCCCTGGAGACTAGTGCTGAGGCCTAGGCCAAAGCTATAGAGAGAGCAGAAAATTTGACACGAGCTTCCAAATTCTCTCTTTAGCTCTCTTCTGCTGCAACCCATATGCCATGGTTAAACCATCAGGCTTTGCTCCACTGAGACCTTAGGACAGAGCAACTCAGTATTTTGTTTTCAGTGAAAGTGACTGCTCATTTCCTTAGCAGAAATCTATTTTCCCAACCACTGTCTTCTTAGAATTAAAATAGCTGCTTGTTTTCCCTCAATAAAAGGTTGTCTTTAATTGCGTATCTCTTGTTTTCCTGTTTCTATCTTCTCAACTCAAATATTAGTAGAATCTATCTTTAGATTTTATGAAATTGTAGAAGATACTGGTATTTGCATTATTCCATTGTTTTGTTTTCCAAAGAGGTGTATAATCACATCTGAAGCAGAAGCGGCCGTTTTGAATATTCCCTCCAAACTCCACATTCTCAGTTTTATTGCAATGTATGCCTGAAATGTATGAGAGCAATTTTAACTACACATATCCAGGCTTTCATTTCACAAAAAAAAACAAAAACATCCAGTAATACTGTTCATAAGGGCAATGACTTTTTCCATGAGTTCTCGGTCTCACATGTTCAGTAGTTCATTACTAAACAACACAAATATATAAGATTTCAGCCTAGTGAAAGTGCAGTGAAAGAAGCAACCTGCATTTTTAGCTCTGTACATGCAACCAAGCACTGTTGTCCTATAATAGTATGGTAATTTATTATTCCCATTGCATGTATCACAGTTGTACAAGAGGGAGAGAACATGCCAGAATTGCTATTTGTGAGAAATTGAGTTATGGCCAAGTATAGTTAAATGCTGAGGCCAGAGCCTCATCTCACTTTCCATAAAGCTGTCCTAAGAAGCAGCTGAGGATTTTTGTAGCTTAAGAGAGTTTTCAGATGTTCTGTAGCTGGCAGCCAGCACTTTTGTAACCCACTTCTGTGAATGCCTGGATCAGAAGGGTATAGTGCATTAAAAACCTCACATGCCTGGGACCCAAGCCAGATGGCATGATGTGCAGGAGCACAGGGGTACCTATTCCTCATGAATTGTTTGTTGCATCCAACATAACTTGGCAAAAGCTCTAAGATATGTTCTGCACCAAACTATATTACTGTCCTCAGGTCTTCCAGCCTGACTAAACCTAGCGTATTTGCAAAGTAATTTTTCATCTCATCCTTTCCTTTGAAGGATATTTGCATGACTGCGTGTAGGAAAAGAGAAAGACCAAATGGCTAACAGGCTTTTTTTCTTCTGCGACTGGGATCCTTACATCATTATTGTTGTTACTCCTATAAATGAAACATTGTTTTAGTACTGGTACTAGTGTTGGTGTTCGCATATAAAGATTGTTGAGATTTCAAAAAAGCCCTACAAGAATGATAAGAACTTTTATCCAATAGCAAAAGAATAAATAAACACCGTATTCATGAAGAAAAGGTTAAGATATCCCTATTTTCAAACCCATACTCACCTATATTTGGATAAAACTTCATCTAGAAAAGGACTTCTAATCTAGGAGTAGGACACATACAGTGAGACGGTGATTGGACTGAAACTAGAGAAATTGTAGTAGTAAAACCCTTAAAAAAAAAAAAAAAAAAAAAAGAAAAAAGGAAACAGTGTAATTAAGCACTGTAACAACCTGCCTAGGAAGGTAGTGACTTCTCCATCACTTGAAGTCTTTAAATCAAGATTGAATATCTTTCTAAAAGATACTGGTTGCGGCTCGACCAGAAGTTATGAGCCATGGGCTTGATGCGGGAATCCCTTGGCTAAATTCTGTTAAACAGAAGGTCATACTAGATGATCATAATGATCCCTTCTAGCCTTTAAATCTATTACTCTATTAATCTACTCCAGTCATGAAAGTGTCATTTGCCCACTCAAATTTCAGATCTTTTGAGCATACATACATTTCAATGAGCCAGCCAGGATGGAAGCTACTCTGAAAATGTGCACACAGCTCCTTCTGCTGAACATCTGCTTTAATGCCAACCTGAAGCATTTTCTTCTTAAAACTTAATTCCCAAAGGGAGTAGGCTGCCTATTTGTACAATATAAATGTGTGTTGTGTTTTCTTCTCAGGCACTGTAGCTGAGGTACATAAAACTGTATAGTTTAAATCACAGAAGGAGCCATTTATAATTCTTGTTCATTTTGTACACAAATCCATGTGATTCCATTAGATATGCAGCACAGCCTGTTATACAGTAGTGAATGGAGATCAAGCACTTCTGTTTACCTATGAAATTGCCTATTAAAATTACAATAACCACCATAAAAATGACTTTTTTATGTCTCTCCTCTGAGAGGAAGTTTCAATTTACGGGTTCATGTGAAAATATCTTGCAAGTAATTGTAAATATTTTAGGTAGATTTACTCTGATATTACTTGATGTGTCAAATTCATTGAAAAAAAACCCAGCGAGATGTTAGAGACACAATCAAGTTGAAATCTATTCAATTATTTAATAAAGAGGAAGTCATTTAATATACTGTACTTGTATAAAGTTCCTCCTTACAAATAGTTATGTAAATCCAGGTTTGAAAGTTCAATGTACCCTTTTATTTTTAAAAAGGCCCCAGAAAAGTCGTGAAAATGGTGGAATAGATGGAATAGTCCAAGGCAGTCACAAATTAATCAAAATTAAATTCAAATCCAAGTTGCAGGGCAGAGGGTGCTTTCTTTTCCTAGTAGTGTTCCTTTTATCACTTATTTATATAACTTAAAATTTTCCATCAGGCTTTATCGAAAGAGATCTCAGGTTAAAATTTTAACCAATATTACAAGATTCTCTGCAAATTTTACTTTCTCATTTGGTCACAGATCAGTTGCACTGTCTTCCATGGACAGACTCCCAGTGTGTAAAGCAGATCCCCTTCACTTAGGTCATAACCCAAACAAGCCAAGGTTAAAGCCAGCAAAGCAAGCAGAACTGCTCACCTAGGCTGAGCCTAATGCCAGATGAGGTGCAGGTGAATCCCCTACATTAGTTAAGTGCTCTCAGATTGCCAGTTCTTCTCACTGTTGGGCTTTTGGTTGGTAGCTGGGAAGGAAGGAATAGCCAAAGATCAGCTAAATAGAGTCTGGAGAGAGGTGGTGGTGGTGGATGCTTGGGGTGTGTTGTAGTTGGGAACTTGTTGTCTGATGAAGAATTTTCTGTGGGTTTTTTTAGCCCTTTTTCTGCCTGCTTTGGGCTACCTCTCAGGATAAAAACAGATGTGGAAAGGATGCTTACAGGCTTGAATGTGGTAACTTCAGATTTTGTTGCTTTGTTTTTGCTGGTTTGGGTTTTTGTTCTGTTTTGTTGTTGGTTTTTTGAAGGGGTGGGGGTGGACGTTTTGTCTCTTTGCCACCAAATTAAGCCTTTTTTTATTCACTATTTATGGAAAGTAATTAGTGAAGGTGTAAAGCTGAAGGCCAATTTTGCTGGGGACTGAAGTGTTCCTGCCTCATCATGTGAGACTGTTGAAAGAGTGAGTGAAGAGGATGGTTCGCACCTCTAAGAGCAGATATATTTTACCCAAGGCATTTTTCATAACCTGAACCGGTGTTTTAAGTGCTGTTCACTCAGCTCTTGGATGGTTGAAAGGGGATGTGACCTCTTTTCCAAGGTGAGTCATTGTTTGGTGCCTTCTTTAGTGGTATATGTGGACAGTGGTGAGAAAAGGACATATTCTGCCTCTAAATTTACATGGATAAAACTCAGATCCTGTTTTGTACAGAAGCCTACCAGAGATGTATGCTCACTGTTCAGCTGTTAAGATTGTTATTAAACTTTATGGACCATAAACCCCATGGAAACAAGGAAAGCGAACAACTATGCTATTAAAATAGTGTCAAAACAGGAGACATATTTCATAGCTTCAAAACTGTAAGCCTGCCCACATGCAGCATTTCAGCTCTCGTAGCCTGCCTCAAACTGGTGTTTATTTAATCTCTAAATTAAATGCAATATAGCTAATACATAAAGCCTGGAAAAATATGTTCCTTTTAGTTTAAAGTTCAGCTTCATAAATCTAGCTTTGCAGGCTGCCTTCTGAAATGGGAGTTGATTTTTTTTTCTTTCTTTATTTAAATATTTGTCAGGCATCCATCATCTCTTAATATTTCCTGGCATGGGAATCTACTTAATTCCAAACTAAATCCATCTTGATTTTCACTAAATGCCTCGACTTGCTCAGTATAACAGAGTCCTTATTAGGGAAGACAGACAAACAAGGGGATAAAAACATCCTTGACACACTCTTGTGGGGGTGGGAAGAAGGAAAGCAGAGATGCTAAACGTGGCCTGACTCAACAGGGCAATGTATTTACTTTCAAATATATGTATTTTGAGAAAGAAACTGTCAAGCTCTGTGTGTGAGTGTGCTTTACTGTGTTAGCAGACCTGTCCCTTGTATGTATATATTTGCCTTTCATTGTCCTCCTGCAAATTGCTTTTGACTAGGCCAAGGTACAACAGTTTAAATATCATTTTTCAGGTAGGCACAGCAAATTTCTAACAACAATGCTTTGAAAAACAATCCCTAAAACTTATATTGCAATATTCTAAAGACTGGGGAACATGTATATACATAGGTTTCTGTGTCTGACTTTGTTATTTTGGGTTTTCTTTTCTACCCCCTTCCCCACCCCAAACCTTCCTGGGGGGAAGCCCATCCATTCCCTCTTCTCAGAGTTGCTTAGGTTTGTCCTTACAAATGGAGTATTTTAAGGTAGGTGATGGGAGTGTCTAATTTTGGTGTTTTGGGCCTAAATTAAAAGTTAAGATGCTATTTTTTTGTTTGTTTGTTTGGGTTTTTGTGGGGTTTTTTTGGCTGAAGTAGTAATGTGAGGCTGCGGTAGGAAAACAGAAAATAAATTTATGCAACTCAAACTTTGTTCTTGGGTGAGTACTACCTATTGGACACTACCTGATCATGTAGTTGCATATTGCTGGTTTATCTGTGATTTGTGTGTTACTGCTGTGTTGAAGAATGGGAATCCTGGGGTGTTCTGTATTTCTGGGGGTTATTTGGATGGGGTTTTCTATTGTGTGTTTTTTTTTCACTTGAGCATCCAAAAGAGATTTCGGATCTGTAAGCAGGTAACCAAGTTTGAAAAATAATGATGAAAATTTAATATTTCTTCTTCCCCTCCCTATAATGATGATTAATAAAAAGAGAGCTTCAGTATGACCTGTCCCTCCTCCTCTGCACACACTTTCCTTTTTCCTGCAGACTGCTAATGACTATCATTGTAATTGCTAGGTGCTGCTGATCATAGGAAAGGAATGTATTTCATACTGCTGTTTATTCTGAGTCTGTAAAGCTGATATTAATGTGACTCTCCTATCTGAGTTGATTAATTGCCACCAAATTAGGGACTGTGCTTTGAAATAATTTAACCTTTTGTTTTCTATTCATAGCAAGCATGTTAATAATCTGGCAAGGAAAGTTTGTTACCTGTGTGTTATCCTGGTTTGTCACAGATGTGATCCTCTGAGTAGGGTTTAAAATGTTATGAGCCTACACCTATAAACTGTTTTTCACGTTACTGGAAGGTAATTTTTCCTAAACACCTTGCTAAGTGTATGTTGAGAGTGTTGCATGTAAACTAACTTGCTATACAGGCCTCGCTGTCAATGATGTTATTTAGTTGAACTTATTTGGTGCTGTTTTTTTAAATAATACTATTTTTAAATAATAATATTATCTAGTGAGGCATGCTGAGAGAATTGTTTGTAAATATGCCAGGAGAAACTAATGTAGAAAACACCTGAAACCAGTTCTATGAAAATTGGAGAGGGAAACAAGCTAAGCGATATATCTATATATCTATAGATGTATATACACATTTTTTTAACTAGGCCAGCAATTCTGTTAAAATATAAAAACGTTAAGGCCAAAAAAAGTTCCTATGCCAGTAAGACTTGTGTTCTTCCCCAAATGCTTCTATTATAAATCATCTTGTTCCTTAAGTGGGCATTATGTTACTGTATTTTATAGGAACCTTTCCAAAAGAAATTTAATTACATTGTCATTTTAGATGGTAAGAATAAGCTGCACAGTATACAGTTCCCCAAAAGTGAATTCACTTTTAATGTGCCATCTGTTGCTACAATACAATACAAAGATAAATAGTTGGAAAAGGGAAAGAGAATTGACAAGACAGAGAAATGGGATTTGATTTGCCCTTTCATCACACGCATAAAGCAACATAAGCTCAATCAATGCACAGAAATGAAAGCTAATACATAATGGCAATTGGTCCTGAATTTTTCCCCACCTATTGTTTCAAGCCCTAATTAAGAAAGAGGATATCTGAGCTAGTGTAGCTCCTTCTGCCTACGTAGACTCAGCTGTACCATGTCAGGATCTCTGTAGCAGGTACGCAGAGGTACCCTGCAGAAGGTGGGCTGGTATATAAAGGCTCAGTTGCCTGGGAAAAGGGAGAATCGACATGAACAAATGAAAGCCCATGCCAGGAAGTTTTAATCAGCGCTTTTTATGAAAGAGTTTTTGATGGATAGTTCGAGACTCTTTACCAGAGAGATCCCCCGCACTAATGTCATGCTTTTAGGAGCTTGTTAGGCAGCTTAAAGCTGTGATTAATACTTAGCAAAATGATATATGGGGAGGCTTGAAAGCTGAGGTTATTTACTATGTATAATTAGCTTTGGTTATTATTTGTAAAAGATGCATTGTGGATCCTAAGTAACAAAGCCCAATAAGAGGGTTTTATTAGTTATAAAGTTCAGTTAGTATCAAAAAGATGTTCTGTGAAGCCCATTATTCAAATGTTTGAAAAGAAATATTGAATCAAATTATAAGCATAAAGCCTTTCTTCTTCTTCAGGCACATGTGCTTCTATAAAGATTTTCTGGTGAGATAAGTTTGTCTGTTCCTCCTCTTCGCTTCCCTCCTTATGTTCAAAATGAGCTACTTTGCAGAACATCTGTGTGTAGAGTCTAAAAGCTTAAAGGAACAACAGGGTAAGGAAATGAGCATTGTTAGCAGTGTGAAATAAATTCCTCCTGACGCTTTAAGGTGACATTGCTTGCTTCAACAGGAGGAGATTAAAGAAAGAAATTCTGCCTTTCCCATGATAGGAAATATTCCTTTATTATCCAAAGTATATATTAAAAAAAAAAAAATAATAATAACTTGCTTCTTTTCCCAGATTGCTGAAGTGCCATGTAAAAGATGATTTAAATGAAGCGCTTGGTCCATGTATGTGTCCTTTCTCATCACCACTTACTTTTTAGGGTCAAGTGATAAAAAAGACCTAGATATGTAGATTCTGGTATATGTGGAGGTTTCCTCTGAGAGCTAGACACTTCAGGCAGTTGGAGACTTCATAAATAGCTCAAGATGGAGATTATGGTTCTGTTTTGTTCTTATAATTTAAAAAGAGGCAAAACCCCTTCAGTATAGTGAGGCAGGCTATGGGTAGATATGTAAGCAGTTACTTTGCTGTGGATAGTGTGAATTGGAAAGCTGTTTTGTGCCTAATTTGAAAAGGTTTAGAGCAGTTTCTATCCCAGGTATCTTTCAACACCAAAAGACCCTTTAGGCATCTGCCATGTCAGTAAATTTTAACTTGGTCTTGAAAAAACATATGCAGTTTTCCTTGGAACACTCAGCTTATTTATCTCTCTTCCATTTAGTTCATATCAACTGTGTTGCAAGAATTCAGCAAATCTGATGAAATTACAAGTGAAATGGTAGATAAAAATCTTGGTTCTGATCAGGCTCTGTCCCACTAACTTTCCTTGAAAGTTCTAGGCAGAAAATGAGAGCTGGTGCAGGTGATTCTTTCTCTTAGTTTTACTACATCTGTAAATCGTTCTATGCTGCTCATGGTAGTAATTCCAAGGAGCACTCTCTGACTCTTTTACTGAAATACATGTGGGAATAATAGTTTTGTTGTGTCTGATCTCAGGTTGGCTTTATTATGCAAAACCAGTGAGCAGCTTCTAGTGCTCAGAGAAATCCTAGTGGAACATATTAACAAAAGCATGTACAATCACTCTTTACTGGCTTTTAAACAACACTAGTGTTGTCCTTAGTTAGAGTGAACATACTTTAGTTTTGTTTTATGTTGTTGTTGTTTAATTCTGGGAAAGAAGTGGGTTTTTTGTTTCTGCTCTCAGTCTCATTCATATTCTCCTACTCATTTCCCTTTCCTTCTTTCTTTCCTCTCTTGTTCTTATCCAGATTTCTAAATCTGATTAGTGATGACTACAGCTTGACAAATAGGCTGTGTTACCAGCCAAATTTTGCATTTATGTCCACTTAACCCTTTTTAGCAGAGGGATAATAAAAGAAAGCATGTCAATAATTTTTGAAGAATTATGTTCTCTTGCTTAAAAAAGAAAAAAAGGCAAGTTTGTGTTGGGGTTTTTAAAACCTTATAATAAGGATATTTGGCTCTGCAAGAAGAACACTGCTTTTGAACAGGCATTAATGTGCTGTGTCAAAACAGATGCATACAGGAGGCAAAAAAAAAGCCTTGTTTTGCCACTTTTCTTCAGTGATTAACTGTTGCTGAGAGTTCTAGTTTAATTCTTGCCATTTAAAATTCAGAAGACACTGGAAATATTTATCAAGGTTTAGACAAAATTAAAAGCTTGAGTAACAGCCTTAAGTAAGTATTTAGATAATTTATGAATTCTTCAGTTTTTCAATGGGCATTGTTGATAAGTGTTAAAATTCAAAGTATGTCTGGTTTAGTATCAAGCCGTTCAGTCCAGCTAAGGTACTAGGAGGATCCTGTTTAAAAAAAAAAAAAAGAATTAATTTTTGCATCTTGATTTTCATGGGTGTGGTTTGGGGTTTTTTTTGGGGGGGGGTTGTGTTTGGTTTGTTCCCCCCCTTTACTTCTGTAAGGGGTTGATAGGCAGATGTGGGTTGAAATAACTTGAAATAACTTTATGCTATAAATAGAGAGATCATGACCATATCCAGTATTCGCCTTCAGGGTGAGGTAAAGCCTGTGTGACAAATCTCCTTTTTCCAAGGCACAGGGACAAAAGAATATCTCATTGTTTTGTTGTTGTTTTTTTTTTTTTTAAATAAAGCCTTTTACTTTTCCAGAGGCGAGCTGAGTGAAGAGACCTTGGTTTTAAAGATGAGACTTCTGTGTGCATGTGTTGATGCTTTTGCTCTAAGGAGCAAAAAGGAAGGCAAATCTGATAAAGGAAGAATAAACTTTTGTTCTGATCTTGCTGGGAGCAACCTAGTTGTCAGCAGTGTTTGCAACACTTAGTGTGTATTCAGTTCTGTAAAGCATCCCTTCAGACTCCGATTTCTGCTGTCCCTTTAGCAAATCTAGTACCGTACAAATCCGTTAAATATTTTTATCTTAATCATTCCTTGTAGCTGCGTCTTAGAACTGTAGCTGTGTTCCCAAATTCTGTGTCATTTCTAGTTGTTTGACCTTTCTTATCAATGCTACACTGGCTCTCACTGTACTCCTACACTGGGACTCCATTGCTGGAGTAAGAGTTAATGGTTTTAGCAGCAGCAGCACGTTTTCTGGGTGCAAATCAAAACTGTTCTGTGACACCTTGGCGCCACTTCTATGCGGTGTTATAGGTGTTGAGCTCCCATCCTCTGGCACCATGTATCTTCATCTCAGCATTGCTGAATCTTTCCAAGGGGTGGCTTCCATGTTTGGCGCTCGCGATAGCCTTTGAGAGCTTGGTGCGGAATGCTGTGGTGCTGCTAGGATGTCGTTGCCATGGTGCGATTGTATACACTCGCCACTGGGCAGTGGTACAGGTTGATCAACATCTGGTGTGATGCTCACAGGATGCCCACTGGGTTGCAGCTGGGGCTGCCATGGTCCAGCTTTGAGTTTTGAAGAGACCGTTCTTCAGGAACAAATGTAAGTCTGGTATCTGCTTCATAAGAAAATATTCTACCTTCCTTAGGCTGCATTTGTTTGGAGCAAGGTAAATTTGGCTTACTTGCAGTAGTAATGGTGCACTTGTACTGTTGGGTTAAGAAGCTGTTGTCTTTTCCTCTAGAGCCATGTTTTACCACTGGAAAGCTTTACACCAGGGAAGTCAGTGTTGCTGTAACTTAGCAACTTGGTGTCTCTTAGAAGGTTTCTCCTCAGGTTTATTTCTTGGCTGTACGGTAGCTGTCTCCCTGGAGCATGAAGGTTAGGAACTTGTTTAGTCCTGACCTGGCGGGTGCTACTAGGAGCTGAACACAGAAGTGAAGGAGAAAACAAATAACTTTCAAGCTAATTTTGTGTCCAATTAACAATTAGATTTTTGTGAGTTAGTACGGTGAAGAATATTCCTGACTCCTTAGCTTATGTGCGTTGGTGCATCCAGCTGAAGCCTCCTGTACAGTCCCAACAAAATAAGCCTCTTCCTCCATAAAAGGTGTGACAGTGGGACACCAACGTATGTATTTCCTCTTTACTTGCTTTGTTATTAGGCTGTGGTTAAGCTTGATTAAGTGTCCACATCCAAGATTTTGTGTATATTTCCTTTTTTAGCTACAGTAGAACAAATAAAGGTATGTTTTGCTGTTGAAAGGCAATGTTTCTGTTGATGAAATCATGACAGTGCTATTGAGATTAAAATGCTGTAAATACAGAAGATAAGGGGACTAAACATTGGGCTGTTATTTTAATTATTCTATGTATTTCAGTGTCTTAGGTACCACTTTATGAAATGATCATACCAGATAACATTGATTCTTTTAAAAGGCCACAGCAAGTTATATGATGTAATTGCCTTTGTGTGAAGTCCAGCGATAATGATTAGGCATAAAAATTGGGAATAAGTACCACCATATTGGCTTTTCTTGTACATCTGACATGCAGACATGTATCTGTATAGCACAGTCATAAAACAGGTGCTGTAAACATCAATGAAATATGTTCATTTTTTCTAAGCCTCTGTGCAGTTTTTCTGTTTGTCACCTTTTTTGTGTCTCCTCTTACTCCAGTAGAACACAACTATATGGGTTTTATGTCTGTAAATCACAATGCACATCCACAAAGCATGTATCTGTAATCAAAACAGTGGTGCAGCAACAAGAGGAAGATCTGGATTTGACACAGCTCAGACAGACACCAGAGGGGGCCTGGGGAGATAGTGGCCGTGATAGTTAGAAACAGGGATACAAATTCTGCAGGAGCAGTATAGGGAAATGCTTCACTCCCATCAGCTAAATCCAGGTGTACCTTGGTTCCATTCTGCTAAAGAAGAATGAATATCCAGGTGTTATAGCACCTGAATATCCCCTGCCCTCTGGCCGCTGCAGTCCTTAGTGTAAGTGATGCTATGCCTTGCTTGCAGGACTGTGTTCTGCCACTTTCACCTTTGCCAGCATAAAACTTTGACTCTCATAAAATGCTTTGAATTTGAGCCTGAAACAAACTTTTTTTTTTCCCCTTGTCTCTTCCTCTAGCTTGTTTTTATTCTTTTAAAAATGCTTGAAAGTGCAGCTTTAGACTGCTACATTGACATGCTTTCAGCAGTTCTGCTATGGATGGTCCAGTGCAACACGAGGGGTTTGTTTTCTTGAAAAGGTGAAAAATTTAAGAGCAGGAGGGGAAGAAGGAGGAAAAGGGGAGGATGTACATAAATGTTTGAGGCATAAATTATGGCAGCCACAGGGCTGTGATCACTTTTGTGTCCAATTTCCAAGCATGTTTGTGCAGTCCTGCCCTTTATGAGTTGTTTTCCCTCAAACGTAGTTCTCTTTACAGCATGATATCTTTTTTTCCACAAGTACCTGAGTGCACACTGCATGTGTGGAGAATACATGTTGAGGTGTTTGTGAATGTTTTCGGCTATTGCAAGGCTTGTACTGCAGGCTATTTTTCATTCAAGTCCTATAATATGAAAAAACAATAGGACTTTTTTAAGAGATCAGGTGGTATGTGCTTACAATTGAGTCAGTATTCAGACTTGGATGAAAAAAGGTAATGACTATAGCTATGTGCATTCCAGTTTGTGCTTTACACAAAAGCTCCTATCAGGAATTGAAAAGAGAATGCTAATCGCTCTGGCCTCTGGTTATATAGTGTATCTGCCTACAAATGCATTTTGTCCTTTATATATACATATTTACATAAAATATTCTTTATATCTGTGTTCCACTAAGCCCAGAAGTTTGGTGGCAGTGTTTCTGGACCTCCCCTTCTGCCTGCCATTTGTTCCTGCCTTCAAAATCCTCTTGCTTTGAAGTAAATAACCGATTTTGCTACAGATGTCTTAGTGCTGTAGAGAGTTGTTAAAGTAATTGTACCTACCTCCAAAATGTATGAAAAATGAGATTTTTCTGAGAAAAGGTTTTGACATCTTCTGAAAAGATAATAACGGTGTAGGCTAACAGGGAGAAAGCTGTACACTTTCAGTTTGATCACTTATTTTATACCTGTGCATTACTATTTCTTTAATGTTCACATATAAAATTCAGCTAAATGTTGTTCTAAGAGCTGCAGGCAAACTCCTCTGAAAATACCAAGTTAATGAACTTGAACCTGAGCTTTCTCCATCAAAGAAATCATTATAGACAATGTGTTTTCGCTTTTGGCTTTATTCAGTTTAAATTCACATTTTCTCTTCCATAGGAAGAAGAAAGTGCTTCTTTAAGAGGAGGTGTTTGTTAAATCAATATATACCTGTTGATATTGCTAGGAATTGCCTTTTTGCTTTCAAATTGCTGAACAAAATACCTGAGTAGGCATAATGTCAAGAACAGAAATAATCAAAGTGTATTTAAGACTCGCTTAAAAAAATACGTTTAAAACGTAGGAATGTGTTTTTCAGGCATTTTAAGACCGTGAATTGAAACACAAGTATTTAAATTATTTTTTTCAAAGAGATTCAGAACTGAAATATTTGCACAGCCACTGAATGAACTTTTTTTGTCCTTTTCATTTAAGTTTTTTAGCAGTTCCGTAGTTTAGAAGACTCCAGTGCCCCATAAAAAGCAAATACTCAAATTTTCAGTTTCTAGGTACTGAATATTTTGCCTTCTGCTGGCTTTGTTTTTATAACTGTGATTTATTTTTAAAAAGAAAAAGGGAGAGAAAGTGAGAAACTAAAGAAATGAATGGAAGATTTTGGAAAAGATCATTAAACAAGCTCTCTAAAATCTGATTGATACTGTCAAACATTAAAATAAATATACTGCCATGATAGATGAGAGGTGAGCTGGGGCCCGAGAAGCGTGGCTACACTTTGCTAGCAAAACTTAACTAAAGCACTGCCACTCAATTTCGTTAGGAAAAGGATTCAGAAGGTAAATGGTTGCAGTAAGAGTAACTAAACTACTTCAATCTTTACTAGTCAACAGCTACATGGGGCTCTCAGAGGCCACTTAGAAGTGCTGAGGCCTCAGTCTGGTCTTGGCAGCACAGACATCTTCATTATTCCTCCAGAATCATGAAGCGTCCAGCAATCACTGATCATCTTGAAACAAAAGTTTTGAAGCTGTGGTCTAGCAATGATTCATCCCAAGTAGAGGATCAAGAGTAGCCTTGGAAAAATATGCTTTTAAAACTGAGGTTTTATATGTTTAGATGGGCTTAGGTTTAGCTTTTTAGTTTAGAATAACTACAATGAACCCATCAAGAGTCACTGAACAACCTGCCACGTATTAAAAATGATGGAACAAAAAAAGGTTATCTCTTGCATCCTGGGGTGCCTAACATTGCATTCAACACCTGTAGAACACCCTGGGAAAACCTTCTGCTGCTGCTCCCCTGCTGAAGTCTGGTCTTCAGCTATGCAGAGCTCAGCAGACAAAAGTGACATTTGTGGCTGTTCTAGCAAAACTGGATCACAAAAGGCAGGGGAACACCCTTGGTTTTCAAAACTAAGCTAGTTTCTACTCTCTCACATGGTCTATTAATGCTCCAAGCAATTAATGTCACCTCTATTTTGTTTGTATTGATCCTCAGCGCGATCATTCTCTCACTCCTTGTTCTGTGCCAAGTTGTGGGATAGCCTTTCTATATGTTGACTCTGTCAAATAGGAGATGAATTTTACCAGAGCACAGTAATTTGGAAGATGGGGAGTTATTTGTAGTGGTATACTACTGTCCTGTAGTATGCCCCTTTTATCCCCACCATTGCTCCTTAGGGCCATAAAATTGTCAGTAAATATCTGTCATAATTCATATTAGGAAGAAATCTGATCATTATGAACATCAAATCACTCTTTAAGGCCTGGAGTTTGTCAATCAGGATGATCAAGGCAGTGTGTTTATCAAAGTCTACTCAGTTTGAGACAGAAGGAAACTTAAGAGCATTGTCTCATCAAAGCTTACAACCATACACAAAGGTGAAGGGCATACTTTGGTGTATGCTTAATAATGGGAGATTATCCCTTGTAAGATGAGTACACCTGGATCTCTGCATTGCTCCTTCCTGCCTTTGACAACTGGGGAAGGCATGAAAAGCCGCCTGCAACTTTTTCCAATCAGTGAAGTTTTTAAGACTTTTATACTCTTATTCAACAGAGTCCTTTCTTGAAATCTCAAATGCTGGTAGCTTGATACAGAAACTAGGAAAAGCCTCCTGAAAAAGGAGGTTTTAACACAACAATTAAGCGCTCAGGGTTATTTAGAATAATCAAGTCCACAAACCTCTATGCACACTAACCAGAGTATTTGTATGCTTCAGGAAAGCCAAGGACCATATTTTATTTTATTTTTTTAGTTTATCATAGACTTTATAATTTCATTTATAATGCTATAATCATAGCATTATAGGAAAAGTCTGAAGTTTTTCAGTTTCACGACCGATCTTCTACAATTAAATGTAACCATGTCTCTATATTATTTCTGTTCCAACAAATGCCATATTTTTATACAGTTCCACTTGCAAAAATCAAGTTAAGACTGTAGTGATTTTTAACAGTTCCCTAAATACAGTATTCCTATCCTATATTGTACACATGGCTGCAGCATTCAAGAAAAAACAAAATGGAAAAATAGCATGGTAATGTAGCAGCCACTTTGCCTAGAGTTATCTGGCAGCACAGGTGACAAACTGTAAAAGACCATTCTATCTTGGTGGAAAGCAGTCATCTTTACTGTGTAAATTAATCAGTTTTAATGTTCTCATCTCCATTGTTTTAGCATAGTTCTACTGGGTTTTTAGAGTTTCACTCCTACAATCTGTTGCCTCAGGTGTGACATAAAAACTCGTGTTTGTTTTTTCAATTGATTCCAACAGTGATTTGGTTCTGAAAGGATAAAGAGCAAACAGTAAGGCAGCAGTCTTGGAGGTGATGAGTTGTGTTGGTAAGGCAACACAGCCCAATTGCATTTCCAGAAGAATTCAGAGTATCATCTAGTATGTGTTTGCAATAAAACTTTCACAATATCTGATAAAATCTTACCTCTTTAGAGGGAGATGATGGCTAGAAACATCTTGTCTGGGGGGGGTTGTCTGTTTTATGATTTCTTATGTTTGGTGGTTTATTTTTGTTTGCATAATCTGTGCTACAGGCACAGTTATGGCCCCACGTATTGTGAGAGGTTGTGCCTTCCACAAATGTGTGATGACAGTAGGTGTGGGGTTTTTTCCCCATCGTTTCCAACAAACTTTTATCACAACTTTGTACCCCAATATATATATATATATATTTATTTTAAGAAGCAATGTTTCTTTGCTGTTACTTTTGAGGCAATCTGGTATTTGCAGTATACCTTCATGCTATGTCTAGAAATACACTACGCACACCTATATATGACCTCTGATGTTTGTTTATCCTGATTTATGAGATCCCATACATACTACCGGGAAGAAAAATAAATATGCAAAGTGTCAGACTCTTAATGGAGTTACCCAGTATTTCTTCACAGAAGCTGACCTTGAAATTGCTTTTCATGCACAAGTCAAAATATGTAAATTAAGACCTCAAATTGACAGTTCAAAACATGTATATAGTTTGTAAAGTTCTTGCCAAAGCCATGGAAACTTCATGTTCTACAAAGGACATTCATCAGTCTTTGAAACTGTGGGTAGCAAAGTGCAGAAAAATAGCATTGCTCAAATGCTCAGGGTGGAATTTGGTCAAAGCACTAAATTTCACTTCAGTAGGATGAGAAGTCTGCCAAAATTTACTCATGAATTTTGAACATACTGCCAGTCCCATGTAGATCTTCCAGCTTCCTAATAAAAGCAAAAACTAAACTGCTACCAAAAATTGACCAATACATGCCTAATTTTCTTTAGTGACATTTGCTTTGCTACTCTTCAGTGTCAGAGGTGGCAAAATGAGGACAACCAACTCTTCTAAAGTGAGATGAGACACTTGTAGGGCTTCCAGCTCCTCTTTCCTAAATAGTACTAATACTTCAAACCCCATTTAAATATTTCTTTTGGCTGCATTTACATGTCAGATGCTCCCAGAAACATTTTCATGTCATATTTTACCTCTTGATTGCCCTGTACTCACGTTCTCCAAGCACTGCTTTTAATGGTTTCCAGTTCCAGCTCAAAACTTTTCTATAATATTGAGGATAGAAAATATTTTCCTTTCTACCCTTTCAGTTACATTTGTGATTAGTCCTTGTCTACAGCAACCACCACATTTGGCACAGACAACTGAAAGCATTCTTGCGGATAGATAAAGAAGTGGATATACTGGGCTGGTGAACAGTTGAGTGGGAAATAGCTGGGTTCTCAAAGATAAATCTATTGTGGGGTTGAAGAGAAAATTCAGGCAAAACATTTGGTGATGTGGTAACACAGAAGATTAGACAGACATTATAATTGATGTCACTAGCACTAAAAATACATCAGGGATGTAGTGCGTGTTGATTATTTCTCCTTTCTGTTTCTGTTAGTTTCCTCTGCTTTGCAGCTGTATGGCTATGCCAATGAAAGCCCCTGAGACCAAGCTGTAGCCGCTGCTCTTCTGTAACTGCATCATTACCTCACTCCAAACAAAGTCCTTTTTTTGTCAATAGAGGATGAAAACATTATTGGATTCAGGAGCTCATAGTAGTCCTGTATGCAGCTAGGGATGAGGAGGATAGATTTATGAAATGGACCATTTCAAATGGCATTATCTTCCCACGGTGAGGTACACCTTTCATAAATCATGGGAGAGCACTTGGAAAATAAAGCATTTGTTATTCCTGCCATATATTGTATTAGCATCCTCCACAGTGTGATCTTGGGGTGGGGGGGGTGAATCCTCTGTTTGCATTTGTTCTTCCCTAATGATTAGGGCTTTTTATCTTGCAGTTACAGGAAACTCAGAACAAAATTTCTTTATAATATGGAATTTTAGCTTACATTTGTTTATATACTTCCAATATTGCAGGGTATTCTCTGCCTCATTAGGTAGCAGGCAGTCAACTTGGTAGAGGAGTTCAAGTACAGATGAAAACTTTTTATTTGTTAAGGCTAGTGTTAGTGTTGTGGGTATTTTTGCCTCTTAAATTCAAGCCCCCTATTTTTGCTGCATTAATAAAGCTGTCTGCCTTTTGAACTCACCAACAGCTATATATTGCATTGGGTAGGAAGAGGGCTCTTTATGTGTTGTCAGAGGTTTTTTTTTTGTTGGTTTTTTTTTTTTTTTTTTTTTTGTATTTTCACAACCCAGTTTTGCAATAATTTTACCCAGTGAGTCTGATGCCACTTGGGATAAAGGCAGGTCTCTGTTTAACCTGCAACTAGCCTGATGTGAAAAGTCAACATTTATTACACAGTGTTATTTTTGTGGATACTTTAAAATCATCTCTTTGCTCTGGAGAGGAACCTTTTGAGAATGCTGTAAGATAGCAACTTGTCATTACTTGTAATGAGCCAAAGAGTAAGGCGTTGATTTTGGGAAATGTTTTGACCAGGATTGATAGAAAGATAAAGGTGATGGTAGTGCAGCAGAATTCCCTGTGTTCAAGGACAGATCAAAAGAAAACATCAATGGAATATTGAAGTGTGTGTTAAATTGAGAACATTATGTAGAAATTAAACAACCTGTATTATATTAAAAAATGTCTAATTTGAAACCTCCAGTACTCAGAAGCTGGGAAAGGTCAGACTTTGTGCTCCTCTGTACTAGCGTAGTTCTGCCTCCTTGTGTATCTTTAAAATCAATTTTTGTCTATGACACCCTCCCATGTGTTTATATCCTATTGGAAGCATTTCATATTGAAAACAAAGGGTAGATTGTAGCAAAGCAAAGGGTGACATTTCTTAAGCTTCAAATGTTTGAGTTGGCTACCTGGCTTTTTTTTTTTTTTTTTTTTTTTGACATATGAACCAAGGGGAAAAGAGTGAGTGCTTAGTGATTTCTTTAATATACTTTTTTTTTTTCCTAATGCAGTACATGTTAAAATGACAGAAGAGCAGTATTATTTTATTAACTTGTAATTTGTAGAAGAGTGAAATATATTTAATTCTTTATAGGCATAAAATGTTTTTCTCTTGGATATGCTTATAGAAGCCTTTATTAAGACTGGAGCATAGATGGAGAAGCCTATTGCTGCCAACATGAAGCTAAAGCTTTCTCTGCAGTGGAAACTGAGAGATCAAGTCAAGGTCAAACTCACTATTCCTGAAATTTCTGCAGACACCATTATTTAGATGTAATGAGCCCTGCTTGGATCCGGTTTGGAAAGATACTAAAGCTTTAAACTTTTAAATTCGGAGGCTCCTGTTACATGTGTGGGTATCTGAACCCTGAATCTGAAGGCTTGGCATTTTAGATGTTGACTTTCCACAGGGTTTAGGAGAACTTGTTCCTGTGATAGTGAAAATGTCTTTTGCTGAGGGCTATGAAACTGTTACCAGGAGTGTAAGCTTACCTGGTCATGGGCACTACTCCACTGGGGCTTGGGGTGCAGCTCCTGTATTCACTGAGCACATAGATATGCTAGGAGGGGGAGAAAATGCATTTTATCAGCCATGCAAAAAATGTGTATTAAAGGTGTAAATGGGATACAATTCAGCAATGTGCCACACCATTTTTATTTCTAAGTAAACAAGTGATTGTGGCAAAAAAAACACACTCTTTCCCATAACGTGGGAAGCTTATATAGGAGCTTGTTGAATACAGATAGCGGCAGCTTCTTGTGGGAAATAATGGAATCTTCTTTTTTTTTCTGTAGATTTCTTAAAAGGCTTGATATATAATAATATTGGTTATGTCATTACAGCAGAAGAATTGCTTTTCTAGCTGAGCTGAGGTATTGAATAGTAGTGTATATAATGGATAAAAATGGTTCTCCTGGATAAGGAGAGACAAGTATTGTCACACCCATTTTGAGGTGTATATAGAGTATATTTGTCCTTTTTCTTTTTTTTTTTTTTTTTTTGACATCCATTATGAGGGCACCATGTGTGAATTTTGTCTCTACACTGATGTCAGGCTTTGAGAATCTTTATGCTACAGCTGTGATCAGGAATTCCCCATGTACTCTTCTACCTCAGCACCTTGTCAGTGAATGGCAGATAGGAATTTTTACCTGTGTTAATATACGAATATCACCATTTTGTTTTAATGCTTCAGTGTTTAAAGCTGTTAAATAAAGCTGGGATTCATCAAGAACTGTTTTAATAGAATTGTCAGGTATCTGCATTGGCTCTGATTTAAATGAATAAGCAACACCTATGGGCAAATGATCTTTCTGCATGCAGAAATTAATTACAATTCAAGACTGATGAACTTTTATGAGCTAGTTAATTTTTAAAAGATGCTGTGTATGGTTTATTGAAATTAAAAGAAAGTGACAGCTTTCTGCCCCTACCCTCATAAAATCCTGTCCTGCATATAATAGTAACCTAATTTAGTTCAGAGATGCTGGATCTCTTCCCTAACACTTCATCGTGTAAAGGCCAGTTGAAGGTTTCAGTGCACTTCAGGTAAACAGAAAAGCTTCTTGCTGGTCATCCATGTTATGCTGGCTTGTATCAGTAGAGAAGCTCTAAACTCCTACTCTGTCCTTTGTCCTTGATTACCCTTAAAACCACTTTTTGAACAAAGTGCAGTTTAAATTCAGCATCGGGTTACAAAATGCCCATTTATAGAGTGTTATGAATGAATATTGATTATAAAACAGTGCGCCATATACCACAGGATTGCAGATATTTTTATGGTGTGGATCTTCTCCTGGTGAAAAGATTTCATGGGCCACTGCCCTCCCTAATTATGACTGCAGGACACAGCTCAATTCCCATTCAAAGTGGGACCACAGTGTCTTTCATTTGTATTCACAGACCATTCTTGTGGGAAAATGAAGTAACAGCTTATGGGAAAAGGTGATATTGCGAAGGTATTTATGCTGGTACTGTCCCAAGAATCTGGCTATGGGCTACTTTTATTTAATTATAGAAAGCTACTTCAAGCTATACCAAGCAGTGCTCAGAAATACCATCCTGAATTTACTACTTCTGTTACTACTATCATGAGTCTTCCTTCCCCTCAATGACCTTCATAAACCCACAGACCATAACTTTTCAAACCCCTGTTTTATGGTCAGAATTTTTCAGGAACCTCTTCTTTTGGTTCTGAAGTTGCATTTCTTTATGGTGGTATTTGCCTTCCTTGACCAATATCAAGGGGTTTTGTAGCAATTTGTGCCATGTCTGTGAAACCTGACATAGCAAAACAGTAGTTTATGGCTGTTGTTGGATGGTGCTAGCAATACACGTCAACCAGTGTGGATCTACAAAAAGGAATCTTTCTGGGGTTCAAAACCTCAATAACATCTTTCTAAAATTAACCTTTCCAATAGACAGAAGAATAACCTATTTGCTAAGTATTTAAACTAGATAGCAAGGAATTGAAAGTCCAATGAAATGAGAAATCAGGATGTCACTTTTCATACCCAGCAAATGATTTTGATAAATACTGTATTTTTTCAGACTACTTAGATTTCTGCTTTTTGCTTGTGCTTGAAGCAATAAAGATGAAAACATTGTCATTAACTTAAAAACTAAGAAAAAATAAAAGGGGAGGGGATGTGCGAGAATAATTCTCCTGCATTTATGTCTTACACTATAACTAAATATCTGCATCTGTTGTAGAAGTGCGTTGAGGATTCCTAGTAAGCTAGGATAAGAGTGAAAAGGTGTTCCCTTTTCTTTTGGAAGGTTCTATTGAGGAAACATTTAGTACAGCCAGCTGCTCCAACTGGACGTTTGCATGAGGAATGTTAATTTTCATGCTTCAATACAGAAATCTCAAGTTTCATGGGTGAATTAGCTCTTAATGGATTTGTAAAATGTACCACCAGTGGCGTGGGAGAATGTAGTCTGTGCTGAGGCCAGAAAATACAGGCTGTAATAATCAGATAACCTGTTATTATAATAAAGCTAGCGGGTAACACTTTGCATTGCTCAGTACAGTGATTGGTCTGCCCCATATCCTACAGTCTCTGGCACTATAAAGTGTGATGTTTCACCTGTCAACTGTTCATAACAGTTTTTACTTCATGTGTATTCTAAATTGAAAACCTAATTTCAGATCTAGGAATGTGAAGTATATAGAAAGTTTCCCAAAATAACATGTTAGGCTGCTTTCACACTCATTTCAGGCCATTGTTCTTTGGCAGAGTTCAGGCTGTTTTACCTTGCAGTGGGTATATAATAATGTCATTGACAAAACACTAGCAAGTAAACCATTTTTTCTCATAGGTTACAGCTTTGTGACCAAGAACAGGCTGCAAGAAGTCAAAGGAATGAACATAATCTGCTGTTCTTTGGAACTTGGCAGGGAAAATGTGTAGTCACTTAAACCACTCTGATCTTGTGGGTTTTCATTAGGTTATTTTACTTTAACAAACAGCAAACTCTTGTCTCAATCAGTTATTGTCTTTGTGTTTGTGGTAGCTAGGTATCCACTGCATTTTCCTAGGATAGACAATTTATCGTGGGTTTAAATGTGCACCCATGTGTACACATACATGTGCTTTTCATTCCACAGCTATGCTGCAAATGCTTATTCAGATGGATGATACAATGCTTGTGTACTACTTCACCAGCCTGGAACCTGCTGCCTGCAGTGCTATTTTAACGTCTGTGCTCTTATGACAGGACCGGTTTTGCATGTTCATGCTTATTCTTTAGTTTGCCTACGTGTTTGTCAGTCACTGCCTCCCACCAACTTTTGAACTCAGGCTGGTTTCAACCAAATATGTGTGAACTCTCAAGATAGCAGAGTTCCTTCCAAATTACAGAAAGCTGGCAGATAAGCAGAAATCACAAACTCAAATTAGTACTCTTGCTGCATGAAAGGTAGCTAAAAATCAGCTTTTACATCTGCTGAGCAGTGGCTGGTTGCCAGTTGGCATGTGTGTGCCCTGGCCATCCAGACAGCAGCAGCATAGCTCCAGGCTGGCCACTGTAAGCGCTACTTCCAGCCAGCTGCCAGGACAACACATAGCTAAAGAACATGGAGGGAGCTGAGGGCACCTGGGCAGGTGATTCAACAGGGACCCCAAGGAAGGGCAGGGTTATAGTGCTAAGAAGATACAGGAGTGGCTGGAGGCACTGCAGATGGGACTGAGGACACTGGGAGGGTAATGAGGTGCTTTGGGACGGATAGGCAACCAATTTTGTCATGAGGAGCGAATGTAGTGGACACAAAACACACATTTGTTCTGATTACAAGTATGTTCGTATTCTAGCTTAGCCTAATTACTGCTTTTGACTCAGCTCAACGCATAATGTTGCATGACATGCTGTCCTACTTTTAATTTCACAGCTGAACACATTTCTATTGTTTCCAAGCCTTGATTTGCTCCATCTGGAGGACATGCAAGGTGTTTGACTGACCTGCGGTACTACCAGTTCCTTTGGATGACCCTTTGGGGAATATCAGTATAAATGTATAGACCAAATATTTCCTCCTCAGGTGCTGACTATCCATTTTCTATAAAAAGTGTGGCTGGTGTTCCTGAGCTGTTCCTGAATGTCAGATATGATTCACCAAGATTATGAGATAGGCCAGTTGGACCTGGTAAAGGCATTAGTAACAAAAGTTGCAGCCAAGAATGTGAGGAACAGATGAAAGTGCGATAACTAATTTTGTAAGGGGATAAACAGCTTAAATAACCGAAAGTTCGGTCAAGTGGTTCTTCCTGAAAGTATCCATCCATTTCAAGATAACTCAATTTTTAGCTTGAAAATGTTGGGTTTTGCAAGTTTTAGTGATGCTTAGTTGGATGTTCTAGGCATAAGGAAAATCCAGTTTAGTACAAACCCTGCAAAATTCTTCCATTTTTTTCCTCAGCCTGTGTACTTAGCTTATGATTAAGTCTGATCTGAAGACACGTTTCAGAGTATACAATATCTGTGGTATACGGTTGTATAGCAAAATATTGTTTCATGCAGCTTTTTTCTTAATCACAAAAGTGAACTTATTCTCCTCGAAAGTTTATATCAATATTTTCTGAATCATATTTCAACATTTTTCACTTGGCTATGCTGCTGCTGCTGCTAGAATCATAAAATAGCTGATCCTACATAGATGATACTTCATCTCTTATTGTGAACAGTAATTTGGGACATTTTTGTGCTCAAAAGGTGGTTTACCTTATAGTATGGATAGGTATGCTCTACTATTGGCAGCTGTATATTAAAATTTCAACTGGGACATAAGCCTTCTGAGCTGGACATGCTCTTATTAACTAAAGACTCTTAAATGTGTCCCAGAGATCTGTGCTGTGACTGCTGGGCTGCTCTGTGAAAAAAAAATGGATGCATCTTTCTGAAAGTCAATTGTTCTGTCTTTAGAATTGACTACTGTTGCCTCTAGTACATGGTCTAGGAGCCAGAGTGAGTGACCCTTGTGGACGTGGAATTGGCAAATAGAGGTTTTGTGCCATTTTTTTTACTGCATTTAATTATATATAATCCTTGACGATGAAGATCCAAAAGACTATAGTAATATTTCAGTTACTATATCGATTTTTTTGATGTGCACTTATTGCCCAAGTAAGAATGGCAGAGTTCAGAATTTAATATGAAAGCTGTGTTGTGGCTTAAAAGAAACATGAAAATATATACAGCATTTTCATATTTAATAGTTATGCCTGGCTTCAGTGATTAAGGAAGACCCTGAGTTTAAACTTTGTGTCATTTTTTTAATCCATTAATGTGTTTAGATTTAGTACTGCCAAATTTCTTTCTCTGTTTCAATAAAAACTGTGGGAAATTAACCAAACCGTTTCATTTCTCATGTCATCAAAAATTATCCTACTCTAAAACTCTAAATTATACATAAGTAGCAGTTGAAGAGGAGAGACTGGAATTGGGTAATATGGCTAGTATTCCAGCTAGATTTATGAGGTCTATTGTGCCCAATGATTGTAATGGAGACCCCTTGCCAGAAACTTTATCACAGGGATGGGAATAAAATTTTTATGCTATTTACTTCATTGAGTACCAGAAAATACACATGTGCAAGTATCATTTGCATAGTCTGTGCCTACATGCAGGTCTATTTTAAAATATATGGCTAGATTTACTCAACAGGACTGCTACCATTCTTTACATTTACTCTTTAGTATTTTGAGAAACATGGCTTCAAATGTATGAATTTAGAAAGAACATGAGAACAAATCTCTGACAACAAATAACTAGAAAGAGTAGAAGTCAGTGGTTTTCAAGGTCTGTGACAAAATGTCTTTATATATAATAATTGTTGTTATGTAGTAGCTGTAAGATTTATGATGTCCTTAACAATTCATGCCCTAAGAGTTTAAGATTTATAAATTATATGCCAGTGTGTCAGAGAATACCTGTTCTGCCTTTTTTTTTTTTTTTTTTTTAGCCACTGGTGCCTTGCTTTGTAGATATAATTCATGAATACAATACAATAATATCCACTTAAAAGTCATTATTTACAAAAAAGTCATCTTAACATAGTATTTAGAACACTTAAAATATTTTGTCTCAGATCCACAGCTCGTGACCCTTGGCAGTCTTTTGATATCCACCTTCCAATTGGCAGTATGGGGCACCTATTTATAGTTGTGATTATCATACCTTGAATTTATTCTCTCCCAGTTTCCTTGAATCTTGTGTGTGTTTCTTATGGATGTCCTTGCAAACCAAGAAATTTACAAATGCTTTTGTCTGAGCTCTGTTTTTAAGGTTCTGGTTTTCCTGGCTTCTGTTCCTTGAAGCTTTAGTTTGGAAGCTTAATATGGTTTAAATTCTATTTTTAGTAAGTGCTGCAGAAATTGGGAGGTTTCTGCTGATGTCCTGGCTGATGGCCTGACTTCACACCACTTGTCAGTGGATGCTTGTCCATAGTCAGAACCCCTGGTGTCACTGGTTACTTCTCATGTTTTGTCTGCGGCATTGGCTTTATCTTTAAAATGGCAAACACGAAGACAGTGACAGTTCAGGCTTATGCATCTCTATGGTGAAAGGAAAAGTCTTCAAAATATATGCACTTTGTAGCAGGTAAGACTATAACTGGACTTTGGCAGAGTGACCGTGGAGCAAACAGGGCGTCACTGATGTGCATTTAAGTGTGTGTGTGCATGAGTTGAACAATACATTTATACGGTGCAAAGATGCCTCTGTGAGGTCAAAGAGAAAAGCAGTCTTACCACGAATGACTGTGGTAGCAAGTCTGGTTGGCAATATCATACTTGTCTGCCCCTCAACCTGTCATTTCAGAGAGACCGTGAACTTGTTTGTGAAGAATAGAGATGTCACAGCTCCTGGTGACTGAAGGTGGTATTTTGTCTGTGAGAAGGATGGGAGCCAAGTGCTGCATACCTCTAATCTTGTGTCTTTCTCCTGTGAAGCCTCAGTAATTCATAACACAGTCACGTTATTCAAGAGTGTTTCAATAGATTCTATCTCTGAGAGCTTAGGTCGAGGGATTTTCAAACAGTCACTTGATTTATGTATGCGAACATGTAGCTCATAGAGGAGTTTATTTTACAGCTGCTTTAGTACTATGCACCAGAACACTTCTAGTAATTATAACTCACTTAGTGTTCTTTCTTCTGTTCTCTACCCTTCCATCACGTATAAGTGGATTTCTCATAATTTTAACAGTTTGGTAAAATTACAAAGTGAGGAAGGTGACTGATGCTCCCATCTTTGACTTTTGTTCTGTGGTTGTGGTGGGTTATTGTCACCGTACCAGCAGATAGGATTTCAGTTCTCACGCCTTTGTCTTCAGTTTCACTTGCTACGTATTTGTATGGTCGTTACTGTGTGAACCATTTTTTTTGTGAATAGACTCAAATTGTGCCCATGTAAGAACACAAGTCCCAAACCATTATCTTTTCATAGCTTGAAGACTTAACTTTTTTAAATCAAATGTGATCCAAACTTCTATTTCAGCCCATCATTATTGCTTAGATGAGTGAAATATCATGTTGTCTTTTGAAGACTAGGACTAGCTGACTGAATGTTCAACCACAGTTGCTGTCTGAGGTTTTGATTCCCATTGAAATGGTCTTTTTAATGTCATCTTTAATTTCATCAGATAATGTCATCAAAATAACATTTACTCTCTTACTGCAAATTCACTGCATTATTAGCTAGCATAACTAGACAAAAGAAGATAGCATGAACCCCTATGGAAATATATGCTTCCAGTAAAAACGGATACAGTTCATGGAAGCTCTATATTTAATTTGCAGTTTCAAAGCACTCTCAATGGAAAGATTTTATGATTCTGAAATACTTTAAAAGCACATTTTGATAGAACCTATAGCACCCACCAACTTACTCTGATTTTTGCAGGTTGTCATTCCTTTGCACAGTTTAAGTTGAACAAGACATATAACATAGTAGCAGAAATAATCTCGAATCCATCACCCTTTAATTGAGTGGGGCTTCAAGGATTATTTTTAGTGACGAATTGCAAGACAATTGACTTTGGTTTCTAGAACAGATTGCATTATGATTTGATGCCATTTTACCTGTGTGGAAGAGGAGATTATAAAATATACTAAAATAATATCATAGAAGATTTCTGTCCCATTGCTTAGTATTTGAGAGCTTTAAGATAGTATGTAAGTGTTTGGCTTTATGTTAGAAATTCACAGTATTTATCAGTGCTTTTTTTTTTTGGTTTTTGGTTTTTGTTTGTTTGTTTGCTTTTTTTAATTCAAGTTTCTTCTCAACCATGGAAATACTGAATGTTGAAAATAAACCCACTATTTTTCATGGTCTACAGCCCCTTAGCAAGGAATTCAACATCACAAGGATGTCTTTAGAGTTCTGATGATCTGCAGCAGTCACCTCTTGATGGCTCTATAGATACTTTTTTCATCCTAAGTTTAGAGTTGGGGTTAAGTGTCCCTGAAAAATAAGACATAGTATGGGTGAAGGAAGTTTATGCCTGGGAGAATAACCTTACTCCCAGACATACAAATGCAGGTATTCAGTAATCTCAACTTTTACCTTTGAACTCAGGGAAGAATTCTATGACAACCACTACAGAAAACACAAAAGAGCATTTCTCTGTTCAAAAATAGCACTTGGAATTACACCAGGAAACAAATTAGCAGAGTCTCTGAGATCCAGCTACTCAGATGTGCTGTATGAGAAATGCCGCTTTAGCAGTAACAAAACTGACATTTCCATGTGGTTTCTTAAGATGACTTGATGTAAAGCGTGTTGTGGTAGCAACCCATTATTGAGGTGAGCAGTCATCATCTTAAAGAAAAAAAAAAGTAAGCTTCCCCTTCCTCCAAAAAACCCCTATTGCAGTTAACATGCTCAGGCTGAGCATAAACATTGTCACGTTGTAAAATTGTTTGATCACAGAACAGTGTGTGCAGGCTCTACTACCACACTGCTATTGTGATGTCTCCCCAGCTGGAACTTTCTCAGGAGGTTGAGTTAGTTCTCTCTACTGCTCAAGTTATACACCAATATGAGGATGTAAAATAGGGAGCAAATTCTACTGCTCAGTAGGTAGGACTATTTAACCACCTATTAAGTCCTGTCTCCTCTCCTGTCAAGTAGGAGGGGCTTTCCTCCAAAAAGAAACTGAAGATTGCAATGAGATGAACCTAGTCCCAGTGGCAAGCTGGTATAAAAATAATGCTATACATCAAGGAAAAAATAAATATCTGGGTTTAGTGCCTAATAATAGTTATGGGTCCCTCAGCAGTGCAAAAGTTATTTTTACCTGATCATGCTGAAACCAATATTGATTTAGTCAGTTTTCTGCACATTATGATATTCTAGTATGCACTAAAACTAAGAAAAACCACAAACGTATGCATATCGCTTTCTGACCAAGTAAGTGCTTTAAATGTGCTCATTTATGGCAAGGAGGAAAATTGTTATTGTGCCTTGGTAAAATTCAGTTTCTAAAGTTGGTAGTCCAGATAAGCACACAAGTGACTGGCATATAAATTTTACCCTCTCTCTGCTTTTTCAATACACCATTGGTTTGACTGAAAAATATTTCTTGATTCCTTTGTACACCCTTTTACACTTGTGTTACTAAACCAGAAAATCACATACTTTCAAATATAGCTTGAATACAGTCCCACTAGCACTAAGCGGTCTGTTGATGAATCAGACACTTCTTGTTGCTCAGGTAGCTGGTTGGTTTGTTGACTTTGGGTTTATGTGTCTGAACATACTTTACATGTCCTTTTATACATTGTCTTCATACAGTTTCTCACAAGCTTATTAACTGATTGTTTTATTCTCCTGCGGGTGAAAAGTACTGGTTTCGCTAATAGCATTTGCCAGAAAAATATGGTTTATTTTAAGTGTCTTTTAGGAAAAGTTAATTTCAATTAGTCTGTCTTTGCAGCAAACATAATGCTTCTAGTACCTGGCATTTGTTTCTTTGTTCCATTTTCAGAGTCTAAAGAGAAGAAAAACATATATTGCATACTCAGTATTTGGGTGTTTCATCAATTCTGTTTGGGTGTTTCATCAAGTAAAAATATGCTGTTCTGACATACTTAGTAACTTAAAATTATATGATAGAGTGTAATGAAACCCATATTGCCTAACAGCTGAAACCTGTAAGATAACTCACTTCATCTTTTCAACTCTAATGTTTTAGTTTATCAGAAAGGAAATGGGGGAACACTGGGAGTTCATAATAAATATTTGCCTATTACTGTATTAGTACAAATACACCAGAAAATTTTTGAAGCAGCTGGTGCAAAGGGAAAAAAGGTGGGGGGAAAAAGAGGGAAGGGTAAAATCCTTGAGTGTGCAGAGAGGATCCAGGCCTTTTTACTGTCCTTGCTTGTAGAAGTTGCTTCTTTATTTAACTATTACTTCTCTTTTCCAAATAAATATGAGCTGCTTCTAAATAGGATGATGATAGCAGGTGGTCTCTCAAGCAGAAATTATTTTCAAGCTGACAAGTATACAGAGCACAGTACATGTATTTCAGGAAAACATCATGCACGTCTGTTTAAGGATTCATTAACATGGTATAGATTAAACCCATTGAAGATGGCACAGATTGTTTCATTTTATTACATTCAATTGGATTGGATGTGTGCCATTTGCAAAGAGCAGTATTACCACAAAAAAAGAAGTCTGGCACGTTTGTCACATAATATTCCCCTATTGAGAATGAACTGTTTCTGAACATCTAAAGGTAAAAATCTGTTTTCCCCTCACCCTCTGCCATATTAGCTGTGAGAAAATAAGACTGCACGTCTTGTTAGAAAGTATTTGAGTAGCATGTTTTCTGTGCCTGAAGTAGTCTCTTTTAGTCTAATAGGGAGACCTTTGTATTCTTCATGATGCCAGGATTCAAGTTCATCAGCCTGCTGACACGCTGCTTCTCTCAGATCCCAAAGCTCGTCCAACTCACGCTGTCACAAATGGACATCTCAGTCCCTCAGAGCCTTTCCTGGGATCAGGGGTTGGACATGGGAGGGAAAGCAGTGGATAGGTCCCTGGAAAGGGGAAACCCGGCAAGAGGCACAGGCAGCTCCTCTCCCAGATGAAAGGAAACAGCTGCTGTTAAAAGGAGGATGGTCAGACAAAGAGCGAGATTTAAATTCATATAATGTTGCTGTTTATAACATGAGTACTTTAGACATCTGTTTAAAGTCTAGTGTTCTAAATGAATGGGAGGCTTCCCAAGACAGGGCTTACAAAGCTTTATCTGTTACATGAGTGCTG
Organism: Lathamus discolor; assembly: GCF_037157495.1. Taxonomy (NCBI): domain Eukaryota; kingdom Metazoa; phylum Chordata; class Aves; order Psittaciformes; family Psittacidae; genus Lathamus; species Lathamus discolor. The sequence goes on along the minus strand of NC_088909.1, from coordinate 7,691,225 downwards.
CAGATTGTAAAGATGTGTCTTAATCATCTATTGCTTGTGTCTTTAATATTTAAGTTGGTAGCAAAAGTCAAAAATATATGTACATGGGGAATGGTGGCATAACCAATGAAAAAATAGATGGATTAAATGAGAGGTATGTGTATATATTCTAGATATATGTATTAGAAATACTTCCTTTCTTTCTGTACCCTTAAAAAGTCCTTATAGTGTGTGTGTGTAGGGAACAAAACAAAAGCAAATTTTCTGTCATTGGCTTGTATCTAAACATTCAATTTTAAATTAAATGGTAACAGAGTTGCAGCATATTCCATGTTGTATTTTTGATTTCTGCTGGAGGATGCATTTTCAATGTCTTTTTACACTGTCAGTTTTAGATTAATCTACATTATTTTTTAGGAACTCAGAGTCTCACACGCAGTTTATATTAATAATTTGTTGCGCTGGTTTATTTCACGTTGTGATTCAGGGAGGAGGGATTTGATTTTATTAAATGGGATATTCAGAACAGGACCATTTAATAAATCAATTCTCTAACTAAAGTCTAGCAGCCGGGATGGAGTAACTTTTTTTTTTTTATCAGTGCAGGTTACTGGTTCTGGAAGTAAATGATAGACAAAAACGGTAGGTAGGGTGTGAAACATTTGATTCATAGTATACCTTCAGTGAGATGCATTGAAGAGTTAATTTATTTTATTTTACTTTTTTATTCTTTTTGTTGGTGCAGTTGGGACTCAGCTGTTGTTTCCTCTGGGATTAAACAGCTGTCAGCATTGTTAATGACATCAAATTCATGCATTAAAATTCTCTCATTCCTCTCCGTATAAAATGTGGATGTGGAAGGCACTGCCATATCCCCCTTTGTGAAGGAATGAAAATCCAAGGAAAGATAACAGCACTTATTACAAAACCACAGACCGGAGCTTCTGTTGATGGAATCTCGTAATGAGTAATTAAGCTACTTTGCAGAAGTCAGCGCTGTCACGTTTGCAATTGGGTATTTCCATTCCCCTGTGGATACAGCTGGGAAAAGACTAGTAAGGTGATTAAAAAAAATTAAAAAAAAAAAAAAAAAAAGAATTGTTCTAGAAATACCATCTTCATGAAGCTTGGAGGTTTCAATGAAAAAATGGCTATGAAAAATTAGCCTACAGAAATTACCTATTCCATTAAAAGACACTCCATTAAAACACTTGTAACTTATATCATCTGATAAACAAAAAAGAATGATTTTATTATTATTATTATTATTATTATTATTATTATTATTATTATTATTATTATCCTACAGTCTCACAAGGATATGACAATGGCAGGTGTATTTCTGGCATGGGGTGTTGGCTTTTTTTTCCCTGAGCCCTTTTGCTCTATAAATGAAAGTTTCCAACTCTGAGTGTTTAGCTCTAAAAATGTTATGGGAAGCTTGTGTTCTTCTGAGGAGAAATTATCATTTCAGGGGAGAAAAGAATTGATGGGTTGTTTTGTTGTTTTTGTTTTTTTTTTGCTATAAAATTCAAAACATTACTCATGCTTTTAGACTGGTATGTAATTCTTATGCCCCCAAGAACTCCAGTTATTAAAAATAGTCCTGAATTTTCACTAGTTTGAGAGAATCACACGATTCTCTTTTTAGTTCATTTCTATGTTTTTTATGGTTTGTTAAGCAATTAACTTTTAATTTCTTTCAAGTAGCTTTGTTTTTTTAGAAGGAGAAAAAAAATAAATAAATAAATTAAGCAGCAAGCATAGTTTTCTGAATATCTTTATCCTATTTCCAAGAAGTCATTTATGTGCAGAAGTACCCTAGTTTTTTAGTATTCCCATACATCAGCTGTTACAGTGAAATCAAATTAAATTAAGGCCAATGAAGAAGCCAGCCTGCTAACAAAATAAATTGATAAAGTAGTAGGTTATTGAATTCAGTAAAATGCACTGAAATATGTAGGAATGAAAGCTGAATAACCAGCTTCTAGATCAGGTGGTGAAATACGAGTTTCGTCTGATGAGTCAAATTATCATATGTGTTAAATGAGTAATAGCTGTAGTCTCTAAAACATAAAACATGCCTTCTTAAAAACTATCTCTGTGAAAAGCTTAGGAGTTTATTTTTACAAAGCCATGTGTTTTGAAAAAAACCTTCAGTTTATTAGCAGAGCCATGGATGGAGATGAAGGCACCATTTATTTTGTTGAAACGTTACCAATGTATGAAGCACCCCACTGTATTAAATAATACACATTAATCTCATCACTATTATAAGACAGGTTTGTTTAACATCCTAGTATTCAGTGAGATCCCTATGTGACTCCCAGATTCAGTCAAGTGTTATGCTGGGGGTGTCTAGTGCCTTTTTGTAGTTGATTTAATCATGGTTGGCCCAGAAATGGACCTTTGAAGTTCTGTAGTGGTAATTCATATGTCCTTTCCATCATTATTGAAAATGTACCCTTCTGGAACTAATGCTCGCTGGTTTTATCATTAATGTGTAGAAATACCTTGTAAAAATATTTTTGTATTAGATTATATTTTCAGAAGAGAAAAAGAAATTAAATAAATGGGAAAAAATGCTCCTATATTTACATGAACTGTAAGCAGGCCCTGCAGATCTTCAAGTGTGTTTGGTTTCAAGAAAATGAAGGCTTGTGCCACTGGCCGTGCATACCTTCTAGTCCTTTGTATAATTATCGTCTCTGAAAATGAAGGTCTTGAAGGGACACTCTGGGAATGGTGTCAGAAAGAACTGCCTTAATTCTGGGAGCACACAGCTGATCCTTTGTTATAGTCAGGGTTTTCTTACTCCAGATGTGTCACAGTGTCATCCTTTAAAATCCTGGATGAATAAAGACAAGAAAGTTCAGGGGTTGATAGGGTATGGTAGGAGAACTTGACCCTAACATCTACAACCAAGAAGCCATAGAGGATTGTAACCCAGGGGGTGAAGAAGTGGTTATGAGTGTTTTCTTTCCCCACCACAGCTGAAGGTGTTCTCTATCCACATTTTACTACTGCTAAAAATCTCCAGTTATAAAAAGTCTTGTCAGGACAGCAGGGATGCTATCCTGATTGAAGTGGTTGTGTGGAGGGAGCTGCTTGTGGATGTTGTGGCACAAACACCCTGTGTAACCTCAGAGTGCAATCCCATGCTGGCTAGTTCTAATAAGGATGTTAATGGTCTTAATCTCCACCGTTCAGTTCATCCCAGAAGAAAATCTTAGGCTGAAATGGAAAGTTTTCATAAACCAGCATCCTTCCTTGAATAGCTTAAGTACTAAAGCTTCTGAGGTTGACTCTTTAGCAAAATGATTTTGAGTCATGACTTGGAAAACCTAAAGCTCTGGGTTTCCTTATAGTCTTGGGACAGGAGAAAGAAAAGAAAGGCAAAAATGTCTTGATTGTCTGAATTGGTGAGATACATGTCAAACTTCAGGAAACTGAGTGTCTGTTTGTTTTGGTAGTAGAAAGACGTAGATCCCATTCTGCTATGTAGATGACAGTTTTACCTGTAGTCTTTGTGGCATGTTTGTGATAAGACAGTCTAAACCTTTTTGGAAGTTGATGACTTGGAGCCAAAGAGGGGTAAAATGAATAATTTGGGGTTATGTATTCCATGTCAGGTATAGGGGAATAATTTCCAAATGCTTTCACATCCAGTCACTAAGCCCACATGAAAAACCAGTCTCCAAAAATCACACTTTATCAGACATACCCTATTAATTAGAGGAATATGTCTAGGTAAAAAATATTCACTAATAGTTGAATAGCTGTCTATTATTTTTCACTCATAGTTAGCAAGAACATTCCTACCCATGGGAGTATACATAGCTCAAGTGTATGCATGTATTCTTGGTGGATAGTATAGTAGTTGCAAATCTTTCATTATCTCAAAGACCTGTATTACTCTGAAAGATGTATATTTAAAAAGATGCTGGCAGTAACTGCTGCTGACAACCAGCCCTATTTGAAATAGACTCCCTCTGTGGCACTGTGTAGGAAAGGCTCTGTACATTGATCTATGGATTTTTCATTTGCTTTCAAATAGTCCTGCTTGTGTGTCTGCAAAGAGTGAATAAGCAAAGTTTGAATCAGTTTGACTTTGGAAGCATAATTCTGAGCAATTACCTTGGGAAAATACACCTCCTTTTGACTAAATAGATCTGTCAGAAAGAGCCAGAGTACAGTATGCTGCTGCTGAAATACATGTGTGCGCTAGTAAAGCAGACCCAGCCAATTAAACATCAAAATGTTGACTGCATTCAGTTCACAGGAAGACTTATGTAAGTTCATTTTCATAGTGTGCGTATGTGTCTTTAGACTTTAACTGACAGATTCCCACAGTGAATAGACTAGGGAGTTATCAATTATATGGTTAGCTGTGCACTGCAATTGTATGCTCTGTGGCTTTCTGACAGAACCAGGGAGAGAGAAGTGGAATAATTCTGGTTCAGCAAGGCTGTAAATATTTCAGTCTAGGAACCTAAAATCATTGTGAAAAGATGGAGAAAATGGTCATTTTAAGCCTGACTGCTGCAATTTCTTCTCTTAAGAGCATGTGAAAGGCCTCTTTCACCCCCAAGCAGGAACCACAGTGTACTGAGATTGGTTATTTGGGGGTTCAGTAATTTGTCGCCCGATATTAATTTGAACCATTCGCCTTTAAGAGGACTCAATAACTTTTATCTAATGATCTCAATGTACTTTAGAGAGCAGTCAGTAGTATATACAAATCACATGGATTTGTTAGAAAATAGCTGCTGTATCCACTTTTTAAATCATGTGTGCTCCAAGCACAGCCTTGAGTTGTTATGTGAGAGTCTGAGTGAGTTTTATTACTGCTGTTTTCCATTCTCGTGTATGTCAATTTGGCAGGACGTTTATGTTCATTAAATGTTTGCAATTTCCATCGCAGCGTGTAATGTACTACTGCTTCCAGGCCATCACCGATGTGTTACTTTGCTACTGACAAGGAACCCATGTCTAGTCTTGTCAGGGTGGCCATCAAAGCCATTACACTTGTTAAGCAAACTAGGCAAGGGCCCAAAGCACCAATTTCTGTTGGATGGTTCCTGTGTCTGTCACTTAATCTTTCTTCTCACCCTGGGCAACTCTTAGAATTCAGGGAAAATAAGTAAAAAAGCCACGTACATAGCAGATGGCAGTGACTCAGAAGTGTAATGCAGAGGTTTGGAATGTGATCACCACAGATCCCCTTTGCATGGTGCCCTGTCTTCAGTCAGTTCCCTCTGAAATGCTTTCAGATCTCTTGTTGTTACGCACTGCAATTTGGTATCATAGATGTGCTTGTGGATACTTACAGGTGGATTAATTTCTATTTTCAGCGTAATATCTATCTATAGCTATTTTTTTGTGATATGGTTGTTTTTCGGTGGGTTTGTTTGTTTGTTTGTTTGTTTTTTGTTGTTTAATTTAGCTGAAAGTGAAATCAGCCTAGCTATCAAGGTTCTTGAGCAAAAAAGTATAGGATAAGCAAGCTCCAAGTGTTCCAGGAATTTCGCTCTACTTGTTTTCTGGAGCACTGAATGCCAGTATATGTGTAGGCAATAAACAAGAGTGTAACTTCAAACTGTTAAAGCAGTTGTGTCACTGGGTAATGATATTCTTAGTGGTATAACAGGAAGCTATTTGTATTAAATATGAAATTAATACTGCCATCTGAAACAAGGTATCAATATATTTCTCCTACAATAATAGGACCCCCATGTCTGAAGAGCTTGAATCAGCCATTAACATTTTGATTCAGGTTGAGTTTTAAAATGCCAAGGTTCCTGAATTGAAAACTCTGAAAATAGGTTCCTCAGCTGAAAACTCTGAAAATCTGCTCTCATGTTGTTGTTCTCACTTTAAACTTAAAATTTCTGGGAACCTTGTAGAATTTTTGGCCATTAACCTCATATGGATGTTAACACTGATTCTTCTACCGGTTTGTAATTTTAATATTTGAAAAAAAGCACAGCAGTTCCATTTTTCTGAGTTTCACAACAACTCTTTGTAATGTTGTGCTGTTGTGCAGTCTCCTTGGAATGAGTCTGACTTGTGCAAAGTGCTAAAAGGAACGTTATGTACCATATTATAGCAGTACATATAAAAATCACATAGGCGAGTAGGAGAACATCTGAAGTTAGGTCTTAATGTACAGAAATCTAAGTATTGGCATCTAGTGGTTGAGCCCCACCAGCAAATTGGAGGTGAACCAAAGAAAGGGCTGTTGTTAAGGTTTAGGTGGCAAATTTGTGCTATTAGTACTCTTATTCCAAGGTGCTCTTCTCTGTCAATTATATATTTAGAGTCTGTTTTTCTGGCACTTTCAAACTATACTTAAGCAGTTACCTATTATTAGATATTTGGCTGATAGCCTTTTCTGGGATTTTTTGTTGGTCCCCCACCCCACTGCTGATGAATGTGGCAGGACACCCAGTGGCCTTATTCCAGCCTATTGATATGAAAGTGAAAAGCAAAGCAGAAGAGGCTTATGTTGCAGGATGGCCCAAGCAACATGTCTTTATATGCTCCCATCTTAGGAAAATGAAGCCTTGGTATCACCATTACAGGAGCTGGAGTGTTAGTGGACTTTCCGAGATTAAAGATTCTTTCAGGTTTTTAGTCCTTCGCATTACACAGCAGTATTTAGGATCCCCTGCTCTTTTAGGGAATCTCATAGCTTCTGCATCCTCTGCAGCTTGCAGCTGATAGTAAGAGTAGTGGAGAAATGAGTCTTTTTCTTCATAGCCTTCCACCTGGAGACTCACAAATAGGCTGGATTTACTACAACAACCCACATATCTTTAATTTTTAGTTTATGGAAGACCTTTCCTTTCAGTGAGAGATATCTCATGAGGGTCACCCAATGAACAGCTCGCTCACTGCCCATTTGCTCAGGATTATTTTTGTCTCCTCCCACCTTCCTAATTTTTTAATATAAATGCACATTTTCCCCTTTTGGTGCTGAAATGTAACTTTTGTAGGAGAGTGATGTGTGTTAAATGACACATTTTCCAGGCATTACATTTGATAATTTTACAGAGATACCAGAGTTACCTCCTAGCAATGAGTTAATGCGACAAAGGAAAATGGATTTGTTTGGAGGAAGCAGAGGATAACGGCGCCTAAACTTTACTATTGGTGGCAGTGGAGGGGGCGAATGGGAGGCACGGAAAATTGCTTTTTATAATTAAAAAGGGAATCTCAGATGTTTTATATCTTGAATATTTACAATAAAACCTTCAAGTGCTTGTCAAGAGGGTAATGTGTCATTAGCAGGAGCCTTTGCCTCTCCTCTCCTCTCGGACATGACAGTGCAGCAGGATAAGAGAAGAGTAATTATAGTTCAGCAGGGCTGCCAGGTGTGATAAATGAGTAATCAGCACACAGGAGCCCCAGTCCTCAAAGGAGGACTATTACAGTGTTATCAGCTGCAGGCCTGGGTGTACAGCAGCCTCGTGCTGAGACCGAGACAGGGCCCTGGGCTGCTCAATGCAGCTCCCCGCCTGCCAGCCCTTCGCCTGCTTCCAGTTTGTCACTGGCTCCTTTGTGCAGCTGCCACTGGCACGGGAAGGTGGCATGGAGGAAGGAACTAATGGAAAAGCAGTGCTTCATGTGCTTTTTGCTAATACGTACATAAAACATTGCCCCATTCTCCAGGTGAGACAATGCACTTGTGCCTTTATGGCTTTCCATGACAAGGAGTTGCAAAACGACAGGCTCCTGTCTATGCTTTTTTTTCTTTTATTCCCCTTCCCATGGCTTTGACCTCTGTGTATGTGTACGAGTGGCTGTTGGTTTCTTCTGCTGCCCCTTTAGTTTTAGCTTGGCTGTGCTGGGATAAAGCTTTCTCTCACAAACAAACAAGATAATCAGCTTGCTGGTGATACCAAAGTCTCATTAATGTTGGATCGCATATGCTAAACTGCAGCTCTAACTGTTCCTTTCTCATCCTGCTGCTCAGAGCATCCTGGTGATGAAATTCCTCTGTTTATTATTGCCGGGAATGGTTGCATATGAGAATTGAGTAAACTGATTTAAACTAATCAAAACTCAATTCAACCAATCAGTGCGACATTGATCCTTGACTTACTTATTTCAAGTTCAGTGCTACCAATGGTAGCACTGGAATAGGAATAATTAAAAAAAAAAAATCTTAAAAATAATTCTTGTGGAAAAGAGATGCTCTGCCTGTACTAAATTGTTATTAAGGAAAAGGACATAATGTGACTTGGAAAAACCGGAGGGCCAACTCTTCTGATGCAAGGTTATTTTTACAATACTTGCTTTTTTATCAGTTGATGTATTTTAACTGGAGCCCTGACAATAGTCACAAAAAATTATTACTCTGGCATGGAGCTACTTATCTGACAAATGCAATGCGAATGGTCTTGTTCTTATCAATGAGATCAGATTTCAGGGGGGGAAAAAAATGAGTACGAGGAATGAGGCGTTGCTTTGTGAACAGATAACCTTGCAGGCAAACTCGCAAACCTGAATAAAAGGATGTCTCTATGAAATAATCTGTGCATAAGTGCAATCAGGTCAGACTGTAATAGACAGCGGGGGGTGGAATCAAAAGGGGGAAAAACTCATTTCATCACAGTTAATGGCAAGGAAAAGAAGGCAAGGAAGGACTTTCTTTGGAGCGGAGCTGTTGCGACAAAGACCAGGGTTTCAGCGTGTCATGCACCATTTGCTGTTGCACTAGCGCTCTTTTCAAGAGCTGTGAAGCCATTATTGTAATGTGAAAAAAGTAGAAAGAAATACTCCCTCCTGGTCACTGGAAGGGCAAATGAGGTGCAGGCGCTCCCCCCCCCCCCCCCGTTTTTTTTTTCTTCCCCTACACTATTTGTGCAGGGAGGTTTCTAGATTCCCCCTGGTAAAGCTCCACTGGGATGCAGGAAAGATCACATTGCCCTTATAAACAACACTTCTTGGCACTGTTTACCTTCTTTTGTGACTTTGCTGCCTGTGAAGGAGGATAGGAGTATTAGAGGCCCAACTGCAATGAACATTGACCCTGCTTTTGTCTTTGGAGAAGCACAAGCTTTAAAATGCTCTCTAGCTAAAATTTTACAATACATTTCTGTGGTTTTGGTTTTTAAATTAAAAAAAAAAAAAAAAAAAAAAGCTTAGTACATTCCTGTATAGTAAAGTTATCTAGTGGTGATAATAAATCCAATAGTCTGTGGATTTTGTGTGTGTTATTAAAAAGAGAAGAGAAAGAATCCTTTGTTCATTGGCATAATGCAGTCCTGTCTCTGAACAGTTCTAATTTGCAAACCAAGTACTTCGTAAATTGTGGAAACCTGGTTATAACTTGAAGGCTGAATAAAATGGGTAATCTTATAACTGAAAGATAAATATAGATGTAAAATAGTGCCACAAATGTCTTTTAAGCAAGAAAAATAAATAAATAATAGGTTTCAGAACTAGCTCATTCTTGTATAGTTTATGGGTAAAGCAAGATTACACATACAGCCCTGCAGCCGATTCCCAGGACTGCTAAAGTGTGAAGAACAGGAGTGACATTCTAGTCTTCAATAAATCACTATAAAAATGTTTATGAACCCTGCAATTTACTGTCTTTTAAATGCAAATTGAAAGGGGCATCGTCGCAAGTGTAAAGGAGACCTGCAGTGGCCTAAAGGAATTATGAAATGTTGCAAAAGGCTTCTAAAATTGTGTGATCTTAAATGGTTCTATTTTTAAAAATGATTTCCCATTTATACTTCTGTGACAGCTTTGTTAATTTATTAAAGGGATCTCTCTGACTTGCAGAAAGGTGTTTATGAGCATTATGCTTCACAGAAGCTGTTCACAGAGGCTTGCAAGGCATTACAGTTTAGTTTGGCTGGCATTGGCTTGAAGTTTGCTGTTCCTTGTAAATGTAGTATGGAAGGCCATGGGCGTTCAAAAATGCACAAAGCAGTGATCTTGCCTGACAAAATATTGGTGAAGTAGGAAAGATTTGCTGCCTCTTCCCAGCTCTTCTATGCAGTCATGTGCTGTGAAATTCCCAAATAGCATCAATGAACATGACCCATTGCTGGGTGAGCAGTTCAGCATCCCTCAGCCCACTGTTAATGAAGTCCAAGTTGACTGAAGAGTGGATCATCTTTTCTGTGCTGTAGCTTTCTTTGGTTGAAAAGAACTGATTTCTACTTACTTGTTTATTTTTTTATCTAGAAAATATTCCTCTCTGTGGAAGCAGGTTTAATCCCTATATGTTAGGCATTAAAAGAGGAGCTTTCATCAATGGAATAGGTTGCTTGCTTTTTTTTGTTTTGGTTTGGGGTTTTTTTTGTTTGTTTGTTTGTTTTTTTTTTTTTTGTTATTGTTTTTGTTTTGTTTCATTGATTGGTACATTTTGAGGTTTGGTAGCATTTTTAGCTAAAAGACATGATTTTCTGCATTTACCTCATTGCCACTAAATACTTTTTCTTTTTAAATAAAATATTCATTGAGACTGTGGGATATGAATGTATGCAGTTGGAACCCTATAACTGTTTGCATAGCTTAGAATCCTCCACAGTGTACTTGATCAGTTCTGTTTAATTTAATGACATAAATAACCATGATGGGCTCACACAATATTCGCGCTGTGTACAAGGCAGTCTGGCACTCGGTTTGTATCATCTACTGCCACTGATATTTCTCCTGGTTTCCAAATCTTTATACTTCTCTAAAAAAAAAAGAAAAAAAAAAGTGAGGGTATCTCATTTCTGATAACCATTAAGTTAAATACACTTGCTTTGGCACTGACAGAAATGTTTGGAGAATGGGCTGTCAGGCTCCAAAGTCTATCACATCTTTTTGTCCAGCCTGGGCAGCTTCTCAAGCATACATGCGATGGAAGATCTTTGGAACCAAAATGATGTGAAGAAGGAAGGTCTGGAAGGTGTGGGTACTCACATGACTCCTCCTGTGGAAAATCATACTGCTTGGCTCTGTCACACTAGAGGCTTTCTAACCCCTAAATAGAGCAGTTGTAGTTTACAGCTCCATAGCACCCTGAATGTATTAGTGCTCATTTTGTTGTCATGCAAAACTGCAGAAGCACTGTACCTTTTCCTGCAGCCATATGTCTACCTGGCTGTTGTTTTTGTAGCTGAGTTTAATTTGTAGGCATCATTGCTTGACAGGATTAAAAATGGTGTAATCCAGTGTTTTCAGTACAATGAACTCCTCTCTGCTGTTAGAGCACTCATGGCCCCGCCTGCTGTTTCAGAGCTGCTTGTGCTATGTGCTTACAATGCCCAGGACCTTGTCTTCAGTTGTTCTGATCCAGGGCCGGCCCTCTCTGTGTCCCTGTGACCATAGTATTTGCTTGTGTGTGTAATGTTAAGGGGGGAAAGCTGTGATATGGAAAATGTTGTGCCTGAATGCAGGACTGGATTTTGATACCCAGGATTTGGAGAGGGAAGGAACCTGTTTTGCTTTTCAGTAGTCTTCCATGCTCATTTTTATATGACAATATCTGCTCGTTGTTTAGAGCAAGGTTTGGAAGAACTGAGCTAATCCCCAGGAAAATGATTCATCTCTCAATCTTTGCATTGCTAATACACCCATTATCAATGCCATCTTGGCAACGAATGTAGACATTTAGGAACTGTACTGTGTATCCATAATCTCACAAGCTTGGAACTTATGCAAAACCCTCAGAAATCACATCTATGTTCCTTCAACACTGGAAAGGATCAAAGACTCACCTCTGCACAAAGACTTTCAGTAGCACTGGATCAAATGGCTTGTCACTGTCTGTACAACTGCAGGCGCAGTGGAGAGTCAAATGGCAACAGTGATACGTTAATGAGGGAGCATTAATATGGAGCTGTTAAATTCTCTTTCTAGGATAAGACTTCTAAATTTTAAGTAAAAGTAATGTGCTCCTCAGTGAAGAGCAAGGAATTGACACATCTTTTCCATGGTTACTGAATGCAAGGGTAGCTGATGTATTTGCCACACCATGGTTAGCCTTGATATGTTGTACTTCAGCCAGGGCGAATGGGAGTGCTTGTGCACAGTAGACAAGTCCAGTTATATCAATACTGGGTGTATGTTCAGGTGGAGCGGATCTAAGAAGCTGGAACTGGCTTTGCTACTGAGAGAAAGATGCCCTAACTATTGTGTATATTACTTGTGTCCTATATGTAAGCCTGGTTCCTAGCTGAGCACTGGCAATGAGCAAGGAAACTGGAGATATGAAAACAGTTCTCATGCCCAAAACTGAACAGAAGGAACATTCAGAGCACAGGCTGTGGAACATTCAGAGCACAGGCTGTCCTGTTTCCTCTTGTTCTCCCCCTAAGATGAGCAAAGGTTGCTAAAACAATGATGATAATGAGGTTTGACCCTCCCATTACCCTCAACCTTTGCCTACAACCCAACTGCACTGAAAATCCCTGAACTCCACCCAAGGGATGTGAACTTGGAAACTGTTGACCTTCCAAATATGATGTAGTTTCTGGAATTATTAGCTTCCTAGCCCGTATAATTCTCTGATCTTTTAATGTAGAACAGCACTCAGGCCCAAGTACAGCAATCTACCAGCACTAGGCCAGCATCCCTTCCTCCTCGGGCTGCTCATGGGTAGAACCAAGTTGTCCCCAGTGCATTCATGTCTGGGCTCTGCTTTCCCAATAACGAGCTCTACATAAATGACACATACAGGCTAGAAGGAGGAAAAGCAGCTGGTGGGCTTGGGCTAGCTGGGAGCAGGGAAGGATTTAGGAACAGACTGTGTCTCACATCAGCGTCCCATCTATGTTTGGATGGAGTGATCCAGAGCACAGTCCTCCAGTCAGTTGCTGTTTCAGAAATATAGTCTCTGTTCTGGTGTTCCTACCAGGATAACGTATTTACTTTAAGTTATTCCAGGTCTTTGGGACCACACATTCAAATTCCGGCCTTTTAAGGTACTTGAGCTCATTTCTGCGTGTGTAGACTGAAACCATGCTACTGTTTGCTATCTGTGGATGTTTATGAGTTCCTGGCATTTGTCTTAAGTATAGGGTTTTGCCCCTCTGTCCTTGGGCAGGAATTTCCCTCCTGCTATAAATTTGCAGAGTACTGTGTATCATTTCCCTGCTGGCTGCCACCCTATACCTCATAAGTGATTGTACTCCAGTGGGGAGGCGATTTGTATGTATATTTTTATAAAACACTTTGGGGTCCTTGGGGAAGAAAGTTGTTATATAAATGTATTTCCCAGGGGAAAGTAGTGGAAATCTCATTACTTGGAACACACAGCATATTTAAAAGTAGGTTTGACAAAACACTAGAAAACAGAGGAAACAATCCTGAAATGGCATTGGGATGGTCTAAATGATCTAGCAGATATTTTTCCATCTCTAAAATCTGTCTCATGATTTTATTTAGTGCTTTGGAAAAAGGGCTTGAGGAATGCTAAAGCCATGCACATATAAAATATCCTTCAGCAACAGTGTGGCTTATTTTAATAAAACCTTTAGCAAAACACTGTGGTTTGCTTACTTGCTGATTTATTTTAGGTAGTTAAAAACATTTATATTAGTGATCTCTTTGAATTTCTTTAGATGGTGCAATGGGTTTGTAGCAAAACACAGCATGTAACTTGAGTGTACTCTCTGAAGCCAGGTATTTGGTGCCAAGCAAAATTTGTATGTGTAGCTTCTGTTTTAAGCAATTACATGGTGTGTAATACACAGTAGAGAAATTAAATAGAAGTACATTTTGCCCTAAGGGATTACTGTAGCTGTTGGATTTATTTTAAACAAGTTTTGCCCCTCATACAGTAAAGTTCCTGTAATAAATCACTTATATAATAATCTGCAGTATATTAGCTAAAATTAAAAAAAAAAAAGGAAAAAAAGGAAAGAAAGGAAATGTCAACTGAAAACAAATGGTAAAAGCAAAGGTGTGTTATAGCAAGGAGGCATGGGTTACATATTTGGAGGAGGGTGGTTAAACAGTAGTTGAGGAGTCTAGCAAATAGAAGTCATTCTGTATCTGGACTCAACATAATTACTTCACTGCAGTAAACTACTTATGCAATACACTGCATGGATGTCACTGGAGAGCAACCAAAACCGTCCGTCTGAACTGCTTCTCAGCTTGCTTAAATTAATGGTGATCTTCTTTCTGAAGGGAAAAAATTGTGAGAATACATCAGAAATGCCCATGCAGAGATGTTATGAAATAAAACTAGTGCAGTCACTAAAGATAAGCCATTTTTGAACATGGAGAAAGAATAGTGTTCTGATACTTGAGCTTTCAGAAGTTAGTTATCAGTCTTCACCCAAGTTATTCTAGCTCCTATTTACTAGTGAAATGAAAAGGGTACAGTGAATAAGTCTTACCTAATTGCCGTATAAATTGGCCAAATGGTTTTCAAGACCATTTATTTTTAAGAAGTCTTGTTTTGACTGCCATAGCTAAGATATAGTTTTGTACTCCGTTACAATAAAATGACAGCTACAACCAATCAAGCTGCATCGCTGTGCAATGTGTCAGCTCCTTTCAACAGACCTGATTTCCAGAATAACCTTTTCTCCCAGACATTTGTTTTCCTCCGATTCCAGCGATGAGGCCCAAAGGGATTTCATCTGAACGGTTGTGACTTCCAGCTTTGTGTAGCCATAGGAAAGGTAGAGGGAGTGACAGATCTCAGAAACAACTAAATTGAAAACAAACACCAATTTGTCATTTGCGAGCTTTTTTAAGAAGCAGTAGCAAAATTTTAAAGGAAGAATTAAATAGCTATGAGAACATGGTATTTTTCAGTAGTGCCTATTGTACATCAAATAATTTCCTACTTGTTCATGGATGTCCACTCTTTATGCTCTGTATCACTTTGTTTCTGTTTACGTCCAATATGCAGAGTGATAATTTACACTGAACCTCTTGCAAAGTGTCAGCCTTGGTTATAGGTAGGTTCTTCCTTGTCCCCTTGCTCTGTGTGGCCATGTATTTTTCATGTGAGAATTAGCAAGTCTGTTAACCTTCTCTTTTACCTGTATTTCCTACTTTAAAAACCCAACCAAAAAAAAAAAACAAAAAAAAACAAACCCACATTTTTAATCTTTGTTAATATTTTCGTAATAGCATTTGTGAAACGCTTCCAGGTCTGTCCTGGCCAAGTCCCACCAGTGAAGGATCAGCTGCCCAGTTGTTAGTTTTTTTGTAATAGTCAGTGCTTCCTGTCTGAAATAAAAAAATGGCATATAATGTGGGATCAGCCTTAAAATTATAGTCTCTGGTTTGTTCCCATGCTCACTGAGCACCTGGGAGTTCAGTCCTTTCCATAACTAGTTGTTTTCCTGCAGGGAGTCTCTCTACAAAACCTCCTTCTCCTTCTGTAATCTCAGGTACCCTTCCTTTCATTCACTTCTTTAACATTGAAAAAAAAAAATGTCAATAAAAAAAAAAAGAGGAAAGAAGCGATCTCCACAGATCTGAATAGATGTGTTTCAGTAGAGCTGAAGAAGCCTTTTCAATAGCATGTCTTAATGGATATGTTGGGGTATTTTTCTGAGTTTTACCACAGAGGTGAGACATTTATTTACTAATAATTTTTTGTGATCTAAACATATTCAAACAGATCATTTATTTATATATCTACTGTGGCTCAAATTGCTGCTTTTAGGGTTTGGGAAGAAGTGCCAGGGGGTAGTTATATAATTTTACTTGTTGCAGTCTCCACTTGCTCATAGAGGTTTGGTTTGAGTCATTCTTTTTTTTTCTAAGATATGGTTTGGATGTGGTCATTATTTCCTTTAGCCACTTCTTTTTCTGTGCTGCTCTTGGCTGAAAAATTCGTACTACAGTATACAAGTGACACTTGATGAGTGCAGAGGAGCCTCTGATGTAGACCTCAGATTTTTAAGCACTTTGGTAACCAGGTAGATTTACAGAGTAATATTGTATTTAATGGTCTTAAAACAAAATATTTGAATCATTGGAATTATATATGTATACTATAAATATTGCATTTTAAAATATTCTGATGTAGAATTTAGTCTTTGTGTTTTATAGTTTCTATGAAGCACAGTATATCTGATGTATCTGCTCCTATTTTTGCTGGTTTACATGATGACTTGGCAGCAAAATAATAAAGACATACTGTCTTTCAAAAGGTATTTTTCAAAGATCATAAAAATTTAAATGAAAACAAATGTGTGAGAGATACTAAGATTTCTTTCTCCATTTGTATAGGTCATTGTTTTTTCTCACTCTAATCTGTTTCATAAGTTCTGCTTTCCTACACCAAAGACTTTTTTTCTAGGGGTGTGATCTGTATCCCAGACCATGCTGCATTGCAGGCCAAGCAGAGTATTCCCTAACCCTCGTTTAGTGTTTACTCACATATTGTATGCAGAATGGTGAAGACTATTTTCAGATTATTAGCATTTTTTAAATGCTTAAAAACTGTAAGGCCCATACAATTAATTAATGGCAAGGAGAATGAAAACTCCAGAGTTTCTGTGAAGGCTTGCATGCAGTGTGATGAACACACATGCTAAATACAGTGCCGCAACTGCATCCCACACATCGAACCAGTCATCCATGGCAGTGATATTTAATAAGGAAAGAGTGATTGTCATGAATAAACTCAGTGTGGATATTAAATAAATGTCTCCATCCCTCACACCTATTGCCAGTATCATGACTGTTTCACTTTTATTTAGTTTGCTTTTTGATCTTGTATTAGGGGTTCCTGTTGAAATATTGGAGACTGTTACGCTGTTAAATACTTAACAGAAAACACTGTCTCTCTCTTAAAATGGTGCTAACTGCTGGTAGCAGGAATGGTAGTACAAGAAAACCCTAAGAAAAGACAAACCTGGAAGCTGTACTCAGCAAAGCCTTTGTTGGTATTTCCTTAGTTTGATAATTAATACTTAAGTGCTCTTAAACCTCTAGGGAAGTCTGTAGTCCTAGAAATGAGATTGTTTTGCACTGCTTAATTTTACATGCTGTCAATGAAATGAGCAGTCAGGCAAGGTGACTGTCTTAACAGGTCTGAACAGTAAAGGTCTCACTTTTTCTTCCCAATTTGAGTTTAAGCAGGCTTAAGTTCAGGCTTTTGCCTTAGTGCTTAGACAACCCACACCCTGAGCAGAGGGACTTTCCTGGCTGCAGTAAGGCCACCACCTCTGTGCTCAAATACATCAGTGTTTATGGTTGTGGGTTTTGCAGTCCATGAAGAATTACTTGGAGACCACCTATGTAGTAGACTTGCAGGTAACTGTTAGAATTGGCCTTAGTGAGTACTGAATTGACCAATAATCAAGGTTTTCTTTCCCATCAGTGAGGCGTCCCTGCCCATGCCAGGGCACTTGGAACTGGATGATCTTAAGGCCCTTTCCAACCCTAACTATTTTATGACTCTGAGGCAGTCTAATCCCTTTGCTATAACTCTTCTGGTGCATTTCGCAATAGGGGGAACAACTGATAAACATCTTTATGAGCCAGGGTCTTAGAGGTGTGTGGGCACTAGTTTCAAGAAGATAAAGTATCTGTGCATTTTCAAACACTGCTTTGAAATGGTTCACCTTTACACCAGAGTTAATTTCTGGTTAAGTGTCATCAGAAGCAGTTTCTGAAGGAGTTACCAGCCCATTCAGCTCTGTTTTGGCTCATGCAGTGTGGAAAACAAAATGAAAATCCTCATCATGTTAAAAGGTAGTTCACATTCCCTATAAATAAGGGGAACCACTATGAGTGAAAGTGTTCCCATATTTTTTTAGAAGAATTCCTTTTCCATTATCCAAACATCAGTGTTCAACTTGTGAGCATTTAATAATGAGCTGTATTACGAAACAGGCAACAAAACAATTGGTAGGTCCTACGTTATTTGAGTCAGGAAGGGTACGTATGGTATATCAGTACGTTCCCCATGGAAGCTGTTTCAGCTTCCTTTCCCCACTCGCCCTCTACTCTGTAAAATTCAATCCCACATGAGAAATTAAAATCTTCTATGAGCATGGCAAGGACATTAGGAAAACCAGGCAGTCTATTTGCATACTCTCATAACCATAAATATATATTTTTTTTTCCATTTGTGCTGCGATGTTCTCCATTCATATTCTAAGTGGCAAGAGCTTTTAGCTGTGATTGGGCCCAGTCCTCAGTGGACAAACACTGACTGTATCACGTGGCATTTATTAATCTAAAAATGTTGTCTTCCAAAACATATCTAAAAACATATGGGAGTTATGTGAAGCAAAGCAATTGCAAGTTCATTTGTTATTTCAACAAGCTCATTTCTTACGATTTCAGTTGTATAATAGATGTGGAACTGTTTGCAGGTTGTCGTCATATATTTTTCATTTGGTTCCTTGGGTTAAAGAAATGCAAGACGGAAGCATACCATCCCCTCAGGGGAATGGATGATGCTACATATCTGTAGGGTTCTTTCCTTCCCTTATTCTTTTGTCAGATGGCATGTGATATGCTTTTCAGGCAGTAATTTAGAGGCAGTCAGTTCTACAGTGGTCACTGGGGATGGAGTGATCATCTGACATGCTGCTTTTAGTGTGTGGGTTTCCTGGCTTGCAAAGATGCAGCTCTCTACCTGGGAAAGTACTTGCAGGGTTAGTGAATCACTGGGCTATGTCAAGCATGAGAGATTTTCAGCAGCTTCTTCAGTAATCCTTTACTAGCAATTGCCCTGTGATGGTCCGTTACGTTAGTTACACTTAAAATGGATTTATGAAGTATTATTTGTACACAATAAGTTATTTATTTTACAACAGTTCAATATACACATCTCCCTAGCATATTGTGTTACATTGGTGCTCTCTGAGGGGGAAAATACATAACGTTTTTGTTACTTGTCACTTGTAGTTTTGCTTTTTTTGTCATGTACTTTTTTATTTATATGTGCTGTCTCCAACCTCTTCCACATTGAATGGTATGAGTAATTTTGTAAGCTGAGAACTCAACTATGGTTAATATGGATTGCTTTTCTGCATATAACAGAATGTTCCTCCCTGACGAGATCCTCTTCCTACTTCTGAGTGAGTCACAAGGGAAAACAAATGTGAATTTTAAACAATTAGAGATAGGATTGAATAGGTAGCTGTGTAAAAGATGACAACACTAGTACCTGCCTTTGGAGATCTGTTGGTATTAGGTCCCAGAAGTTTTGCAAAGAAGAAAGTATTTGATCTTCATACGATGCATGTAGCTAGTGATAATTTGGCTGTGACACAGCTACATTTTCATGTAAATTTTACTTATATGAGTAAAAAGAAACTGTACAATGATATGCAGTATGTATATTTTAACCTTGCAATCATCTTTTCATTGCTACCATTAACTCTAATTTAAAATAATGCAGGTCAATATGATGGATTGAGTGGCTTATTAATTATATCCTTTTCACTAGGAAAGAACCTGTGAGGTCGGGCTTATTAAATGGGTACAGAATGAGAGAAACTCACCTGGGGCTGGTTCTGAAATGGGAGTTGTGTGGGTTACATATTGGTAGAAAATGTGTGCAGGTGGAGAGATGAAAGCTTTCTTCATTTGGCACTACGCTGCCATTCCACCAGGCCTGATGGGGATGTTTGGGCAGACCCAAGTTTGAGCGTGGGGCACAGGCACAGACACATCCATGGCCGACAAGGCTGTGTGTGTGCATTAGGGATGGTAACATTTGCTGATCTAGCTTTTGGAATAATTGAAGAATAACCACCTGCCCTATGGATGAAGTGCAAGTATGCTTTTATTTTTCTTCCCTGAAGATATTCTAGTTAGTTGGATTTTGTGTAGGAGGGATGTAATTATCACCTCATCTGTGAACCTGGTCAGCATTATTTTTTTCTTCCTCAGTTGTGTGTCTCAGAAAAATGAAAATAGGATAACATGGTAAATTAACAGTTTCGAGCCTGGTTTTATAGTGATTGGCTTTTTGGCAAATGTTTCAGATTTGGGGATTTTCTATGCACAGGAGAATGTTACAGGCATCGTTCTTGTCTGACATGGTTTGCTGTAAGCAGTAAAGTTGAGTTGACAATTCAGTGTCTTTTGTTAGGGAAACTGATCAAAAATATTTATTGTGTGCTCTATGATGGCTTCTTCTTAAAAAGACTAAATATAAAGAGCCAAAAAAGTAGCTTGATATATCATATTCTCACCAGCCCATCTGAAAACCCATTGAGTCAATTTTGCTGGGAGACATCCCATGTTTTATTACCTTGTAGTCTTCAGAGCCATGTTTGAGGCAGTTCAGATGTTTCACTGCCTTTTTATTTATTTTTAAAGGGTGTCAAAAATCCCTTATTTTTCACATATTTCTTTTCCTTTTTTAAAAGTGTCAGAAATATCACATTTCCCATACAAGCTCTAAACCTGTGGCCCAGGGTGGCCTGCCATATCTCTGTGTCTTATCTGTCAGCTGTGCCAGAGCTGACATGATGTACTTCAGTAACGCAGATGATTTAAGACATGAACAACCATCCATTAAAAGGGGAACTGAGCTACCAGGGTTAGCATTTTAAGTCAGCTTTGAATCAGACCAAAACCAAACTGAAGCTTGAAAATAGCTGAAGGGAACTATAAGAGCTAAATGCCCAAATTGCAGGTGTCATGAAGCAGCAAACAAGCTTACAACCCAGTTCTTGAAAAGTTGTCCAGGGAGTCCTCTTTCACTACTTCATGGATGAACATATAAAATGTCGAGAACAGCAGCTGTGCAAAGAAAAATAACAACCTGATAATCAGGCTCTTGTTGGCATTAAATAGTCGTGAGAGTCCAGTGATCCAGGGTATCATAACTACAGTGGAACATGAAATATCCCCCTGTGGCAACATAAAATTCCTCCCATCTTTAGGAAGGTCATAGGGGAGAGCTCTCCTGATCTTCTGATGCTAGCTGGTACCATTATTATTTTTTTTAATCCTAATCCAGACACAGCTATGTACTCCTGTATTACCTAGGCACCTGTCCCTGTGTGGCTAAATTAAGAGTTTGGTTGCCATTTATATAATATTTATATTTATAGCTGAACCTTTATGACAACAAAACATGCAGTTAAAAGACTGACGTTCTTACAAAGCCGTTATCGACCAATATATCATCTCTTCTGTCTTGGCAGAGTGCAGGCTTGCTAGTGATGCTCACAGCAAAAGTACTCTGAAAGGATGCATCTCAAAATTTACTCACTTTCGTTTCTGTTTTCCTATGCTGCAATATAGAACTCATAAAACTCACACTGCGAGTAATCTGTATATTTGTGGAAATTAATGTCTGCAGCTACCGCTAAACTGGGATGAGCCTATTTGTTCTGTTTTTACCGTGAGTTTTATTCTTTAGTGCAAAATATGTGTTACAACACAAAAATGGCAGAGGAGAGTGGAAGAATGCTTTTGGACTGAAGTCTCTAACTTGATCAGTTCCAGGACTCTGGCAAAACCCGTGGGCTGGGCTAACAAGTGAGTAATCATATCAGGAGAAAAATCATGGCTTTGGACTTTATAGAATTGGAAAGGCCCTGATATATTTTGCTAGAGTTATGTCATGTGAATATCATCTCTATTCCACTTCACTTATCCCACTCTGTCAAGCTCTTGAGTTACAAGGCAATGAAACCGCATCAGACAGGCTTGGAATCACTTCTTTCAAATGATACAAAACTAATCTTTAAATCTGCCAGGATTACTTTTTTTTTATGTTTTAGCTGCTAAATTCATGTCACAGTGGAACTGAGGAAGAAAAAGCAAGATGGTTATCAGAATTCTGTGATATTAACTTCCATTACTTCACAACCTGCTGTGAGCAGAAATGCTTAGATGTAAAAGCAAACGAATCCCTGCCAAGAGGGAAGGTGTTCCAAATGTGTGGTGTGGGGTTAGTATCAAGACAAAGTGCCAGTTTGGAAAGGAGAAAACTGCGTGTAGGCTGTGCTGTAATGAATGGCTATTTTACTGCAAGTTACTTTGTACAAAATGAAAATATTTCTTTCTAGAAGATAATGCAAAAATAACCCCAACTGATTCTTTTTCTCTCCAGTGGAAGATCAATATTTTTATCAAGCCAGCATATTTTGGAAAATGCAAAGACCTGATAGGCAGAGGTACTACCTACCTATTGTCTTTGAAATATTTTTTAAATTACTTATAAGTATTCAGAAATACTGAAAACGTTGTTTTGTTCGTTCAGGAAGCAATATGAAATATTCTGCTGTCTGTTTCAAGATTGTTCACATGGTATATACATAAATAGAGGTCTTATATAGTTACACCCATTAAACACTCCTTGGATATACTGAAATGCCTTGGAACTAAGGAGGGAAGATTTTCTTCCACTGACAGCTGGGCTAACTCAATTGCAGGTCTTAGGACTTTTGAGTCAGGGCTGCAGGCTTCCTCCTTCTTCACTAAAAACTGTGCTTAAAATTGGAGAAGAGCCAGCCTGAGAATATTAGAAAGGGGAGAAAAAATGAATGACAAAAGAGAAGGGAAAACCTCAGCCCTATAAGTAAATGCCATTTACTCTGAGCAGAAGACACTATTAAATGATGGAGGAGCAACAGAAAACAAGAGTGTGAGCCTTTAGATAATCCATTTAATTCAGGAGATCTTGGAAATTGTATTCTCAAGTATACTATTTAACACTGAAATGAAAAGGTAAAAACTGGTGCAAAAGAGGTAATATAGAGTGCTACTTAAAAATGCATTGTGTTCTGCTTCCATATAAATGTTATACTGGAAAATCTCTGGGAGAGGTAGCCTGCCCTTTAAACCTTTAGGCATTTATGGCCTTAATTATGCTTTTCACCAAGATTTTGCATATTTAATATTTCCTTTTAGAGCTTTCAAGAGTCTCAGTTATTAATTCCACTGAGGATTTATAGGTCCTCTGAATATCCCTTAAGTATAAAGATTGTAGAGTCATCAAATACTGTTTTCTTCCTTTAAATTTTTATGATTTCTATATCAAATAGGCAACTGCAGGTTTAGAGTTGAAAGTGGAATATTTATTGCTTGGGGTTCTCTCTACCTTTCCAAACAGAAAAATAATTCCTCTGTGATCTGCACTGAAATCTGTTTCTTCTGGTGTGGTTACAGCATGCAGAGAAATTATCTCTAATTCACAAGAACAGGTAGTTGTTTTGCAGATTGCATGACCAAAACAATAGCATTTCACCTAAAGATGCTATTTATAAAGTGAACTACCTGAAATGGAGAACAGTGTTAACCAGAAGCCTATGAATAAGTCATGGAGCCTAATTTTCCGTTATTACAGTCATTGTTTAAAAATGCATGTCTACCCAGGACTTTGTAATGATTTTGTATTGCTTAAAAAAACTTCTACATTTCTACACCCAACCACCCCCCGCCCCTCAGTTTTTTCATTATTTCGTTGGCATTTCTCTCCCCCAGTTTTTGTAGGGCTTCTGAAGACCAATTGAACAAAGAAAAAAACACCCACCACCTTGGTTTTTGGTTTGGTTTTGTTGTGTTTTGGGTTTTTTTAATTGCCCCTGAGACTATCAGTGCTTTAGATATTTTTATGCTGCTTTCTTCAAATGCTTTCACCATGTTATGCTTTGGCATTCATAGCAAAACCCATTAGCTGTGACAGGTTAAGATGCCTCTGCAGACTTCACCACAAAGGAACTGAGTCAGTGCCAACCATTACTCCTTACAACATGCTACCCCATCTCTCAGAAGGCCAAATCTATAACTCTGCTCTTAACTTTTTGGTCCTGTGGGGTTAGCTACTTTGAAGAATGTCCTCAGCTGGTTGGTAGAGCATTTTTCCAGTCCTGGCTGTACCATGGGTTTGGTTCATTAAACCGTAGGCAATGAGGACATTCTTCAGCCACTCGGCAGCAATTTTTATCTGCAGCATATACGTAATTGCTAGAGGTTGAAAGAGTGCTTATAGATGAAAGACATAATATACTGATTAATTTTCACCAGTTGTGGAAACTCCACAAGCAATATGCCAGCCTGCAATATGAGCCAACCTGTACTTTCTGCATATCTTTGCACTACTGACTAAGTAGTTAACCAGTCCTCTTCAGCATTTCTAAGTGGGCCCCAAACTTACTTGACCTCTTGCCAGGTTGGTAGGATTCATATTCCAGGTTAGAAAGTCCTGAATGAGGATCATGCCTGAGCCATGTCCGTTAGTTTCACTGAGAATGACCCTCACAGATCCTCATGATGGAGATGTTATAAAAAAGTGTGGGTTATACATTGATGTAATAAATCCCTGGAATCCCCTCCCATTTAGAGATGGATCACATGTTTTTGAGTTGCAGGCTATGTTTGAGGGAACATTTTGACACTCATAGACAGTAGCAGATAGGAATTACTGGCATAGTTGGGGCAAGAAATAAACCATAACTTTGTAATCCCCACACTGATGGCTTTGTTAGATGAAGTTGAGATTGAAAACACCAGTAAGCAGACTATATGCAACATGGCTAAGGTTAGGAAAATTTATCTATTGGAAACACAGGAGATAGGAGTTGGTATTTCTGATACAAAGTGACCAGATTACTTTAATTCTGTCCCCGTCCTGTGACACCAGCTTGCTACTTTGTGGTGTTGTGTTTTTTTTGATGATAATAGAGTTTTGCAGTGCTCTGTTATTCTGATTCCACATGAAAGGTGGAGCTAGTCTTCCAACATAAGGATATTTGCTTATGGATTTGACAGTGCATAATCTGGTTTCCATTGAAGAACCAGCTGCAAAGAAAGGCAGTAGCATGGCTTGTAAGATAATACCTAGCCCTTTGGTAGGCTTTCTTCCCTAGAAATCTCAAATAACTTGAAAAAGGTGCATGAATATTATTATCCCTGCTTTAAAGAAGGGTCAAATGAGGCGCAGGAAAACAAAGTGATTGCAGATGAAACAGAGGCAGGGCTGAAAATAGAATAGGTTCAGCCATTCTGACTCCCCATTTGGTTCATTTACCTGTAATTTTTCTAGGCTTCTTGTTTTTAATGCCTCCTATCAAAGCGGGTGTAAACTATTCTGTACAGTGAATATTCATGTAGGGAATAACTGACCACAGAGACTTGGTTCATGCTTCTGTGGGTCCTTCTTGTAGTGTTGAGCATCTGTCTGTGGAGCCCTTTACAGGTTGCTGTTGTTGCTTCTCTGCAGAGAGCCAAGTGATTTGGTTGGAGGCTCAGCACAGCTACATCCTGCTTGGGTTGACTGTGCCCACGGAAATGCCAGCTGCTGCTGAAAAGATGTGATCTCAATCAAGTCTAGAAAGCATGAAATGTGCCACTTTTTTCTGGTGTGCTCCAGTCCCTGAATAACAAGGAAAGCTAATTAACATGAGATGGCAAATGAATCGCACTATCTGCCAATGCAGTGATGCCCACTCCTCTTTAGTATTCTCTTTGCTTCCGTCCACCACAATAAATTCAGATTAGGTATTGAAGCACCCAGTTGAAAAATATCCTTATTTTTGCTGTCGCATAACTTACATTCTGACACATTGTGTAAGATTCTGATACAGGGAACCCCAGAAACCACTGCAGAAATATGAAGAGAACAAGAATTAGGTTGTGATAGCACTTGTCCAATCCGAAATTTTGACAAATTTGTAGTAGATGGGGTTTCCTCTTTTGGAAAGGTAATTTTTAATTATCCATCCTACTAATATACTTAACTGCCTTCATAACTCTAACATCCTCGCATTGCTAAAAATCCAGTTAATTTTAATTCAATTTTTCAAGCCCAACAGTGCTCTGTTACCTGCCATAAATGGATTATTTAGCAGCTTTAAAATTATATTGCTGGTATTAAGTTCCTGGATGCAGGCCCTGGAGTTTTAAGATGGACAGGCCAAGCTCAAATTCATTAACAGTTTACGAACTAAGAATCTTAAACCAAATTTTAAAATGCTCCTTTGTTAAAAAAAAAAAAAAAAAGAAAACAACAGCCAAAGCCCCCCCCCCCTTTTTTTTTTTTTTTTAATGTTGTAGATAAAGCTCTTGCCCTGATAAATATCTATAAAGTAAGGGGAAGCTGTGCTAAAAGGAGGAGGAGTGAAAAAATTGTTTTCACAGACATTTATGAAGCTGAGACTCTAAGGAAACTGACATTTTGACTCTCCAAATGAGTATCACAAACAGTTGTACAGATATGAAATCTATTGCCTGTTTCTGGAACTGTATTCAGCCCAAGAGGTATTCTTGCAGGTCTCAAATTGCTGCTTACACACTGCGTCATTATTTCAACAGGACTTTTATTCTTGCAGGTTACTGTGTAAAACTGTGGCTTCGTCAGTGTGGGCTCCCAGTGATCTCATTTTCATACTAAAGTAAAATTATTGCTCCTCTTTACTTCAGTCGATATAGCATGGTCAACCTTTCTAGGAAGGGATGTGGATCATCTTTTTCTCCATACAATGATCAACAGAATATCTGAAGTCCATGACAGTCCCATTTTTGTCCGTTGAGGACAAAGAGATTGAACACTGCACCTACAAGATCTTTTATTACAGCTAGTGAGGGGGAAATAAAAACATAAAAGATCTTTGAAGGTCTGACTGCATTCTAGGCTAGCAAAGATAAAACAGCTTTCATAAGAAATGTTTAAATTAAAGGAAAATTATCAGGAGTTACTGAGGGGAAAAAACAAGCAATGCAGGAAGCACATTTCTTTACCTTAATATCTGAGAGAAAAGCTCCACTTCAAAAGTGGTTCAGGGGGAGTTGATTGCCTGGGATCTGTGATTTCCTACTGCCTGAGCATTGCATCTGAGGGGTGGTTTCTTCTCAGATGTTCTTCAGTGCCTTACCCCAAGCAAACCATGCTGCTTGTCTGTTGTTTTTTCCTGGGACTCTTGAGTCCAGGATCAGATAGCTGGTTCAGTTTTCACTGGAGCCTCATGTTGGGTCAGCACAACTGAGTCAGGAATATGCCATGGAGGTGTGAGCAAGCTTGAGACTAACTTCAGCAGTCAAAGACACTTCTACCATGAGGTCACTCAGGAAGGTTTGATACCTCATGCCCGACATGAATCTACAATACATGTTAGGGCCTTGTTGGAGAAGGTTGCAGAGCGGGAAAGGCTTTCTGATGAACCACAAGGTATTGTCTGGGGGAAGGTAGAGCAGTTCACTTGACTAGCTGAGACTGAACTTGTACAACGGTATAGACATACCATGCGACTTCAGGTGATCTTCGGAAAACATGGGCTCTAGCATGTCAGCTTAATTATTCTTATCTATGTTTACAGACATAAAATAGATATAAGAAACCTAGCACACATCCTATGAATTATCAGGGGATCAATTAATTAAATGTGAGGGTACTTTTGGACTAGAAACTTTTTTTTTATGCTAGTACTTTTTCAATTAATGTTTAAAATGTGTTAAATAATTAAAAAAAAAAAAAAAAAAAAGAAAAAAGATGGATATGCTTAAGCATATTCTGCTGACAGTGCCCTGAGTCAGTAGATATTTCATGGCCAGTACTATGGCTTGAATGCAGATGATTCATGCCGACTTCAGTCAGACTTGGTCCATAAGTCCTTAAAAACACTGAGTCCATTTTGGCTCAGTAGTGCTATCTAAAAGTTTACAAGGTGCGAAGTGTTTCTTCCAGTGTATGAATGGAGAATTATGCTTGAAGATAAAAGTGGCTACTTGAAGCCTGGCTGCCCATCAGAAGAAACACTGCAAATGAAACAAAGCAGAGGGAGCATTGAGTGCTGCTGCTTTTAGAGCACACAAAGTGAAGGGAGCATCACTGGCCTAACACATATTTCAGGGTTGGTACGGTTGAATGTACAGCCTGATAGCTAATGGCCAGAATGTCATGTTTTGAACAACACTTTACTGTTAGTCACTTTGGGCTGCTTGACAGTGGACTGTCCACTCTGACTCTTCTTACTATGTCTTACACTTTACTTGTTCTTTTTCTTTTTTTTCACCTTTTGATTGAAATTCAGGACTGAAGCAATGTGTCTGCCCTCCTGTGCTGCTGAGGGGAATCCTCATTTTCTTTCAAAGCAGCTGCACTGAGCAGAGGCTTCCTCCGTTTAGGAAACATCAGCAGGGCTTTCAGCATGGGCTGTCCTGCTCCCTGCCGTTTGCTCTGGTGCAGCAGAGGCACATCGCTATCTTGGTTTTTCACTTAACCTGGGCTTTCAGAGAAAAATTAGTGGTGAAACCAAGCTAGCTATTTTTATACCACACCATCTGTATTTAATACTTTGCTAAAGAGATAAAGCTGGGAGCAAGCTGTGTCAGTCTCTTCTGAATGTGCTAGAGATGACTTATCTAAGCACAGGTGAGGTAGAAGTCTCAGAATTGCCTTGTTTTGGCATCTCTCGGTCTCTTTATTATATTCTTTCCTTTTTGCTCAGTATTGATCTTCTCTTTGCTATCCCCATTTGAGAAAGCATCTGTCCATGGCACGGGGGTTGGAACTTCAGGTCATTTCCAACCCTAACTATTCTATGATTCTATGAAGGGAATTTGCGGTGTTTAACAAAACATATCCCTGAGAGGCACAATAAGAAACGCAGAGGTATTTTTATTCCAAGATTTCATGGATTATGATATGCTAGAATTGTCAGTACAAAATCACTCTAGGACATGACACTATGTATCCATACATTAAATTAGTTGCATTTAAATAATAATAAAAAATACGTATTTTGAACACAGCGTGGTAAAAGTGTAGAGTACATTGTGATCCATTTTCAGGTTTTCTATTTAAATATGAAGGATTTGACTGGCCTGCTGGCCATAAAAGGCTGTGAGTTAAAGAAAGAGTCATTTGGCTACACTTAATCCATGCCCTGGAAACAATCAAGAATTGTTCCCCACAGTATATTTTGTAATATTTTTGTCTTGTGATTGAGGGTAAGCTGCAGCCATGAGATAACTGGGTGCAAGTTCAATTCACATGCTAACTCTTATTCCCAGAAGAGTACTGTGGAGATGTTATAGTAAAGCTTTCTCCTCTGTTTATACCTCTGAGCATTATTACCAGGCTCTGGAGAGATGTATGTACAGCTGTCTTCTTCTGGAGTGAAGTCTGTATCTAAGGCTCATATAGCAAAGTCCAAGGAAAGATGAATCCCAGAAATTTCTTCCTCTGCTTTCCTTTGTTGTCTAAAAATTAATAATACTTTATATTAAACAAAGTTTCATTCAAAATTCTCAAAGTACCTTACCAATCGCTGCTCATCATTTGGGTACACTAATCACATGAAGTTATTAAATGTAGCTTAGTTATTTTCTATTTTTACCTATTCTTTAAAGCAATTACTTACAGGTATCCTAGATAGGATTTTTAATTAATGAACCTTCAGTGTTTGTAATGTTATAAATAAATGTTTTAATCAAAATGAAAATTCATATGAAAGAAAAACAATTACAAGTATCTATTTTAGTCCTGAAATAGCCATGTCTCAGACGGCACGTGATGGCCGTCTTGTTTACATGACTGTAGAAGATAGCTTTGACCACAAGCCAGAGTGCAACTGTTTTTCACATGGTTTTGTCTGTGTTTGGCATGGTTTCCTTTTTATTGGCTGTACACATTATCTGTCTTTGTTATTCTTTAAAAGTGCACCTTGCCTGTCATGACAAAACACAAACTCATCTAAGCCATGTAGTCAGGTGACAAAAATCATTTTAGCAGTTTAGGTATAAACTTCCTTCCACATCTGACCCTATACTCTTGAGCATGGAGGTTTATTGACTCTATTTCTTACTGGTGTGCAAGTTGCTACTAACAGGGCCTTCTTTTCACCAATCAATCCATATAATTTTGCAAAGAAAGAAAGCGTGCTGGAGGTGTGATTGATTTACATGATATTTATCTTTTCCTGCCCAGTTTAAATTGGTCAGCCTGATCCTATTCACATGATAAAAATTATAATGTCTCAAATTACTTACTCAATAAACTGTGGGTTTGTCTATTATTAGTGATCATTAGTGTTATAATACAGCATGGAAATTTAGAGCAAATTAACTACATATGCAAGCTGCTGGGCTCATCTGCAGTTAATCATAAGCATACTGTTCAAGTGGGCAGAGGATTTTGCAAGAATACTTCCAGGAAGAATTTGTGGGAGGAGAGCTAAATATCCTTGGGTTGTTATATTATGTTTTTCCACTCCATAATCTTGGTCTCCCAAATGAATGTTTATCTGAGATGTAGTCAATGACTGAAAGTACAAAAGAGAATTATAGCTCAAATTAAAAGAGCATCTCATGCTGCCAATTCCAAGGCCCCAAATTTTTATGACCATAAATAATGAATGGAAGTTCCATACTGATACAGCCCCCGCAGCCTCCCCTGCAGACTTGACAAGGCTCCTGGTTCAGTCATTCCCCTTTAATAAAGGCTGATCGTAGCGCTGCAACAGAACGATGTGGTGGGATGTACAGCCTTGCATGTTATCAGATGATGACACACACACTGAGCACCGTGAGTTATCACTTCCAGTCACTATTATTTCCTATGAAAATAATAGCTTCCAGTCACCGTGGGTTGCTCTGAGATTGCATTCATACTGATGTAGATTAGAAGTGAAGGGATTTCCTGATAATTACTGGTTTGTCTGGCACAAGAAGGCACAGATGGAGGGAGGTTTAATGTAAGAAATCATTAGAAAACAGTCCTAGCTTTCTGCAGTTTGCAGTGCCCATTCTCCACCCTTAAATACCATTGTGATCTTCAGATGGGATTCGGTAGCAGGGGCTGGCTGGTCATCCTGGAGACCCTTAAAAAAGTTAACGCAGCAAAGATGCAGCATAAATATGCGTGAACACGAACAGCTCATGCACCTTGGAGTGCTTCTCTCAGGTCCAGGTCTGTGAGCATGGCCTGGGAACAGCTGCTTAATGGCTCCTGGGACCTTCTCCGTGGCTGGTAGCCATGGTCAGGGTAGCAGGGTGATGGTACTGGCACGTATGTCCTTGGACAACAGGACTCTGAAGGCTGTGATTGCCACTAGGCCAGTTTCTAAAAAGGCTGGCCTGTTCTATTGTTGTTTTGCATGTTGCTGGTCAGATGAGTGAATATGATGGGGAAATACCCCACACCCTGGGCCTGCCAGAATTGCTGTGCATGCATGGCAGGTCTGCATGGGGGGAACTAACATGCTTGATCTTTTTAGTAAAACCTGCTAGGTATTTACCATTGCAATACAACTGGAAATGGCTTCTCCAAACCCATTAAAAATATTTCATACACAGTGCTGTCAGGAACTGTTTTATGAGCTTCTGCTTAAACCTTCAGGCTGCAAAATCCACATGTGTGAGCACTCAGTCTGAGATGCAAAGATTTCCAAAGTATTGTTTTCTTCCCAATGTTTTAATGCATCTGTTTATTTGGCTACACAGTAAAACTGTCCTGAAGGAGGTTAGTGTGCCGCTTCAATGCTTTGCTAAAAGGCAGCTACCTACCAGCTCATTTTGATTCCTCATGTTGGCAGAGGTCAGAGTGAGACTCAAACTCCTTTTGAAGGCACTAGGAGACAGTTTAACTGCTCCACTACATCACAGCAAAAGAGAGCAACAGGAACATTGTTATAGCTTGTTAAAAAATCATGTCTTATTACATATTTTTGTTGAAAAACAAAGTTTTAAACCTTTTCCTATGACATTTGACCAGTGCAAGACAGTTTCTCTCATCCATCCATCCATCCTAGACATGAGTACCTTTGGCATACTTGCTGGAAGTTCCAGCAGCTTTATTTCCTTTTCTCCCTCCCATAACTAGCCACTTAAGAGACCATGCCCTCACCAGATATCATTGGCAGCAGCTTACCTGTGAGTGGTTCCTTTTGCTGTCAGGGAGCCACATATCAAATACTTCACTCTCAGTGCAGTAGGGAGTGTACCAATGGCAGAACACCAAGTCAGTTAGCTTTATCTCTGAGCTTCCCACCATAAGCACTTACTTCAGGTATTTCTTTTCCCATAAACCTCCCAGTGCACTGGGTTATCCAGCTCTTGGCTGGGAGCTGGGTAAGGGGCTGCAGTGGGGAGGCAGGGGTGGCTGTTTGGCCCTTTTTCTGTATTTAATTTCCTTTGGTTAAGCTGAGGGAAGCATTCAGCTGTGCTGCTTGCTCTGTAGCGCAGATGGAAGTCCTCAGTTCGAAGCCCCACCGCCAGCCCCCACACACATGCTGGCACACCTGGATAACAGCTCTACCTGTTTACAAATTACCCCAATTTTCTGCTTGATTCAGCAGTAACTGCTTACCCTCCCCCGTGATGTAATTAGGCCTTCAGAGTTCATGTGTGCCTATTATGATCTCTCTTGTGTTTTGCCTTTTTTTTTTCTGTAGCCGTAATCATATATATATATATATGTATTAAAATTTCTTATCAATTGTTCAGCTAAATTATGCACAGTGGGCCATGCTAGCCCTCCATTAACATAAAGTATGCTAAACAACATGTTTTCTTTCTGATAATTATGCTCTAAAGCACCAACTGCTTATTCTAGTGAATTTACTTTACAGTTTTTCTTATTTCTTCAAACTTTTAGCCATCTTCATGGCAGGGCAAGTGCTCCTTCTGCTGTTAGTGAATTCACCTAATTATCTTTTCTATTATCATCACAACTTCCATCTGCCTAATAGCCAGCCACTTGGCGTTGAAATGAACTATAATAGTCCATCCAGGATTATTGTTTTCTGACCATATAAAGATCCTTCCATCAGTCAGAGCAAAATACTGCTTCCTAACCCCATCAAGGAGTTAACTGCGTGGTGCATACAACAGAGCTGCGGAGAGAAGTGGTTTGCAAAAGCCTGCCTTCCCACATTGCTGGAGTGCCATTAGCATCTGTGCCAGCCTGACTGTAGCTCTGAACTTTTGCTTTGTCAGCCATCACTGAGTGCATTCAGAGTCAGTGAACATTATACAAAATCAAGGTGTATGAAGCAAAACTCTCCCAACCCATATCCCCTTCTTTGGCTCTTGAAAAGCAACACTACCCTGCTCTGCAGACGTAAGGAGCTGTTTGAAAGTGTGCAACAATGGGGTTAAAGTCCCATTAACATTTCTAACAGTCATTTTATAGGGATTTTAACTTTGAAAATATTGGCTTTTGTCTTCAGGTTTCACTGGACATCAGACATGAACATCCTGTTTAGGATTTTCTAAAGCTAATTCATTGAACTTCCTATGGGCCTTGTGTAATGAAAAAGTATATTTTGATACAGTGCAGTCTGCTTTTGAAGTGCTACATAGTACATGGCTAAAAATAGGTAAAGCAGTTCTTTGGAAAACTGTTAAATGCAATGGGTTTCATTTTAGCTTAGGTAAGGGTGAGTAACAACTTTAAGAAACTAGAACAATCTGTTTCTTTGCCCACAAGATCAAGACAGACATTATCTCCAAGATATGAATATTGTTGGGTTTTTTCTTTTTTTTCGGTGGTGAATGAGCTAATGGAAATATTATTATTCTTTAATAGGTTTTTCTACCCAGAACAAGACTATCTGACCATAGAGATGTGATATTTAAGTGTAGTCATTACCTCCTAGAAACTGCCCTACAGCACCATCTCTGCAAGCACTTGGAATAGGAAAATCTGGGTTTTGGTCCTCATTGTATTCCTCTGAAGTCTCTTTTTATTCAGAAAAGAGCAATTTTCAAAGGAGGGGGGTTGAGTTGTTTATACAGCCTTGGACTTCTAATGAGTGTTCACATTATTTGAGATGAGAAGAAACCAGCGTGCAGCACACTGGAAATTACACGCACTTTCAGAAGAAAGAAATCTAGATCAGAAAGGAGCCTCAAAAAAGCTACCAAACCAATCTTTTGATTTTCATAAAGAATTATTTCAGACTATTTCAACAGTATCAGCGTAAGTTTTGTAATGAGGCTGTCTTGGACTTCTCATTTTCATTCCGTTGCCTGAAACATTTTTAGCTTTCCGTAAATTTAGGTCAAGATTTAATTTTCACTAGTTAGAACAAAAGCAGAGCAGTTCTAGCACAATGGCAGTTGCAGAGGCAGGAGGCTGACTCGTACTACAAACAAGAAAATAATATGGGTGTCAATTTTGAATATGTAGAGTTGTGTCAGCGTGTGAATGAAGATCCAATTCATTTTTATGAAACTTTAGACTAATTAGTTTTATAATTTGCACAGTAAGGTAATGTAAATGTGTTGCTGCTGCTTGACTTTTTTCTTAATCCTTTGAGTGGATATTTAATCTTTTTTTATATATTAGAATTAAAGCAACTTGGAAGATATGAATAATTAATCTAATTATATGCCGATCTTTAATTTCTTTAATGTTTTAGATAAAAAAAACAACTTTACAAATTGGTTTAGGTTGGAAAACCCTTTTAGAGGATTTTGTATTTCATCAGTAAGTGCAATTTAGAGGATACAGGCTCTGGAAGTGCAACATTAAGTTTATCGTTATGCAAATGGCCCAGTTAATCCAGGAGTTCTGGTGACCAGATTCTCAAGGTGTGCTTCATGAATTCATAGCTTGAATTTAAGAAGTGAAATTTGCCAGTTAAGGGAAATGAGGAACCAAAAGCTATAAAATATTGCAGGCTAGCAAAGGGAAACATAAAGAACCAGTAATTTGCTTATCTCCTCTGTAGACTGAAGGACAGCAAAAATTAGAGAAACGAGTCTTGCGTTGTCTACACGTATCAAGGACTGTATCTTGTGGGGCAGAGGACAGAAAACCAACGTATCTACAATGATGATTAGGTGTAACTCTATACACAGTACGAACATGAAGTTATACATAAACTGAGAGCTATCTAGTTTGCATACATCTGAGCATGGCATGCATATGGAGTGCTGACTGCTTAACTTGTGGAAAATTTAAACCCTGTACAGATCATCACAAGCGTAGGAGTTTGTATCTGTCCTATTATGGTTGGCTATTTTTGGTGACATCCACAAACTTCAGATTCCTTGGTGTTTTGAAAAATTTCCATTTTTCTTCCTTTAATATGTGCATTATCCTCTGTTTGTAGAATTAGCAGCTTTTAGCTAATTCCTTGGCTCTTCCCCTGCAGCTTGGTATTCCTTATTATATGACTTTGTCTTCTAGGGTTGGTTTTGGGATTTTTGTTGGTTTTCTAAGGGAAATGAAAGTAGTGACCATTACAGTAGAATTAAAAATAGCTTCTAAGAGCTTAGCCCAAGATACGAAAATAGTCTCTCTTCCGGCTTATCCTGTCAAGTACAATGGGAACCCTAGTAAGGTAACATCTGTGAAAACCTCATTCTGGGTTTGTGTCTCTTGTTTCAGAATCTGTCCCTTGTGTCTGCATAATGTAATAATTGAAATCAGATTGTGGATTTTTTTTTTTTTTTTCATTTCTGATAGTTCACCATTGAGCTTTCAGAAAAGGTCATTGGTTTTAGAGACTGACTTACCCATATGATGCTTCAATGTTTTTTGATGTATTTATATGTCATTGCTTAGGAAAAAGGACACAGTAACTGTAGAAAATTTGTAGGTAAATGCATACTAATATCAATGTTGATCTTCCTGTGCATAAGATTTTCATGTGTCTTTGCTTGTTTGGTGTCCTAGTGACTAGGGATTTGTCATTCACAAGGACAAATGTAGACTTTCTGTCCTTTGCTATTTAAGGTGAGGAATCATGCTTGACTAGTGAAGAAGTGCAGAATGTATTGTGGTGGCCAGCCCAGCTGGACTGACTATGAAAGAAAATAAATACCTCTCAAACAAGAATACTTTTTTCTCACCCCACTTCTCTGGTAATGGCTGTGACATCAGGCGTAAAGTGAAGAGGTAGGCACTAGTCTAAGTTTAGAGGCCTGGGAAGGCATATCTTCTTGAAGTGGAACAAATATTTTGGTGGTGCTCTTACTTCCCCATGGGTTCAGGACATCACTGTATAGCATTGACCCTCATGGTAGGAATAAGACCTGATTGTAAGGGATATTTTCTGAAAGGTGCGTCAGAACCTGCACACCTGGAGAACAATTAAAATAGAGCTGAAAGGAGAATGCATGACAGTGGCAGGCTGAAACCTGGGGATTTGATTTGCATGGGGCATCTTGGGAAGGAGGATACCCAGACTCCTTGTGAGTGTCTCTGTTTCTGCTCCACATAGCCTGGTGGGAATGGTCCATACCAAGACTGGGAGGGAGAGGAGAAGCAGTGCCAGAGCACATTCACATGACAACATGGAAGTTTTCTACACAAACACTGATTCTGAAACTTCTTACAGAAACTCTGTGTGTTTCTATGGTTTGGTACATAAGGAGACTTAACAAATATTTACCCAAAGAGCCAGAAGCACTGCTGGAAGTTCCAGCACTTCCTCTCTCCCACAGGTCTTTATTTTTTCCAGAGTATGACAATTTTGCTTTTGTGTGGTTTCTCTCTGTTAGTACAACATATAACACAGGCTTTGCAGAGGACTGTAAGACACAGTTTTGAGTAGACACAACTTCTGTCTATTTTGAATTGTGAGATACACGGGTGTAGACAAGAATTAGTTATGTGCTAATTTACTTTATTTTCTCATCACTTAAGCATTTTTAAAATGTTAAGGTTAAGACCTGCTGGACCAGGAATCTTCTGTAACTTGCTGCTTGTCATCTGAATCAGGGAGTCCTCCCTGTTTAAGTGGCCATTAGTGAAATCAGCTGATGCCATGGCTGAAATTGTTCTATAACCCTTCCTTTACATGTTTATCTGCCTCTTCTCTCAGGTTAGCAGGTTCCTCTTTCATCTCCTGCAGCTTTGCATGTCTCTGCCTTCCCAGCATTATGTTTCCCTCTTCCAACACCTGGCATCATTGTTTGGTGCCTGGGAATTTCCCACTCTCCAAATGAAGTTCCCTGCAGAGAAAAATAGCACTTAGCTTCATCATAGCAGTCATTCAGTCAAAGTGCATTAGTTCAGATTAACACTATTGTCTCTGGTCTGGTAAATTGATACTAAAAGCCTTATCAGCAAAAGCAGATATGCAAAACAGAGGTATAATACCCTGTAAAGCAACAGCTTCAACATATCAACAAATTCTCTTCATCATCTTTTAAACTAAGTGTATCTGAATTCCCATGAAGAAGGTAAGCTATATAACTGATGACTTTGGATTAATTTCTGTGGATTTCTAAGGGAACATCTCTAGAACGGTGTTAAAGTCCACTTCCTTTAAATTCTATAGGATATTTCTATGAAGAAAATGTGTATAGTGAGTCTCCCTATAGCAGGTTAATATTTGTGTATTGTCACCCTGACTGAACCCAGCATGGGAGCTCAAGTGGAGTAGAAATCAATGAAATAGCATTAGGATGCAATTGTCGCAAATTATCAGAGAAGAAAGAAGACAACTGTAATTCACTAGAAGTAACACTTTACCAACTGCTCTCACTAAGCATTAGTTTAGTGTGTTTTCAATTTCAAGGCACTTGCTCTGGAAAATACTTGGTCCATAATTACCATTATTATCACCATCCTGAATTTTGTGGAATTTAACCTAAACAAATTCCTCAAAGCTTGCACTTAGTTCTGATATGCTCCATCCTATTTATCCTTAGCTTCAGTGGCACTTGTGCTATGAGGATCATGCTTCATAGTGTGAATACCATATCTTTCTCAAAGAAAGCTGCTGCGGGCTGCTGTACAAACACCCTGGGTTTATGCAGTCAGTGTTTGCATGTGTCCTATTTTGCTCACGATGCCCAGCAGGACAAGGTCACTGCAGAATTTTTGTGGGGGCCAAATCTCTTCTGTTTTATTGGCAGTCATCACAGCCAAGGTTTTGTTACATCTTCCTGTGACAGCCTAACTGAGTGGTCACAATACCACTTGCCATCCAGCAGTCATTTTTTCTCCCAGCATCTCAGATTTTGCCCTTTCTTTGTCTTGCTCGCTAGCAGGCAAATTATTGGTAGAATATAAAATTACTGCTAAAAACAGTTAAACATTCCCTAACTGAAAAAAGGTATTTTTCCTCCATGTACACTGGATATATATCTAAACATTTCTAGGTTACAGTGATAATTGTCTCTCTGACGTAACGTAGTATTTGCATTTTGTCATTCATCATTTTTTTTCAAGGGGTACAATCACTCAAGGGACTGGTTTATGTCTTTCATTTCCTGGTTATCCAGTCAGCTCCAGCTCACGCCAGCAGGAATTGAAAGCTATTATCAATACAGAGAACAGGATTTATGTGAAACAAGGATGGGATGTCAGTCAGTCGCCTAATAGCAAAGCATTCATATCGCAGTAACCACCTCATGACTATCA
Source organism: Lathamus discolor (assembly GCF_037157495.1). Taxonomy (NCBI): domain Eukaryota; kingdom Metazoa; phylum Chordata; class Aves; order Psittaciformes; family Psittacidae; genus Lathamus; species Lathamus discolor. Next base: position 7,653,022 of record NC_088909.1, on the reverse strand, counting down.
GTTTGTCCTGGTTCTCAATAGGGGATCAAAGGCTAAATGATCAACAAGCAAAATTAATCCCCATGCCAGGTTTGGTGATTTAACTGGTGTTAAATCTGTACTGTGTGGTACAGCAACTAAGTACCCCACAGCCGCTCACTCAGTCTGCCCAGTAGGATGGGGAAGAGAATAGGGGAAAAGGTAAAACTCATGGGTTGAGATAAGAACAGTTTAATAACTGAAATAAAGTAAAATATTATAATAATCATAATTGTAATCAAAAGGGAAAAATGAGAGAGAAATAAAACCCGAGACAGACAGGTAATGCACAGTACATCTGCTCACCACTTGCTGAGTGATGCCCAGCCCACCCCTTAGCAGCAGTCAGCTCCTCACAGCCAACTCAACCCAGTTTCTATACAGGGTGTACAAAAGTAAATCGTAATGCTTTATTTAAAAAAAGCAAAAAATAGGTGGTATGGAATACTGCTTTGGCTAGTTCAGGTCAGCTGTGCTGGCTGTGCTTCCTTCTGGCTTCTTGTGCCCCTCCTCACTGACAAAGCATAAGAGACTGAAAAGCCCTTTGATCAGGGTAAGCACTGCTCACCAAGAATTAAAACATTGGTGTGCTATAGGCATTATTCTTAGACTAAAGCCAAAACACAGCAGTGCACCAGCTTCTAGACAGAAAATTAACTGTCCCAGCTAAAACCAAGACACTAGGTCAGGATGGAAACCCCTGAGGAGTGTGCCCATGTGCAAGAGTATCTGAACAAAAATTTTACTTTGAGTGTGCTTTTGATTCAGCTTTGCTCCACACAGGACACTCATATCAGTAGGTTTGCCAGGGTCACTGAGAGTGAATTTATTCATAACAAAATAATTTTTAGAGTGATAAACAGATTGTTTCATATCTGATTGCAAGCTCTTCCTGCACGGGCATGAGATGAAGCCTTCAATATCCGGAAGACAGGGGGAGTCTGGTTCAGTGATCAAGTTACAGAGACTGAAGACTGTAAAGCAGGGGGTCAGGCAGTAAAGTTTGGGTTATTTACAGTGTAGATGAGGGTAAGAATCACTGGCCGGGGACAGGGGAGATATATGAGATTTGAAGAATTAGGGTGATAATTGGGACTAAAGAAACCAAGGTGTGATGCAGATTGGTAACTGCTCTGATATGGTAAAGGACTGTATGTAAAGGACTGTATGAGAAAATGTCATCACTTCCCAGCTGTCTTTCTAGGCTGCTTCATTTATGTCTGGTCAAACTTAGCATCCATTTCCCTTGATATGAATAGGTATGGACAGGTCTCTGGTATCTCTACCATCCTGACTGGACACTGAACATCAGCTTACTCTTTTGTCAGTTTTAAGATTTCTCCTTTTTCTCTCCCCTCATAAAAAGAAGTTGGAGTACATACTTGCCCAGAGATACGGCTTTAAAAGTCCTCTGGCTACAACTTTTGTCCCTTAAGACTTCTAATATTTGAAGGAGGAACCTTGCCAAAGTGAATCACCTTCATTTCAGATAGTGCATGTCTGTGCATTACAAAATGCCTGTGCAGCATCTCTGTATCACTTTCTACACGGCTATTGATTATTCTTGAGGATCTGATCACGGACCATTTGATTTACGTTCCCTTTTTGAATATATAGCTTCTTTTCTGAATCCTACTGTTTGCTATAATTTTCAGCCAGGTTTCTCGTGGTCTTCCTTTATAAGTGCTTTGATATAAGCATATACTTGCCTTCCTGTTGCCTGGGGAAACTTACTCTTTCTCTTCAATGCCTTCAGAGTTTTTATTTCTAGTTTGTCCTGTTGTAATAACAGAAAAAAAATTAATTTCTTAAAATCTGATCCACTTTGGAGAAGCTAGGATTTATCTAGGAAGTAATTACACCTCAGGTAGTCAAGCAAAGTAAGCCTTTAACATGAGACTGTTCATGGATAGACGTGCTAGTACCACTTTCTTGTCACTTTAACATGAATAGTGTGATGCAGAACACAGCAAGTCAGGAGATACGAAGATTGAAGCAGTTTGTAAAGTAAGGGTATAATTAAGTGCTTAAACATGGACAGATTCCTGAAATAATGATAGATGTGAGGAAAGGAGATGAAGTTTGGTTTGTTGAGAAACGTAGGAAATGTGTTGAGAGGAAGATGACAAGTATGGCAAGATTTGAGGAAGTGCATATACATCTCCTTCAAATATGTTTCTAGCTAAAACCAGAATGATATCCATGAAGAATCTTGAAAATTGAGTCCAAATTTGATTTGGTTCCTACAGAAGACATGGGATGAGGGCTGCTATATGGCAGTACGTTAGATCTCATAGCAGATTCCTCTGAAGTATGAGAAAGTCCAAATGGACATGTGAAGTTTGTAAAGAAACAACACTGAAGATTGATTTAGTAACAGATGTGTTCAGGAAGAAGATTAGAGAGAAGTGAGTTTAGGAAGAAAATCCAAATATCAATATGCCTGCAGCTCTAGGAGTTTATGTTAGGCTACTGAGAATGTTAATCAGATTTCAAAAAACCCAGACAGTGTAATGCATGGCAGGTTGTACTCTACAGCATACAAACCATGCTGCACAGTTTGCTTTGTGCAGAAAACATGGTTATATATGCAAGTAATTTCCATATTTCTGCTGCCTTATTTTTAACCCATTTAATGACCTTTATGATCACAGTTCAGTCAAGTAGCAGCAATCGTGCCAGCAACAGCATTCCAGCTGGGTTAATGAATACACACATGATTTCATGAAGGAATATATCTTTTTTGACCCAATTTCAACCTTTCATATTTCAAGCTGTTTAATTATAAGATATATTGGTTGGAAACAAACACCCATTTATGCAACATTAAAAGTTTAAACAAATTCCGTATGCAATTATCTTAGGCGCTGAGTGTTTGTGATTGGTATATGTAGGTAACAAATTAGTGGCACAGTTGATAAATGCCTTTCACAGAACAGATGCAAATAACCAGACTTCTGTGTTCCTTGAGTCTGCATGATAATAGGTTCTTTAAGCACCCTGCTAAGAATTAGGAAATTAGTCAAATGGGATCATATTTAGGTTGAGCTAATACTGCACAGCTGAATTTACCCACCATTATCTGCGGGCATAATTGGAGACAACTGTTTTTTGGGCCAGCTGTGCAGGTCACAAAAGGATAATAATGGGGGCCCAGCCTTGCTATGTCAGATTGATAAATGTTTATAGCATCGTGTGACTGGAGGGGCTGGCTTTAAACAGGTACAGTTTAGGATTATTTCTTCTTTCTTTAAGATTCCTAGAGTCGAACATGCCAGATTAAATTGTTCATCATTTCTACATAACGTGAGTCAGTGTAATTCATAGGGAGAAGAAAGAAAAGGTGTGGTAAGAGGAAAAATATCTAAGAGGTGTCAGATAAAACTTTCTCACCACACGTAATCTGTTTTACACCTTTCTGTTAGTCGCTTTTCCTGCTATTTTCTCACCTTTCCTTTCCCTAGGTGGGTAGGTTTACATAATTTACGCTGATATTGTGGAACTTAAAGTGCCACTCGTGCACTTCCGAATTTGTCACTGGCTCTTTTTGGCATTTAGGGTTAATTTGTTTGAATAGTGGCTCTTGGTATTCTGACAAGTATTTCTTTTAAATGTTGCATCCAAGTACAGGCCTGTACTAATGCTAACCTATGAATATGTTAACAGCTACACTTTGTTTAGAAAATGTGATATTAATGTGAAATGTGTCTTAGCTGAATCCATTAGTTACAAACAGGTAAATAAGAAAGCACATTCTGATTTTAATTGCAAGGAATATGTTTCATGCTAAATGTCTGTCCTATTTTTTGCTCTCTTTAAATGCACTATTAGGATTTACTTTTGTGTGTCCTACGTATGTGCTGTAAATTACACTTTCTTTTAACAAAATGAATAATTTGCAGTGAAAAATAGAGAGCTTTAATTATCTTAACCAGGTACCACTAAGGTTTAAATTGCTAAGAAGTAAAATGTTGGTTCTGCTGAGTACTGTTACTATAGCACAGACTTTGATTTAGCTGCTATCATAACAGAAAGGAGGACAGGTAGGAGAAGAGATCTAAAAGATGAAGAAGAGGGGTTGTAATTTTATTTTACATTAGCCCTCTGAAATGCGCTCCTGCTAGTGTTCCTCAGCTTCACAGGATTACATCTGCAGTCATGGCCAAAAATAGTTCTGGAGACCAGAGCATACTGCAGTGGTGATTTTGCCAGCAGTGCAGCTAAGGAATATTGGCTCTGATTTCACAGTGCAGCTTCTTCTTTGCGTCTGCTCGTTGGCTGTTGATCCCCGGGCCCTGAAAACATAGGGAGATTTATCAGACAAGGTAAATCTTTACCTGTTTATGGCACAGACTGGCTGGAAGGTGAACTTTAGGCTCATAGGGATGAACTTTACGCTTTAGGGTGAGCTGTGGGCTCTCTGAAAAACTACAGAAGTGATGGGGGGAGGCTGCTTCTGTCTTTTGCTTCTCACATTTGTGTGACACAGCACCATCAAGCTGCATGGATCTGGAATATGCAGAGGTTCTGACTTTGGCCAAGTGCACATTCACTTCAATATCATGGGAAGGAGGAGGGGGGGAAATGGAGTTGCTGTAGGAGCAGCAACTCCAGGAGCCTCGCATCTGCATCCCTTCTTCAGGCGTGTCAAGTGGTTGTTGTTCCCCTCCTGAAGTGATGCACTCTACTGGGACTCCTTGCATGAGAAAAGTGTTACATTTCCAGCCCATTACTGGCATGCAACATGTGCAAACTGTCTAAAGTGTATAAATGGAGCTCCTGAAGAGCGTTTTATTATCAAAGTAATTGCTGCATTTCTTAGATTAACATTTGTTAGTGCAGTAGACTGAAATCATCACCAGTTATCTATGAGAGAAATTTTATCTTTCTCAGGCCTCCGATATTCATGAACACAGCAGACGCTGATAGCACCAGCTATTTCCAGGTTTTCAGTCTCCAGAGCAAAATGATCTTGGTTTCTCTGCTCAAGATGGCATCATAGAACTTCCTCCAGGATCTTACTGTTATAAAATACATCAGAAAAGACTCTCTGCTCTCAGAATTAGCATTTCCACCACAACCCAAACCATGTTTCTAATCTGTTCTTTTCTAAATTAGCGATGTTTCTTGATGGTGTGGGAAGGGGGAAGGGACAACAACAGTTGTAAAATGTTTTTTATTGAAACTTAAAAGCAATTATTTCTGAATCCCCATCTCCTTAATTAAAAGTGTCACTGTTTTGTATTTAATCAGTTCTTAACAAGCCTTATTGTGAAGCGAAAGAGCTAAACAATGTCTGTAATAGGCGGGGAGGGTTAGCTGAACTTTGTTTAAATATAAAGGGAGTAGTGCATCTGCTGAAGAACTAAGCCCTTTCAAAGTTTAGGACACTCACCAGTGCCATACAGCATAAATCACAGTGCAAACTGTGTGATTATACCCTGCAGGGAAATAGACTGTGTGTTTATGGGGCTCTTCACCAAGCACTTAGGAATAATCTGATATAAAGCAGCAGGGGAGGAGAGTAATGACAACTTCAAATTAGTTTAATGAATGTTTACATTAAAAAAGGCTTTTCTACAAACCTGAAAACACAAAGTGACGGTTTCCTCTCCAGACAAAACCCCCCTCTACTTTTCCTTAAAGTACTGGATGAGGGACACATTGTAAATTTAACTCTTTCAGTACAATAAGCCATAGTATCTTTATGTTCAGCATTTTGCTGTCATTATAACGAGAGTTGCTAGCAATCCAATTATAAACAGCAGTATCTGGTTGGTAGCTCATCTATTTTAAATCATACTGATCTCAGGGAAAAAAATAAACAACAAAGGTTGAGAATTTCATTCCCATGAAAGAACAAACATCTCAAAGTGAATTTTGCCAACTTTCTGTGGAACACGTTTAGTACGTCTTCAGCTGTATTCATTCAAGAGGCTAATGTGAGGTTTGAGAGATTTCTTTTCACTTCAAGCAATATACAATGAGTTTATAAAGATAAAAAAGGGAGGAAGGGCAAAGTATTTAAAAAAATAAGAATGATGCAGTACTTCTAGTTTTCTTCTCAGACTCGAGGTAAATAATTTGTCAATATTCCCACATATGCACAAGGCGCCATCTTATATACACTGAACTCTTGGGTAATTAGGAAAAATAAAGGGCTTGTACCTCTGAAGCAGTTAAGGCCCTTCTATCTGAGGACTTACTGTGCATTTCAGATCCAGCATTGCAGGATTTTTCACTGCCACAACATATTTTCATGAAACATTTTTAAAACTTTTTTAGTGGGGCATTTCGAATTGCATCAGGTGGAAATTTGGTTTTTGCCTTCACAGAGTAGATGCAAAATTTTCCACGAAGAATTCTGCAAATGAGTAAGCATGTATAAAGAAAAGAAAAATAAACCAACTTATTTTTAGGTTAGAAATAAAAGTTCAGAGGTAGGTGAGAACATAACTTCCAGTTAACTCCAGTGTTTTGAAACTTCCCCAACAGCTATCTGTGTGTGAAATAGTTCCAGGTATGACTGTTACCATACAGACTCTTACTGAAATATTTTTTGTTTTTGTCCAAGGACATAAAAAGTTAATAACAAATCAAGTACCCATTTTTATTAAGGAGCATGTGTACTTCTCAAGCAACCATGGGAAGCTCTGATTTTAGACACTAATTTGTCAAATGCTGTATTTGCTAAGGGTTTTTCTTAATACGGTATGCATCCCAAACAATACTTGTTCTGTAAAGCTTTCATACAGAAGAAAATACTTTTGTATGTACGTCAGTCACACATACTAAATAGTATATGTATTTTTAATACTATTATATATATAGTTATTGCAAATGTCACTGAGATCAGGATAAAGACTTTGCACTCTCATAAGGTGTAAAGAAGAGCCCATGTTCTTCTTGATAAAGAAATAAACCCACATAGCACAGGTCCTGCAGCAGCTTTTCTGTTTATCATATGCTAGATGTGATGTGGAATATCTTTAAAGTAAACCAGATACAGTGCAAGTGAGGAAATCAATAGGGCGTCTGGAATGAAGTGTGATTGACGTTTGTAAAGTTGTTAGAAAACGTTGCAAACTATTAGAAAAAAGTGTCAATAGGCATTTCACTTCAAAAGAAGGATTAAAATACGATGACTGAGGCTGTGTGGTGCTAATTGGAAGCTTGGTAGTCCCTCAGGTTGCAGAGTGCTGATTGTAGGATATGGCCACTGAAATAACAACAATTTCTGCATAGATGTGAGGGTCCATGAAATAATTTTTTATGTTTCTCTTAAGCTACGTTTTTAGCTTTGTCCCGTGTTACTGCATGTTACAGCCTACTCTAAATAGCGAAGCCACTGGCTGCTTATAATAGAATCCCTTCTGCAGTTTTGTCACTGCAAATATGGAGGCATTTTACTGAATGTTTAACTGTTACAGAAAGTATGTTTTTCTCTGGGAAGCATGTTAAGAGGACATTAGGAAACCACACCACTGATCTCTCTTACAAATTCCTGCAGTATTTTTTTAGCAAATGAAGTCCCATGGAAAATCAGCCTTGTCCATCTTACTGGTGGTGGGATAAGCCATCCAGGGTGTGTTTACTGCAGGTGAAAGCTGGGTAGTTATGTGTTTTACCAGTGAATTACTGTGTACTGTAGTTCAAGTCTTCCACAATCAGAACCTGATTTTCAAAGAAGCAGAGCATCCATCCTGTCACCTATAATCAATTGAATCTCTGAAAGCAAGTCATAAAATTACTGCTGTTAGAAAATACTTCTGAGGTCTTTACAGGAAATATACTTAGGAAAGCTAAAGCCCTGGTAGAATTAAATCTGGTCAGGGATGTCAAGGGCAACAAGAAAAGCTTCTATAGATATGTCGGTGATAAAAGGAAGACTAAAGAAAATGTGGGGCAAAATTGCTTTATTATCAATTAATTTTGGGAGGGATTTCACTACCCTTGATGCTAGGAAGCACAGGTCCCCCCCTGTGTTAGACCCCATATATGTAGGATAATATGTTATGTGCCCCGTCCTTCTGTAAGGACAGGAGGCAGTCTCTCCATCTTCTCAAGCATGTGGGGTGTGAGCTTAGTGCCCTGAGCCTACTGTCTAGTCTTTGTGTTTCAGGCAGTTTAGTGTATGCAGTAAACCTCTCTGTGGGCTGTTGGGTGAATGTGTCTGGATCAGTTGATTTTAATACCCAGTTATTTTAACAACAACAACAAAAAAAAAAAAAGTGGACTATATTTATGTTAACCCATTTTCTTGTGATAAGACTTTCTCAAATATGACCCTCTCCTGTATGCACATAGTTTAATATAATTAAACATAAATTACTCTGTTTTACATGCTATGTCTACTTCAGTTTAAAGATCTCCATGAGTAATGTAATCATAATTTATCAGGAGATCACAGGCTGATAAAAGTTATCTGAAATAATTTTTTTCCTGTTATGTTTTTACAAATGACTTTCCATTATGGAATATTGTAAAGTAAAGAAAAGGGGGTATTTTCTGACCTCGTGGATTTCTACTTGAGACAGCATGTATTTGGATATAGAAAACCTCAGTATGCAGCACTGGTATGAGAGCCAATATGATGAATGTCATTTTGAGTTGCCAGTTCTTTAACGCACTCTTGTGTAGACACTGTAAATTTCACATTAATCATTGCCAAGCTGTGGCATGACCAGCAAATACCAACTTTAGTAAGACAGCCAAATGATTGGGAACATGTTCAAAACAGCTTTATTCCACTGACAGATAGGACTGCTTAAATGAAATAAAATCCAATTTGCCAGAAAATCTCTTCATATGTACTTTTGTTATTCAGCCATTATGCAAACCCGAAGTATGCAGAGACAGATTATTTATCTTGTTTTATTGGTATGTATAGACACACGAAGAGTATCCATCTAGTAGTGTTTTCTTATGTACTTCATCGTGCTAACAGGAACAGTCCCACTATCACCTGAGGGAAAAATGCTACCAGGAAGACTTAACTTTGGGGAAAAATCAATTAGAAATTGTCTGCATGTCAGTTATGCTCAGTAAGCTGTAGAAAACAGACAGGAAACATGAAGCAAGTGTGGCCTAGGTTTTTCAGGAATTAACACAGGAAAAGATTCAAAACCAAGCAGTTTTTGAAAACACTCCTGTTTGTGGATTACTATCTTCAGGTAGCTAATACATGCAGAAATTTTGTGCTATTAAAGAACATTTTTTCCTCTTTTTCTCATTATTATTTGCTTAAAACTGTTTTGCTGGGAAGCAAAAATATAAAAAAACTGTATTTATCCAAAGTTTTGTAAACATTAGTCTCTACAGCCCGCTGTCAGATACAGACACAGGAACCCTGAGGCAAGATGACAAAAGTCCTTTTCCTCATGCAGATGTGGTCAGGAAGGCAATGTAACCCTGTCCTTTTGTCCTCTGCTCCAGGGATACTTGGTGCTCAGGATATATTAAATCATAAACCCTGTAACAAAAGCTTACCCCAATCAGCTGCAGCGTATAGATTTACCTAGAGGGCTCCAGGTAGTCTGGGTAGGTGACCATGGTTGTGCTATGGCATCCAGACCAGAGGGCTGCTGGCAGGAGCCTGGGCCCCGATATAAATAGCAGGAGCAGATTGTCTGAATGCTGAGCTGCACTTTCCCCACTTCCTCTTAGTAAATTTGATTTTGGGATTCTCTCTGGAAAGGGATCACCCAAGTCAGCAATAATCAGTCAGTGCCTTTTACTATACATGCCCAAAGATAGAACTGCAAAACAGAAAGTATGTTTTCAAACTCTTTTGCCCAGCTTCTCTGTTCAGATGTGCTTGGCCCCATTTTGCATTCCTGACACGATAACAAGATGCAGAAAAGCTCGTATAAAGGGGTAGGTGAAAAATCACTGATTCTTCAACCCATTGCATTCTCAATAACCCCTGAGCATGAGAAGAGTGAAAAGTTTCTCAGAAATACAGGGCCTACAGAGGAGTCAAAGGGGAAAAATAATGTATAATTATAGCTGTATTGAGATAGTGGTAGAAAACACACACCTCCATTTTATAATTTTCCTGTAAAATTATCACAACACCCTCCTGTGGTTTCCCAGCTGTATATGTGTGACCCAGCAAAGACAAATTCAAAGACATCAGGTCATTCGGTGCCTGTAGCCAAGCTTGGAAGCTGTCAAGACATGCAGTTTGTGCTGTCTTTTGCTCTGCCCTATATCCAGCACCAACAAAGAACTAGATCTCCTCCCCAAAGCTTTTTGGTGGCTCTGTCCCTTCCTTGTCATTAATAACTGGCAACAATATAGCTTGGAGAAGAGGAGACTGAGGGGTGACCTCATCAATGTTTACAAATATGTAAAGGGTAGGTGTCAGGATGATGGAGCTAGGCTTTTTTCAGTGATATCCAGTGATAGGACAAGGGGCAATGGGTGTAAACTGGAGCATAGGAAGTTCCACGTTAACATCAGGAAGAACTTCTTTACTGTAAGAGTGACAGAGCACTGGAACAGGTTGCCCAGGGGGGTTGTGGAGTCTCCTACACTGGAGATATTCAAGGCCCACCTGGACAAGTTCCTGTGTGATGTACTGTAGGTTACCCTGCTCTTGCGGGGGGGTTGGACTAGATGATCTTTTGAGGTCCCTTCCAACCCTTGGGATTCTGTAACAGGAACTCTTCGAATTCTTTCTTTGGCAAAAAAACCCACATTTTTTTTCATTTATAACAAGTTATAGAAATGTGATTCTGTCCTTCAACTGACATGCTCCAGCCTGGATAACTCCACTTAATCTTAAGTACCCATGTAGCTAAGGTAGGAGCTGGACTTCTTGGGATGCTCCAGCCAAGGGAAAGCAGTACGTGCCTCCAGGCACCCAATAAAATCAGAATTGCCCACTAGAGGTGCCTCTTTCCTTTCTCCACTGATGGCCTGCAGGGTATATAGGATCTGAAATCAGACACCCCTTGTAGATGCTTAAAGTTAGGTAGGACACATCATTGCCTTTACACGTAATTTAATTCAATGTGGACTTCATTGGAAAGAGGATTTTGTTCTGTGTGTCAGGTTGGCTTTTCATGTTTCACACAGATTTTTATTTATGGCTTTGTTTTAACAGGTGAAACTAATGGCAAGATAAATATGCACTGCAGGAATTTTGTCATAGGTAGTTTGAGTTGCTGAAAAGGGACAGGAACAATTGTATTTGGGACTGAAAAGTTTCATATTCAAATAGTGTCCAGATTAAATAGTTTTTCACTGCACTCTTTCTTGTCTGAGTGAAGTGCCTGAAGTAAGCAATGAATATTTGAAATGCAGGCACAAGCAACTGATAAGAAAAATACAATTACAACTAGCCCTAAAGATATTGCACTTAAAGGGGGATCACACTTATGTGCATTTAGAAGACAATATTAATAAAACACTTAAAATAACTTCATATTAGGGAATTAGGCTGTTATTTTTTAATGAAACTCTGGGGCCATTTTATCCAGACAAAGTGTTACATTTTATTCATATAATAGAAGTCCAGATAAAACAATCACATTTAGTTAGTAACTGGAAACTGTGAATTTTAACAATCGTGTTAATAGTTTTAGATAACTAGAAAAGTAGATTTAATAAATTATAAAACTTTACAGTTAGGAACTAAAAAGCCATCTGACTTCAGAGGGCCATCTGCTCCTCATACCAGCACAGCTCACCCAAGGCCTCATCCTGGCCCTCATGCCTGGGCCACACAGCTGTGGGCTGCAGCCCCATCACCAAATCCTGCTTCCCATCCACCCCTCTTTCTGTCGTGCCCCACAGCAACTGGAGTCCTCCTGAGCTGAGGAGGATGCAGGGGAACTGATGCCAGCCCTTCTAGCTTAAGCAGGAAGTGGAAGTTGAGCTTACAAAGCCAACAGCCCACTCCTATTTCTCCCTAGATTTCTCGCTAGATTTCTACCTAGTTTTCCATTCACATGCCCAGATCTTAGACCTCTTCTTTTTTTTATTCAACTGCTTGGTTGCTTTTTATTCCTATTTTTGACTATTTGGAGCAGTTTTTCACCCTGATTTTCCACTTGTAGCAAGCACGTTTATTTTACAGCAACCTTTTAGCATGGGGAAACACCATGCTCTGTAGGGACTGGTGTAATAACACAACTGTTGTGCAAACGAATTTAAATGCACATTTTTGTTATGGTTGTATAAACAAGTCTTACCAGGAGGTTTGATCAGATACCCATATCCTTTCAGCTGAGAAATTGATTTTAAAAAAATAACTAATCTTTGATTTAGAGTTCCCCCAAATTAGTTAATGTTGGCATAAGCCTACTGCTCAGAACTTAAAGTTTATGCTTGACTTCATTAAAACCAGTATTTGATGTCACTTTGCTAAATGTCTCTGTGAAAAAACAGTCACTACAATTTCTACAGAAAGAAGATGCATCAGCATTTGATCTTGGGTTTTTTTGTAATGTTTCTGTGCAGTAGGAGGAATATTTACTGTTTGCTATATGCATTTATTTAAAATGGTGATTAATGCTAATAATAACTTTTAGTCTTTATAAATAAGATGTAGGAATGTAATACTGCTTAGTGTAGAAGTCTTTGGGAGTTTATTCAGAAAACTATAAAAAGGAGTGTGGTTATTTGTTCTTAATCATTGCAAGGTTTCTGGCCTTTGTACATAAATCACCAATGCTTTCTTTCATTCTTATGTAAACTGACAGTAAATTTCTTCCATGTCGTAGTTGGGTGGGTTTCAGTTGCCTTTGATTTGCATTTTCATAGAAAGAGGCACTAAACCCTAAATAAGCCTTACCCTGAGAGCCCACCTTGCTCTCTCTGCGGGATTTACATTGGTTAACCACTTGCTGCTGTTATAAAACACCACATCTAGAACATCATCATTAGTGAGCTACTTTGTAGTGGGAGAATGTGAGACAAACACAGGGAGGGCTTGTAAAACATGGAGTTAGATGTGATGTCACTGTCCTCGAAACCTGGACATTCTGCACCTAGAGTTTTCTTTATACCATAACAAATAATGGCCAACAGAAAACGGTGAGCAGTGCACTTGTGTGTTTTCACAGCCAGCGTGTGGTGCAGGGGATTGTTTGCAGACAGACCATTTTGTTTGTGTCGCCATCTTTCCTTCATGTTTGAAAATCAGGAGATTAAATGCCTGCATTTATATGCTCCAACAAATAATTAGAAGCTAAGCATTGGAACTGCAAGCAGTGCTGTCTCCTGAAGAATATTATTAACTGATTTTATTCAAAATTATCTTTTGCCTCTTTTACTCTAAAGCATTAAAAGATTTTCTGTTACAGTGGCTACTGAGGTAAGGATGCCCTAAACATTAGTTCTAACATAAACAGGAGAGTAGCAGCTTTTCAGAGGAAGTGGTTGTGTGTTCTTGGCCTTGTGCTGTGGGTTTCTTTTTCCATGGTTGAGCATTACTGTTTCTTTTTCTACTCTGTCTTGGCATTTGCTGCTGTTGCAAACATCTATTTCTTGAAACAAATAATAGCCACAGACCAGCCTCATCATCCAGCAGAACTGCATTTTGAACACTCCTGTTGACCCTGCTTTCAATGACATTGGTAATAGAAATTTGTGGAAAGAGGGAGGGGGGGATGAGACACCACCACTGAGAGTAGTTGTATCCTTTTCTTTTGTCCCTGGTTATTTTTTTTCCATTTTGGTTTTGACATATCTCTTAGCCAAGACCACAGCTACTTGTTTGTGTAAGAAATAATGTCTAAATGGAGCAATTGATTTGTGGATATCATACAACTTTGTTTTACGGTATTACAAATGAGTTTATAGCCATCAACACAATAAGTGCTATATTAGCAGCTTTAGCAGCCTGCCAAAACCTGCTGCAAAATTTGAATGGAGGTAATAAATTCATGCTCCTTGCTAGGTTTTGCTGTTGTCCATGGTGTAACTGTCCAGTGGATGAATGGATGGCATACTGTCAATCTAAGCACATCAGCAGGACAAAATATTTTTGTCTTTTTAACTCATTTTCTGTTTATCCATTCCTGTGTCTCACTTCCTATCTGCCATCTCTAGCACACGCAGCACGAATCTATCACTCATAAACTGTGAGCAGTATACCACTACTTGCCATATGTACAGCATCCTGCGCTGCTGAACCTCAGGCATTCTTGACTATATGGGTACAGAGCAGCTCCATCTTGCCATTACCTGTGGTATAGAATTCATGTATGCAATAAAGGGTTCAGCAAAAATCACAATTAAAAGCCACATTTGGCCTCAGAGTGGGAAGACATAAGCAGTAGTCAAGCCATGTGTACAAGGCCAGATTAGGAACTCTTCATAAATGGCTGCTTTCAGGGTAAAACAGAAGCACCTCTTCCCTCAGAGTCCTAGAAGCTCTGGGGGATATTTTTGTGGTGGTAGTAGATGGAATTTATTGGGGATTTTCTGCTATGATAATTTTTTTCCAGAGGCTGTCCTGACTGATGAACTCCACAAGTTTTTGGGTAGGTGTCCTGACAGGATGGCCCCAGGCATGCAAGAGGGACTTGCGAACACTCAAGAGGCACCTGGCCTCTGTACTTAGTTAATCCTCTAAGACTGCAAGGGTCCAAAGGCTGAATTTCCCAACAGTTTTGTCCATGCTCCCTTCTCCTGGCTGCTACTCCTGCAGGATGCAGCTCATGGGCTGTTCTCAGTGTGGGGGTGAGTGAGCTAGAGCAGGGGATTGTCATTGCGTTTTATTGTCAAAGATGGAGTTGCTAACTTTAGGCAAACAGTGGTTAATCTTTCCAAGAGGGTAGATTTATAGCCGGGCTTCTAAGCATTTGAATTCATTGTTACAGCTAATGGACATCTCATATTGTCTTAAATCACTGGCTCCTCAGTGTGCCAAAGAGTAATAGAAACCTTAGAGCAACCCTAATTTGGCACCTATGTTTCAAATCAGTTGCCAAAGGAACTTAGAGGGGGGAAAGAAAGATCAATTGAAATGTTTTTCTGAGTGCTTTCCCTGTGAAATGCTTTGCAGGGCTTGAACTCCTGAATATCATATGCAGCATATGGTACTTTAGTAAGTTCATGCTTCATGCTAGGTACATGGTAACTTTTCCTTGTTAAATTAATTTATCTAATTTACCATAGGAGTAGGTAAACATTGATTCTTATAAGCAAATAAAAAAAAAAATGTGATAGTGTGAATTTCTTTGACACCACTGCTATTCTATATGATGAAACAGTTGACTGTTAATGATCTTCTGTAGAAGTTATCACTTGTAAAGTATGGTCAGTGACTTTACATGGCATGATTTATGGATATGTCTTTTCATTTACATAAGCAACTTCCTCCTGTATGTGCCAGTGGCATATCATATCATGTTGTATCTCATTTCCTATTACGTGAGAAATTAATAGGGAGCCCCATGAGTGCTGAGTGGAGGAACTCTGTGCTTGACTGTTGTCTGAGCATGGCACACACATCTCAGTGGAGCCAAGAGATAAAATCCTGTGACCTGTTTTCCAGATGTTGATACTATAAGAACCTTTCTGATCCTGTCCCTGAAGACCATCTTCCTTTGAGGTAGCTGCTTTAGAGAGGTGTGGAAAGGCTCTGCCCTCGCTCTGCGAGACTCATTCGTTCAGCCATTGCACCTATCTTCAAACCAGTACAGCTTATGTGCTACAAAAACACAAGTCTTGGCTGATTTCATGATAACAGGCACAGGGATTTTAATGCTAAAAGAAAGGTCTGGAGAGTTTAGCCTTTAATAAGATAACCTGTGAAATTTTGCAGGAAACCCATGATTTATCTTGCCCAGCACTCTTTGATGGCATAGACTTTTTCCTATTTAAGAAAGACCTTTTCTTTGTTCTAGGAAAATACCAAGGTGATCATTGCACTGTATAGCAGATTTTTCTCTTGAAAAACTGTCTTGCACATGATTAACTTTATGGTACATAATAGAGAGAAAGCTGCAAGGTGATGGTTAATGGCATTTGAAAAGCCATTGTTAACTTCAGCTCATAGAGATTTACAGGGACTCCTTAACATAATCAATATGCTGATTAAACTGTTATAAATAAGTGTTTATGAGTATCAGTTCTTCAGTGGAATAGGGAAATATTTAATATACATATCTGAAAAACTTCCACCTCCCCCTTCTATGTTTATAAAAATGGGTAAATTTAGCAAGTAGTTTTGCTATTGAAAAGTAGGCTTTTGTTTTGAAGAAAAGTTTTCCCAGTGTAGTTTGTTTGTATACATATATATATATAGCCATACATGTGTTTGTATATATCTCTGTATTTTCGTATATATAGTTCATTTCCCATACGTTTTTAATTGTGCGGGTGGCTGAATAGAGCAAAGATGAATGATAAAGTGATGTGGGAAAATGCAAATGTCACACACTGGGGAAAACAATGAAAAGACATGAACACTGGAAAAAAAAGAGAGCAAGCAGCACCAGGAGTGAAGTGGTTAAGGAGGTTGCCGCAGCAGGAAGCGGATATAACTCTGTTTTCAGTGTGCTCATGGGAACCGAATTGGAAAGTGTTGTGGTAAAAGTGTGTGGGGAAAAAAAAAAAAAAAGAAAAGAAAAAAGAAAGAAAAATGAATTAAGCTATAAATATCTGTTTTTCTTTGAAGTTTTGTGACCAACAATTCATGTTACTGGAAATCTCATAAGGAGTAGTTGTTTTATAAACTTTGGTTTGGCTGAATGATGCAAAAGTAAAGAGAACATTAGCTCATCTCCAAAGGTGGCTTCTCTACATTGATTTTTGAGCTCCTATGGCAGGTATAGACTAACTGAAAAAAAAACCCTTGTATTCCTTTCCTCTGTTAGTGGTGCAAGCTACAGAAGTGCCTTTAAAATGACATGAAGGAAGAAAAGGTGTCTTTGTAAGGACAGTGTCTATATGTTACATGTCCTGTTAGTGGGAATGAAAAAGGAACATTTATTTTCTGTGTTTATCCACACTCTGAAAATCAGACCTCTTAGAAGAAATTAAAACAGCAGGTTGTTGTCTAAGCTGTTTTTCTTAGATTAAAATTCTAATAACTTCTAAATGAGAAGTAGTGCAATAAATGGGCTTGAAGGTCACAAATTATTTTGGGGGATTTATCTGCAAAAATGCTTTTTCTCTTCTCTCAATAAGGAAATGTGGCGCTAGGAGTTCTTTCCCCCCCCCCCCCCCCAATAAATAGCTAGCTGTTATATTCCAGCTAGATGTCATGTTCTCCCTGTAAGGGAGAGATGTCATTGACAGTGAATATTATCATATTAAAAGCCTATTTTAAGCTGGTAATGATGTTGAAAAGCTGGAGATTCAAAATAATCTCTATCATCTCCACATTGAGCAATTTAGGTGAGTCTGTTATAAGAGTCATAGTTGTGTTGTAATGGTGTTGTCTTCCATTTATTTAGCAGATTTTGTCTCAAAGTCCTTTACAAACTAAAGGATGACCACTGTAAAACTCTGTGCAGAAGTGTGTTTAACTCAGGAGTGTAATTAGCACAGTGCAATTGTCAGGATAACTCTCTCAAATGCATCTTTCCCATATGCAGTAGCATATTTCCTGTGTGTCATTTAGCTTGACACCTGCTCATCCTAGATCTTCCAAAAAGGTGGCACAGATTGTGTTATGTGATATGGTGTAACATCATGATTGTGGTGGATGCTCATTTACAAGGAAATGTAGGTTGGAGGCCTAAAGAATAAGCACATCCTGGTATCCCTCGGTCAGATGTTACCAGCATCCCTGCAAGAAGCTGTGTCCAGGAATGCAGCTCCTGTACTACTCCCAGGCCACACAGCAAGACCAGGAAAAAATCAGATTTATAAAGCCTTCATAGAAACCTCCTCTACAGATCCGTTGCAGGCCTACAGAGCAGGCAGGATTTGCAGGCTAGACACCTTAGTATCAACCCAGTCCCTTGATAAAGGGATGCAGAAGAAACTGCTTAGAAAACCTCACCAAATAGCCTGCCTCCTCTGGCCTCACAGACCTGATGCCTTGCTTTATGCTATGGAACATACTTATTTTGACAACATAAGGTGTGTTTCAGAAGGTGAAACTCTTTAAATCAGTTTTTCTCTATTTCTTACTAGTGTGCTATGCAGCTACTACAGCAGAGGACACGGTTGCTGGAGTTCTTGTTTTGCAGTTTTTCTGAATTGGCTGCACAACTGTCAGCATCGTGTCCGGGTGAGTTTCTTCCTCCAGTGCTCATATTATTTGCCCTGGGGGCCCTTGTCAGCTCACATTCAGCTTGTTTGCAGACAAAAACTACCAGCAGGGAATGAACTGCGATTGAAATTGAGATGCTGAGCTACTGTACAGACTCGCTGTGAGATACGGCTGCTTTGTATACAAGTGTCTGAATTCTCTGGGACTGACTTTACTGTTGTTTAAATAAAATCCAGTTCTGATTGGTTTACTGAAAAGCTCTTCCTACCCTCAAGGCCCTGTTTTGCACACAGACTATTAAAAAATTAGCTGGAGGCTGTGTTTGGAGTTTAATTCACTCCATCACTTTTCTTCATACATAGACGTATTTCCCCCTACAGCTGCAATATGCAAGAAGTATCTTTAGTGGTGAGACATGATCTAGCTGAATCAGCCTAAAATATGTGAAGACAGTAGATTTGAATCAAAGTTCAGGAGAAAGAGAGAACTTCTCCTCAAGTTGATTTTAGATTCATTTTTCACCAGGGTATAGTTCAGTCCTGTAAAACAGAACTGAGGGAAGGAAAATCAGCCTGGGACTTCCTTCTAAATACAGCTGTCCTGTAAGATACCATTAAATATAATAGTTCTCCCATTGCTTTCTGGTTTTAGCAAAAGAAATCTCTAGATTTTTGAGAGGAATATGTATGGATTAAACACTGGGTGGAAGTCTTGAGTGCATTAAAGCCACTGGGACAATCACAGTTGCCTTCACTGTACCCAGATTTCTGCTGTTACTGTTTTTTCTTGTGTTTTATTGTTTTCCATGTTGCTTCTACTACAACACTGCACTGCTGACATGTAAATGGAATGTATATTAGAATGAATCATCAGGACAGAAAAGTCCTAGGCTTTCTTGAATGCACCTCTAAGCATCTTATCTGCATCTAAATATCTTTACAATCTCAGTCGTAGTGAGAAGCTTAATACTGCTTTATTCAGGCAAGCCTGGGATATAAATGCCCAGCACTCAACTTTTACTTTTGATTGCATTTGCACACTCATGTAAATTACTTACACTACCTTTAGGAAAGTGCTAATCTGATTTTCAGGCAAGGATTGATCAACTTCAGTTTGTTTGAGAAGCAGCACATAAAATGAGGATGAGTGCTTCAGTGCAAAACCAGGCTCTCAATAAGGTTATACATAACAATATAGCTTACATTAAATGCAAAGCTTTTTTTTTTTTTTTTTTTTTTAATCAACAAAATGAAGTTATATTAGTAGGAAAAAGCTTTGAGGGAGTTTATTTAGTTTTTAATTTATTTGCAGTGTTTTGCATGCTATGATATGACATTGTCAAAAATTAGGCTTTGTAAATCTTCAAACATTGTTTCAGAAAAAAAACCCAGACATTTTCTGCCAGAAATCCTGTGGTACAATGACTGCAAATTTCATATGAAACAGTATTTGCATCAAGGAAATTTTGCTATTTTTTCTGTCCACATCACTGATACTATCATGCTGAAAACATCATTGTAGAAATTATTCCGGATTATGATAAATTTAATACATTTGTGAAAAGAATTATATGATGTGGTGTCTGCAATAATACAGATATGAGACTTGATGGTCAAGGAAGTCTCCTTCACTCCACATTTCCATGCCTTTAGTGCAAAAAAAAAGGTGTTTGTTTTGTTAATCGTTAGGTGACTAATCCAACTTGGCTACTTTGATTTTTAATCCTATCAGAGACAAGGCTGTCTTTACCCTGGAGAACAAATCTCAAGAGAAAATGCACCTCATTTGGCACTGAAAACAAAGTTTCAACTAATTGAATTCCAAGAAATGTTAATACTATTTTTTCTTCTACTCCTACAGAACAGTATCTTAATTCTTGATGTTTGTCTTTGGTTATACTCTGTCACTAATGCTGAGCAAAATGGGAGATTCGATCAAATAATGACAGCGTTCCTTTATGACAGATCTTATTTGTATCCAGCACTAAAGGTGGTCTTTCTCTGCATGTGTCACTGCAACCAGTGGCAGAACAGCCCAGCAATTAATACAATTCCTAAGTAATAAATCAGTTCATCCAGTTCTGTACACGATATAGTCATTATGTGATGGAAAATTTAATCCATACTTTTGTTTCGGTGGGCTGCAGTGGTATAATGAGCACTCTGGGCTTTTTAATATCCTTTGTTTGCATTTGGAAAAACATAACACTATCCCACTGAGAACCAGAAATCCTCTTGTGTTCTTGTGAACATGACATTGGAAAATGCAGTGTGAAGAGATTTTAATGTTGGCAAGGAGCATGGAAGAGGCATTTTACAATGTGCCACCACTATCCCGAGAAGAAAGGAGCAGTGCTAATCCTGAAAACTTGCTCAGAAGTGTTTAAAATTCTTTGAACACATTTTCCAAGTACAAGGTAATTCACATATGGCTTACCTTTTAACAGATTTGAGCAATTTAGCTATTTGTGGATGCCGACTGGCTCATGTGTCCTCTATGCAAGTGAATAAATCCCATTCAGACTTGTGCTCTGATAAATGGAGAGTGATCGGACTCTCCAGACATGTTTTCATGGTTAGAACTATGAAGGGTTAGGGTGCAGTTCAGATACCTCATGTTTCTCTTATCTCGTATTCTTCAGATATTCAAGTTAGTGTCAGGCCATGGTATTGTAGCAAACTGCAAGCCACGAAAATAGCAAAGTGGCATAATGATTAACTGTGGTGAATCTACTGGGTGGAGAGGTGGAGGTGGGGTCTTCAGAGCTATGGAGCCATCACTCTACTTCCCCTTCTTCATGCATGATATAGTGTGTTAAATTTGTGGACCAAGGGAACAGAGCCATGGGTAATGCTTAGGGGAAATACGTGGGTTGAGCTGTTTAAAATACACTTGGATTGTAATCCACATCTGAAAGGAAGCAACATCTTTAATTAAAGTTAATGAAAATTGTCCATTAATTTCCAGGTGGCAAGAAGGGAATATGAGTTCACGATTGTTCACCAATGCGTGGTCATCACTATTTAGTTACAAACACAGCTTAAAAACAGCTTTTGTAACCTGGTCTGAACCGTAATTCCTGCAGTCTGATGTACTGTCTTATGTACCAGGAGCAGCATGTGTTTTATTCCAAAGGAACTACAGAAATAAAACCTTAAGCTCTGAGAACACTGCAGTTGTAAAGCCCTTCAAACAGCAAAGGTTTTGGTTTCATTAAGAGGCCATTTCACAGTTTTAATTGTTTAGAAATGTAGTTAATAACTACATATCATGCCTGGGAAATATTAATTACTGAACAATTCTTGTGTAATCCATGTGATATCTCACATAATTCAGTCAGCTGAATATAGTGAGATGGTTTTAATAAAATAAATACAGGCTACTCAACGTATAAATGAGATAGTTAAAAATATACACTAATGGATCATTAACCTCTCTTGAACTTACATTCTTAGTGAAAATCACATTAAGTGAGTATAGGATTATGGCAATATAGACTTGTTAAGAAATTATCCCAGGAAGGGTACTAAGCTGGGAGATACCACAGTAGGGAAACCAGGCAAGGTATGAAGCACTTCTCAAAGCTCTGTAGACTGAGTGGAAACAGGCCGCTCCTGCTGGGCAGAGAGATGGCTGGTTGGCCATTGACAGGGACAAGCATCCACAGGAAATGAGAAAATGCTCATTTTCTTTATCTGCATTTCCCTGCCATGCCAAAAAGGTGTCCTTGGCAACCATACACATGCACCAAAATTATTCTTTTCTGTGTACAATTCATACTCTGCAGTCTGTAGATGGCCTTTGCTTAGCTCAACAATGGAAGAGTTAAGAAGTAAGATAGGTTTGTTTGTTCACAAGGTCTTTAAAAAACCTACTAATGAGTGTATCAGCCCTTTAGCCAGTCTACCAAGCATAAATCTTTCATCTTTTTTCACCTACGTGACAGCTCTGTGTGTGCCCCTCAGCAAAAACTAGCACCCATCCCAAAACATCTGGCTTTATCTGCCCAAGAGACCCAGCTTCACAGGGAACCGAAAAGATTGGAGCCAACGCACATGTGTTGACCTGTGAGGTATTTGCATGGCATCTGCCCACACAACAACTCTAACCATTGTTATCTGCCTTTCAGTTTCACAAGCACAGGATTTTACTCCTAAAAATAGCTAAAAGAGAGCCACGTAGAGCCACAGCAAATAGGACTTCTTTAAATCACTTTGATCTCTATCTGCAGTTGTGTGGGTTTAGAAGTTACAAAGTAGATCTTGGTATCAAACATACCTTTGGCTTTGGTAAGTGTCTCTGGAAAGAAAGTGCCATGTGTGAAGAAGAGAGGATGCTAAACCTGGGCCACATTGTCAACTGTATGCCGATTCTATGCAGCTAAGACATAAGTGAATTCAAAATCATCTGGGTAAGGCATCCAAAATGTAGTTATTTTTAACTAGAACAGTACATTGTAAAAGTATACCCTTCTCTGCATCTAATTTTTCATATTTTACATACCCAATTCTTTTTATAAATTTTTGTCTCCATTAAAACTGGAACTGGACGTGGAATAGTGCCCCCTCAGCCATTCAGAAATAAAGCAGTGGGGACCACTAACTGTGGCTGGCTTTGCAGCTTTAACTGGCCTTTATTACCATAGCCATAAATAGCAAACCGCCCCAAATATTACAGGAGTTTTGTTGGCTTTAACCAATGAAGTAGAACAAGACCTCTGAATACCCCATTAGTTCCAGTGCTGTGCTTTGACGACTTTGCATTGGCAGCTCTTTTTCTATACAAGTCACTAGCCTCACCCGTGTCTCTTAACAAATACCGTTGACAGGCACCATTGCAATTTTTCTGCATGTTCTGACAGTTTAATTCAGTACCTCCTGGCTAAGCAGCCAGAGCCTGAGGGGGTAATTCAGCACCTTGGCATCACACTGCTGCAATTAAAATAATTAAGGGAGTTGGGATGGGCTTACAGAGCTTTCCGTCTTCTTCAGCCTTGTACAGAGAGTGCACTTTCCTATTCCCTCATGGAATGAATGCAGGAGCTTCCTTTACAATATGCTGCAGTGAAATTTTTTAAGAAGATCTTATTTCCAGCCTCTATTTGCAAAGCCGTTTGTGTTTATGCCTAAGAACTTCTTTCTTTCTCATAGATAACCCAATTTCCTGTTAGTTTGTTTGGGGGGTTTTCCCCCCTTAAATACAAGGGGACAAATACTTTATATTCCAGCTGTTATTTCTTTTGATTTAAGAGAGGCGAATAACCCCTTGGCTGCATAATCATAGTCAAATCATTCACTTCATTGTTTAGTAAAGACAACCAAGCATAGCTGTCTAAATTGGTAGGTTTCATTTCTCTTACTGAGAAGGAAGCAGAAAAAATGAAAAATGAAAGCTGTTTTACTCTAGCTTTACTATTAAAGGCAGGGTTTCGTGTGTCTGTGCTTATATGTTTAGAAAATCTAAATATATATTTATAATGTGTGTATGTATAACGAAAAAGGTTTCCTGTTTTCCTTTGTTTATATATCTCATACTGGGAGTATCTGTACTACTTGCACATGTAAGAATCTGACAGAAACACATTTTGCTGAGCTGTATATCGTGTATCTCTCTAAACCAGGTGATGTCCTGGTTTTACTGAATGGAAACCTCCCCTGACACTTCTAGGCTTGTGTTCTACCTGGGAGTTCACCTTGTTCATGATATAAGTGAACTCCAAAGGATGGAGATAAGCATTTGAAAGCAGCTGTGATAAATATCAGCTGTGTGAAGTGAGCAGAAATACTCTGTGCCATGTTCAGCTCATCTAGTGCATGCAGCACACACAGGTATATCACATGCTGATCTGAGCCAGCTTATCTGCACATACTCTGTGTGTGCCTGATGCAGCCTTTCCCTGGATAACTGATACCAAGCTCAAAAAATGCTGCCCCTGTATTTTGTCAAACCCTGAAACATTAATCATGAGGAGGAAAAGAATGTGTCGGTCCACAGTATTGCAAGAGATGTGTTCTGTGAGCCCAGGCCGTACGTTTTCCACAGCTCAGGAGACAGAATAAAAATCAACAGAATAAAATCCAAGATGGTAACCCGTTAACGTCAGGGCTGATGAGCAGTGCCAGGCTATAGGTTTGAAGCTTGCCACCTTGCGCTGTTCCTAAACCCACCTCTGAGAGACGTGGGCATATATTGCCTTTTCTCTCCATGCTCACCCTTTTCTTTGCGACTGGTTTGTGGTTTTTTTTTCTGGTAGTTTTATTGGCTTTATCACTTTCCAGCTCAGCACCATTCTGTAAGCCCAGGAAGCCAAGACTGGGTGGGTATCAGCTCAGCCTGTCAGGGAGGAAAAGGGGTTATTTTCATAGGCCAGCTGGGAATTTGGCCAGCCGAAGCCTTGATGCCACATCCATGTCCTTCACGGGTTCCTGAGATTACAAGGCGGAGCAGATTGTGGCTGCATCGGGAGGTGGCCTGTTGTCGGAAAACTGTGCAAGAAAAGTCTTTTCTCAGTGCTCTTGCTTGGGTAGGGAGGAGCACTGACAGTTCTTCCCTTGGGTCTTTTATGGTTCAGCTCATAGGCTTGAATTTAATGTTTTTCTGCCTTTGGCAACACTGCTTTCCTGGTTTTAAAAAGTGCTTATTCTACCAAGGGGATGACCTGATGGTTGCATGCTGTTTGGCTGAGCAGTGCGGATGTGTGTGTGTGCAGCAGGTGCATGGCTCTGGCTCCACTCTGTAATCCCTGCTCCCTGTGTGCAGCACTAGTATAATGACCATAAGTGATTGGTGTCTTCAGAAATGCTCAAATTACTTCAAGCAACAAATAAAAAAATGAGTACTTAATATAAATTGCTACGCCTAGTAGAGATTTTCTTGGCGTTGCTCACATTGCGGTCTGACCATTGCAAAGCAGTCTGTTACCAAAATTAAACCCCATTAAAAAGTTGCTTTTTGTTGTTGTTTACCTAAGATATTAAATAACAGATACTATAACTTAAAATATTCTTTTGAAAGGCAAAGATGTATCCTTGTTGTGTGTTGGTTGGGCTTGTACTCCCAGGGCTGCAGCTCTAGCACATCGCCTTGCTAGACAAGACCTGACCGTTCAGGTGGGACTGGTAGGTTTCTGCTTTTCTGCTCTCCAGGGTTTCACATCTGTTGTGTAAATCTTTCAGGAGTGAGATGAAAGGAAGTGGGTTTTAAAGCTCTTATTTGTGACTGAAGATCCTGATTACATGTAAAAATAGGTTGTGAATTTCTGCCAAACCACTTTGAATTATTTGGGATAACTAGTATCAGGACAATACCCTAGGTGACTTATAGGTATGTAGGCACAATTGCTTGTCTTGCCCTTAGCCGATGCTTAAGGGTTTTAAAGTTTTACTGAAAGGAGTGCATCCTGATTCCAGTGCATCTACTACACCTCCAGAACATCCTTACTATTACATGTACATCCTTACGCATACAATGAAAATGTGTAGCCACTTTAGTTATATTTTCCTTTCATCTTCAGAAAGGTGTGCTTAGGAAATTATACCTCTGTGCCTCCCCTATTTTGCCAGTAAGATCTTTTGCCCATTTCCTGCATACTGAGAATCCTCCCTAGTGTCAGCTAGTGATGCAGTGGAAAGAGCAAGAGTCATCTAGCATGTTCAGGCTGGGCCCTTCCTGTGCACAGTCTCTCTTGCTTCCAGGAAGGCTGCTGTAACTTTAAAATAGGTTTTGTAAAGCATTTCTGTATTTCTACCTACAGTAGAAATAACAGTGTCTCTTGAGCTTAATGGATCAAACAGCGGTGATGGGTTTTATGGCTCTTTTTCACTTTAGGGCTAAGGGAAGAGAGAGCAGGACAGGTTGGTTTTAAATTCAAGGATTTATGTTGTTAATCCTCCTGGCTAATTATAATTTATTGGATCCTGATAAATTAATATGTAGTTGCTATTCAAACACAGAGAATAGTGTAAGGCAGGCATAAACAAGTCTTGTTCATTTTTAATTTATTTCCACCAATGAAGAATATTAAATAAAATGAACACTGGGGCATTTCATGGGAAGTTTCATTTTCATTATTTATCTTCAGATTTATAGACTTCATATACCAATTTTCCAAACATTTCTCCCTCTAATGAAAATCATGTTGTGACTCTGACCGTGCTGAGCACCATGAAGAAGCAATAGCTGTAGTGTTCTTTGTTATCACAGATTTCAGGATCACTGTAAAAGTGGGGATGGCAAAGAAGAACCCTTGATTGGTTATTTTAAATGCTGTGAATTTAAGCATGTATTAAAGTGAGAGGCTGACATCAATAGCATTGTGTGCGTTTCTCTTTGAAGCTCTTGAGTATGTTTAAGCCCTGCTTGGCACTTTACCAGCCCTGGGCTCTCTCTGGCAGAAATTGCAACAATCATGAAGAGGGTGAGCGCTTGTAAAATTATATCTGTAAAGTGAGAAAATCATGGAGTTCTGGGATGGCCCTGGAGCACAGATTGCTAGACATCCAGGAACATGAGCATCGCACAAAATTTGTCTTATTCATAAATAGCATCCATACTTTCAGTAATTACAAGGTTGGGCAAAGTAAGATGAATCTAAAGCACTGACAAATATCTCAGATTGGATAAATAACAGCTATCGTATAAGGGAAAAATTATGATGAAACAGCACCTTCCATTTATGGTACAGACAAAAATACCTGAGTCAGGACTGAACACATGCTCCCGCAAAGCTTGCCTTGCCTCCCACTGTTTTGCGCAGCATAGAAATCTTTCAAGAGATCCCACTGGTAATGTGTAACAAGGACTTACTGTACAGAAATGTGTTGACAACTGAATAGCATGTAGGGCACTTCACCACTCTGCATTTAAGCCAAAGGTAAACTCCTCACTCTGTCAGTCTTTCTCAGCTTTATTTTGTGTTTTCTTCTTCAATAAACCTGGGTTTAAGCAGCATCTTCATTAGGACTAAGTAAATCTGACCATGTCTGGTTCCAGAATGCATAGGATTTCCCATCAAGCGTGACTCTATCTTCTGCAAAATAGAAAATGGAGACTGATGGACTATTAATAAAGTTGTTGTTACTTCAAAGTATTAAAATGTGTAACAAATGCCTGAGAGTTCAGACTGAAAATTGTGGAAAGTAAGCGTCTTGGCCTTTAAAAAACTTGACTTCTCTTAGTTGATGTATAGCTCACTTGATGCTGCCGTGTCTTTGGCTACCTTTGAGGTTCTACAAACTGTGTTGTTTGGGAATTTCATAAGTTTTATTCTGAGAAGAGGATAAGTTGGGTTTTGTTTGGTTGGTTTTGTTTTGGTTTTTATTTTCTGAACAAATTTGATCTTTTAAATCAAAATTTAGTCACAAGATTTTCATAAATGAAAGCAGATGCGAATCTCCTTTCCCTGTATCATACAGACATTCCCGGATCATGTTTGGGTTTTTTAAAAGTATTTTATTAAGGTATCTGCACTCATCATCTTGCTCTTTGGTAAAATCTCCTAAAGCATTAAAACTATTTAGTACCAAAATGCCTTATCTTCAAGAGTGATTTAGCCTAAATATTAGTCTTTACAAAAGGGCCTGCTGCAATAACTTGGTATGGCTGCCATAGCAAACCCTTTTCTTTTAAATATAGCTTCTAATGATTAAAAAAAAAAAAAAAAAAAGACTTTTAGGAGTTCCTTGACTAGCACAACCACTTATCCTCAGGATGTTTACACATACTGGAATTTTTGATGGCAGAGATATGCTGAAAGAATCATGTTCAGAGACAATTTTGTTACACTGACCAAAATTCCAAGTGCAGAGTAATTCTCAGTCCTTGAGGACTAGGGACCTTACTTTTAGCAGGAAGATATAGGATCCTACGTAACTTTAGTACTTTTTAAAACATCACTTCTATTATAGTCTGTTGATGTAGTTATGATTTTACTTCTCAATTTACCATCTGATTACTGATATTTTTTGTAAATGTTTTCTGAATTCATAACCTTACTTCCAGCTTGGGAAATTTACCAATTCCCAAGATCTCTGCAATTTTATTTTCCATAGGGAAAAGCCGGCAGTGCAGCAAATAGTGATTTGAAATTAGTCTGTTTCATCCAACATTTTTCAGGCAGCAAAGGCTTCTGTCCAAGTATTAGATGACCATATAATGGCATCAGAGGCTTCTGGTTTGCAAACATCTTGGTAATCAGTTCTAATTTTACATTTCCTGGGTATGTTTGGCATCACCAGATTCAGCATCTCTTGAGGGTTTTGATTAGAGTTACAGAAAAATTTAGACTGGAGAGGACCTGGAGGTCACCTAGCCCACACTCCTGCTCAGAGCAGGGCCAGCTTCCACCCTGTGCATCCCAACAACAACAAGGAAAGTATTTCAAGAGGAATGCTGGATCTGTGCTTCTGCTCAACCCCTTGTCCCCATCCCCAGTCATCAGTACTTATCATTAAACTCCTCCTGTCCCAACCTCTGTCCATCAGGTTTTGTTTTCTGGTAACAAATAGGAAATTATCATTCAAGTCAAGAAGTGTACTATGGCTCCAAAACTAAAATCGTCCAGGTGTGCATTTGCTTTACTAATTTAATTGAGTCTTCTCTTTTTCTCCACAAGCTTGGCTTGTATGAGCAACTATACATGCATTAGTTTCCATTTTTGTTAGGTCTGGGCAGCAGGTCCAGGAAGAGATGCGGATTTGCCCATTGTATACGTCAGCCTGATTATGATTTCTCAATGACTTAGATAGGGGCATATGAACTTGTTCAGTTCCATTAAAATCAGGGTGACAGGGTTAGGGTTAGGCTCAAATTAACACACATATGTCATGCCCTCATAAGAAAACTGTGATTGAAAAAATGAAGAAATAAGAGAATTTAAAAACACATTCACCGCCTCCATTAAAAGGGATAAGTCCCAACAAAGGGTGCCACAGGATCCTGTGGAATTGGCTGGATTTTTTCCTGGGAGCTGTTCCTGAGGTGAGGGGCAGTGAGAAGATTGGTGAGTCAGGAGGCTTCTCTGCCAGCATGGGCTGGAGCAGTAGCCCTTCTTACCTCGTCCTTGTTAAAATATGTAATGTACATAATATTCAAGCAGAGTATGGTAATTCTCAAAATAGAACTGCATGTATTTAATTAAGTACTTAGATTTCTAGGCTACAGTCACTGTGCACTATGACAGAAATAGGAAATCCATTCGGAAGGAAGAACGTGAGAAAAGTGTGTTCAGAAGTGAACAAAGTTAGTAAGGATATTGGGCATAGGGAGCAAAAAAATTATTAGCCTTGCTAATAATTATTATCCTGCTATAGTCAGTCTGCTTCAAGAAGAGGTCCCCAACATACATAAATGGAACTAGAAGGCTGCTGAGGATGACCAGTTCTCAGTTACAAGAAAAATTAGCTGATAAGAGTGGCCATGACCAATATGGCTTTGGCTTAAAACTTATTTTGCTGCTAAAGAATTCTGTCTCAGTAGAACAAAGTTCAGTGACTGGATTATGGAATTCAAAAGGACTATGCTGTAGCTACTGCTGGGAAAATAAATCCTAAGGCAAAATGTTTGCACTGGGTTTGGATGTTGTGTTTCTTTGCTTAATTTTCAGAATATTTCATTCCATGAATGCTTTTGGAGACTTAATTTTCAAATTGAGTAAATACGTATTGAGAAACCTGGGATGGTATTTACCCAAAGGTTTGGGGGGATAAATATTTCTGTTCCAGTTCTTGGATAAATGGTGCGTTTCAAGACAAAAGCTTTTCATACTTCCCAACCAAAACATTCTTAGTGTGAACTGCTGCAAGACAAGTTTTAACACTGTGTCTTCTGGGGTCTGTATTATAATGCAGAAAGTTATTAGCATTGTATTTTCCTGTTGCTTGTGGATTTTGGGATGAATTGTTAAGTCAGAGAAATTATTAAACTGAATTCTACAGCATTCCCAAAGGCCAGCAGTAGGGGCAAGTCTTTGTGGTTTTGCCTCAAAAATGTTCATTTGCGTGTCTGACTTTTGAGAAATTCTTACTTTTTAATGAATTAATTACAGAGCTGATTTTCCTCCTTTTTGTTTCAGCTTTTTTTCTAGGCCCCATCATTAAAATGAACAGGACTCATGTTGCTGAATTCCATTATAAGTTACACAAAATAGGCAAATCTAATATAATTCCTCCCTGTAGAATTAACATGAAAATCTATCGTAAATGGTAAATGTGACATAACTCATTCATGAATAGAATTCTGTGCTGTCTAAACTATGTAAGCAAATACTGCTATTGGAACCAACTGACATTTAAATAATCTCACATTTTTAAAAGACTTTTTTTTTTTTTTTGACCCAACACGAATAGAGTACTCTGAGAAAATGGAGGTGGTGGGGAGGAAATACGGGGGCTTATTTCCAGCAAATATTGAAACTGTAAGGTAGAGTTCAGTGGGGAAAAGGAGGTTAAATCATGAGAAAGCCAGATACCCACCAAAGCAGCGCTTCGACTTTAATAATAAATAATATTGAATGTTGGGATATTAAAACAATTCATTCTTGGCAAAGCACAGGGAGGTTTTATTCCCCCCAGTAACCCTGGCTTGAACAAAATACTACTTATAAGCTGCAGTTTTTAATATAGCATCGTGTTCCTACAGGTATAATAAAATAAAAACGTAAAGAGTATTAATTCCTTTAACAGGGGTGATTAATCCCAGATGTGGTGTGCGTGGAGCGGTGGGGGCAGGCGCGCTAAGCGGGTGCAGGTGCTGATGGGGCTGTTGCACCACGCTGCACATGTTCCTGGAACACAGCTGTTCTGCAAATCCTCTGCCAGTTGCTCCGACCCTCTCTGAAGTTGTACTGCCTCTGGGCACAATTAAAAGCTGTATACTGCGTTTCATAACGTGGTGCTGGAAGTTTAGGTCGAGCCAAAAAGGAAAGAGGGGAGGGAAAAGAGGGGGAGAGCCCCTTGTTAAAGAGGAATTAACCTCTTTACCTTTGCTATTGAAACAATAAAGCTTCTAAACGCCACATAAAAACTCTGGTATTAAGAGAAAAGATGCCACATGGAGCTACAAAACAAATACTGTCTGTATTTAATATTGATTTTCAGTAATTCATTAAGTAATATTAATATCTGATGATGGGGTAAAATTGGCCCAGCTTCCTCCCACCCCCTGTTTCCTGTGTTTTCTTCAAAAACATATTTGCTGGTGGATGTGAAAAGTAGCTACTTTGGCACGAGACTGCATGTGTTTCAAAACTAAGTGCAAAATAATCTGAAGCTAAATGTATGGTAAAATAGTTGGGATTTCTGCTGCCTTGCGCACTTTCATCTTTGAACTTTTATGGTCACTTTACCATAGCAGAAAATTAGGAAAAAGCTGATTTTGTAAGTATTAGGAATGTGGATGCTTCCTGTGAGCACCGGACAGAGCAGTCTGTGTTGGCAGGTCAACCGTGCTCATGTTCTGCATGGTTGTGCAGGGAAACTTTGTGGTCCCATGCTGTGCTCGCCAAATACACACTGTCCAAACTGGCAGGGTGACTGACTACACTGTAAAGGAGGCAATATCAGTAGGGTTGGCATGTCCTCAAAGTGTCCAAACTTCTGGCCTTTGTGCTATGCCTCTCCAGCACAGGGAAAGGATAAAAAGCATAGTACCATAGTGTCCAAACAGGTACATACACTTGGTAGAGTCTCACAAGAAAGACCACTTGGATGTATGAAACAGAAGTGTCCTGAAAATTATTATTTATTTTGGGGTATAAAATATTAGTATTTGCTTTAGAAACCGCTTAAACAATCATATTTAATTAAACAATCATTTTAGGAACTCCTTCTGGTGTTAATCTGATGGGTGCTGTTACAAAGTGCTCCCATACTGCAAATTTGGGAAGGATTCATAGATCAAAGGACAACTGTGTGTCTCATGTCTTGTGTCTCCTGCTTGGTGCACAGCAATCCTCACTCTGAGCTTGCATGCAGGATGCAGGGTTGACTCTGATTTAGCTGCAGTAGACTTCATAGATTCTCACTAAATATTGGAAAGAAGGGAGAGGGAAAGATGGCTTAAAGTATCCAAGAAGTCTGTTTTATATCTACTATGTAAGCATGCTTCAGAGTCAAAAAGAATTTCTCCAGTAGTTTCTGTAGGATGTGTCAACCACAGTGTGCACATCTCCTTCTAAGTGAATTTATAATCTGTCATTAAAGGAAGATAGAGAATATTTCTGTAGTGAAAAGAACTAAGAAAAAAAAAATCTCTGGCAGTTGTAATGTTTTTCTGATGCTACACATTACTGCTTGTTGGGTAATATGTATGTAATAAAACATAGAATTAACGTTATATAACTATATGCTATTGAAAAGCAGTAGGAAACACAGTGAACATAAGTGAAGCAATAACATGATCTGTTACCCATTCCCGTGGTTGATATGTATGAAGGATTTGTACACAGAGAAAATACAAGATTTCATTGAAAGAACTTTAAACAGAGAATAGTTGAAATAACGTTGGAATTCTGGCATCATTTAGCGTCTGTGTCCTTGGGCTCTAGTTCAGGAGTGTGCTTACCCTTAATCCATCCAGAACCTAAACCTGTATTTGAATCCCACTGAAATCTATGGGTCTTGCTATGATTTTTTTTCATTTCGATGAATAGGAATGGCTTACTTCCATATCCATGGTTGAAATTGACTGAATCACAGTTTTATTGGAATGGAAAGAGCTTAGAATATTACTATTTATTGTGTTATGTGTTTATTATCCCTTTAAATTACTGTACTGTAATGTGATTTTTCAGTGAATAATATTAACCGGTTGGATTAGAAATCACAGCTATGAGGGGATATAAATGCTTCACAGTTAAAATAATGTATATGTGTTTTGTTTGTTCTGTTCCTGTAAAATCTATATCCATTTGTCCAGTCCAAAGAATTCAGATACTCTTTGATTAGGGAAGTAAGTAAAGTGCAATTGATGTAGTGCCATGCAAGTAACGAACCAGGCATTCTGAAAGTGTTTGATTAAACTAATGTAAATGTGGCATCAAATCGTGAAAATATGTATGCCATAAATTATAGGTAGATATGACTCTGAAAAGCAGAGGTGAATAAACTCTGGTTGTTGTGATTGTCTTGTTAGATTACTTATCTGTCATTTAATTTCACATTTAATATCTTGCAGTTATGATATGCTTCAGTCTTAGCTTGATTTTATAAACTTTGGCTAGAATCCTAAAGTAGGGGAGTTTTGTAGCCTGCAGCCATATGTTTCTGGGTTTTATCTTGATTATTGTGTATCAAAACTTTTAACCAGATTTACACCAGAATGAAAACAAAAAATCAGAATAAGCTTGTTACTCAGTTGTTAGAATACATCCCTTCCCAGGAGAGGTCAGAGAGGAAAGAAAACTAAGAACAGACAGCTGACTTCTGTTTCCACCTGCTCAATAAAATGTTAACTTTAATAAGATACAGCCGTCCTTGTTTCTTTTCCAGTCCATTTTGAGTTTGTTGAAAGTTATGGCAAAGTAATTTTTTAAAGATAATTATACTTTTTAAATGTTAACTTGATTTCATAGCAGTAAACACACCTTCTGGTTATGTAGGAAACATATTAGGAACATATGTCATCTACCAAAAGCCAGTTAGCTGCATGTGGTCGTAGTATTGATTACAGAGATCTCCTGTACCTATTGAAAGGTCTAGAAAATGCATGCTTATTTATGCCTGCTCATGTACAATAAGACATGTATGAAGTCCTTGCTCCCATTACAAAAACTTTTTTGTGGACATGAGTTCTCCTGAAATGTCTGTTGCAGCTTATGGCAGGAAGTGAGGAATTTGTCACCATACCTTCACCTTTCACTCTCCCATTCTGGGCAGCAATCTTATTACTGGTTTTCTTTTCAGTGGCAATTTTCATGGCAGTTTGGATACATGTGGTACTTTTCAACTGCTTTGATATCTTAGGAGAAAGGCCTTATTAAATACAAGAACATGTTTATTATTTATCAGTCTCTTGCTACTTCAGGGAAAATCCCACTCCTCTACCATATTATTGCCAGGTCTAAAAATCTCCATTCTCTCTCTCCCCTTGTTATTTGTATTGAAAAAAAAAATAGTGATAAAAGTTGATTTGGGGAATATGGACTTTAACTTAAAGCAAAACTATAGTTTTAAAAATGAAAAGGTGTGCCTATGGGCACATACTTAGACTTGGCCCATAAACACAAGACATCCATTGACATTTACAAAGTACTGTCAATGGCGGTTTTGTTTGACCAATACACAGTCTTGAGTCTCACTAATTGCCTTGTTGATTTCAAACAGCTAAAACTTTAAAATGTTTCAATACATTCAATAATGTCATACAAAGGCTTATATGTATAAAGGCAGTTACGGACTTGTGCAACCAGTCAGTTATTCCTATGTGTTTTGAAATTAATGAGTCTTCTGCAAGCTCAAAGAACAGTACCAGGGGAAAAGCTGCATCTTTGATGCTACTTTTTATATTTGTACACGATCCAGGACTTATGACATTAGATTTGTACAACATTATAGCCAGAGCATCAAATGCATGAACTGTTAGTGAGCTTCCTCATAATCAGTCTGACAATGTTCCTTCTTTGCAGTTGGAAAGTCAAAAGATTAGCTTTGAAGGAGAAAAAAAAAAATCAATATGTGGCAAGTGTATATCGAATGCAAAGGCTGGAACAAATTCTCCAATGGCAACTATATATGGGAGGAGGTCTGCATTTTTCAGAAGTTTTAGTTTCACAGTTCAGCACAGCAAATACATGTGTATTTGGCTCATGTGTTTATTTTGATTGTGAATAGGATTCTTTATTTTTTGCCAGAAGACGAGTGGCTATGTATCCTGTGGCAGTTTTTCATGCAATCCCCAAACCGAATGCATCAATTAGATGCAGAAATACAATTATGTAAGACATCAGGCTCTAGTTAGAGCTGTGCACTCACTTGTGACTTGCTAAAGTGTTTTGTTATTCTGAACTACATGAAAGATGCAGCCCAGTGCTTTGCCATTATCAAAGGAGCATTAACAGTGCTGCAATATGACTGTCTGTGAGAGTTTAAATCTTCCCTACAGTAAAACTCTAAAACTACTTGGAATTCAATAGGGTTAAGTCCTAGCCAAATACTTGCAGAGTAACCCGAGATAGAATAAATGGCTGTTATCGGTCATTGCACGTGTGTTTTGCTGGAAGAACAGAATGAACAAGAAGTTTTTTCTGGCATTGGGAGCAAAGGGTAGACTTAAATTTAAACTTGATTTCCTTCCCCTGACTGATGTTCATTATGCTGGTTAATTACTTATAATGTAATTCTTTTCCCTGTCTCAGAGATGCAAATATAAAAACACTTGCAACTTAGGGACTGACCTAGCATAACACTTAGATTTGTCTGTAAATCTGGAGTAGGCATAATATTTATAGCCATATGAAATTAAAAAATAATCCCACTGCAGTTGTACATACTATCTCAGTGCATTTGAACAGTCATGATAGGAAACTTAAGGGTCGCATGTACATACTTAGAAGCCAGCACATAAAACCCCACAATGGTGGTGTTAAGAGTTTCATGTTGAAGCTAAGAGTAGAAGTACTCTGTTTTCATAGCACACTGTGAGGAAACATTCATTGAAAAGATGAGATTAGTTTATATATTTTGTATAGACCCATCTGATACACAGTTAGGCTCACTTCTCCCACAGTAAGCAGCGGTTTTGACTGTCTTTTGTGCTGGGATTTTTGCATTCATTTGAACCTGAAGTTCAAAGTGAACTTGTGGGGTCGAAGTGTGAAACCGCATGGGAATGAAACTGAAAGGAGGCATTCACACGACCCCCCCAAGCCAAAACTGCCAGGCTGAGCACTGCTAGCGAAGGCGTCTGCCAGAGCGTCCTGCTGCACGCAGACCGTGCCATGAGTACTGCTCCTGGATAAGCAGGTAACCCACCCATAGGGAAAAACAAACAAAAGAAGAGGTTGTGTTCAGTGCTCAGATTTACAGCTTGGCCCCTGGAGTGCTCCAGCAGCCACATTTTCTATTAATTTAATTGGATCATACGTTTTCAGCTCATTTCAGGAACAGATCTGTGATATTCACTCTGTGCTTGCATGTTATCTTCCCCGTATGATGGCCTTCTGCAGTTCAGAGCTACTGCTTTAGCTATTTGCAAATCTCCTTTAAAAATGCATGTTAAATACATGTAAGGCCTGCACCTGCAGTGAATAAAGGTTAGAAAATCACTATTCTAAAATCTGTTTTCAAATGATAAAAGGTTTGTAACTTTTGCTCTCTGTAGATTGATTGAATGCGGCATAGAAATGCTTAGGATATTAAGTATGGCTAGTTTTTTCTTGCATAGTGCACAAAAAGGCAATTTAATGAAAGCTTTTAAAGCTGTATTCTTCACTTTGTGTTAGCAGAGCAAGCACTTTGTGCATTTTGTTTCTTGAGGTTTTCCTTCCTCTGTTCATAGTAAAAAGAAATCTTTGGGACGTGAGCGATAATGAATATCAGTTAACAGATATGAGAAGCAAGGAAATAGTTCTGGCATTTTATATATTTTGTTTTAAAATGCGAACTGAATAAGCCAGAAAGTATGAAGGTTATGATTAAATTGCCAGAGCAGTAAATCCTGACTCCCGTGGCCTTACACTGGCTGCACAAAAGCGGCATTGTTATGCTGCATGGGGAGAACTGAGGTTCCACACAAAGGTCAGAGTGACACTGCTGGATGGGGGAATGTTGTTTTGCATTCACAGATAAACAAGGTTAGCATCTCACCAGCCTGACAAAGAAACCCTTGCATGTTTTATACCAAAGGGTTTTGAGTGAGGATCTTGCAGTTGTTCTCGTGTGAAGCGTTAATGCTGTTTCGTGTTTTAGCAGTGACTGTTATCCCACTATTTAACCTTCAGAGCTGATGGGAAGATTTTTGGTAGAGCTGATACAGTGTATAGTAGGGGTTGTTGGTTTTGCTGTTGTTCTGACTTGCACCTCTAGTATGAGTCTCTTTTGAATAAAAAGTGTACAAATAGTAAGTAAAGTGTGGGATCTACAATGAGAAAGCTTGATGTTAAGCCTCTAAGCTCTAGTACTCATATAAATATGCTTTGCATGCATTCATTAAAATAAGAAAGTAGTGCCACTTAGTAAATTCAGCTTTCTTTGAGTGTAGGAGTTGGAGAGAGGGAGAATGGTATTAAGAGGAGAATATTTTAGTCTACGCCAGCTCAGGGAGATTGCCACTAGCAGAAAATCCACAAGGGGTAGAGCTGTAATGATGCAAAGCTGCTGCTATTTTCATTTTATTATGAGTCTTGCTGATTCAGAGCATCCCAACATGAATTACTATTAATATGGTCTTCTCAGTCCCCTAAAGGCAACCATTAGCAAAAGTAGGTATTGCTATGTGTTGTGGTGTACAGCAGCAAAACATAGTTTTTGGTGGCTAACTGGCTGAGTCTAGGCTTGTGAATACAGCTGACTCAGGGATGGTTGAAGACAGAAGCAAGGGGTGGTAAGGACAACTAAAGACGGAGTTAAACAAGGAGAGAGTTCTACATGCCCTTATCACATCATGCTGCCTTGCTATCCCCCTGTACCCAGGAGAGAATCTGGTGTGGCTTTGCTGGAAAGGTCTTCTGGCTCTGGACACAGCTGTCCAAACCACTCCCCACGGGGAAGCAGAGCCAGATGACACTGCATAAGTGAGAAATGACTCTGTACCATCAGCCAAAAAAAGTGAAGGTTTTGCTTTTATTTTTTTCTTCTTTCAGTGAGACAAAAAATCCCAAGTCCATGTAAGGTTAACCCCAATAAATCAGGCTGAAATTGTTTCCAGGTCTAGCTGTTTGTTTGCACATTCAGCCACTGCTGCATGGACCCAAGAGAGCTTTTTCTTTACAATTTGGGCTACGTGACCTTGAAAATTAAAAATTTTGGAATCATGTACATCTCCTTTCCTAGCCAATCTGATGACACATTAGGATGCTATTTAAAAAAACAAAGAAACAAAATGAGGAAAGTCTGGGTTTGTGAAGGATCTATATGCAGACTGAAAAAGCAGTCAGGAGGACCTTTCAAAGCATTCTCTCATTTGGAAACAGCACTAATCCTTAGTCTTTAGTGGTTGTCGCACCACTTCATCACATCTCGCTAGACTGAAACTCAGTGGATTTTGAGAGGGACTTACTAACGGGGTGAGCACACATTGTTGATGCTATTGAAGTGAAATTCTATGTCACTATCACAAAATAGTGATAATCTGAGGAATGAACAATAAGTAAAAATGGCAAAAGCTGCCTTTTTGTTAAACCCTAAAATAGTGAGTGGAGAAATAGACATGCAAATTTGCATCTTTGGTGAACTGCACTTACGGAGGAACATAAATTTGAACTTATTTTACTGGGGTTAGCTCTATCAAGTTTTTCTGATTCAGAATGTTAAGGATTTGTGCCCAGTGTTGTCCAAGCAAATTGTAAAGTATTGGGAAAGGGAGACCCACCCCCTCCAAGGCCATAAATCAATTCTTCAGTGATGGTATATTAAATGATAACCTTGCCATGTTTAATGTCACAGCAGAAGGAGCTGCAGAGGCACCATTCCTTCCAGCTCTATCTATGTGGGTGAATTAACCAAGTGAATGTGAATCTGAACTTTCATAAAGCTGATGAGAGCGATCTTGCTGCTGTCTCCTGCTATGTTGCTACCCTTTTTTAAAGGTGTACTTTTCCCTCCTAGATTTCTTCATTGTAGTGAGAGTAAATGGAAGCTTGTTTAGCCGCTTGATTTGGGTGGAGTTTCTTTACAAATTTAATAATGCAGTCTTATACTGAATAAAATAGTTTCTTTGCTTGTGTAAAATGCTACAACACTCCTTCTGAGATCATTTTAAATCAAGCTTTCTCTGACTTATGTGAGAACAGGATCAGGTCCTGCAGGGCTTCTATTTCCTTGAGAAACATGACTTCGAAAAAGCCATTGTGAAGCTCTGAAAGAGTTAAGCAAATTCAAGGCTCTGTGAGCCAAAATTCACTTTTCAATGTGCTTGTTGTACTTAAATGTCAATCTATTTGAAAAGGAGAGTGTCCTAATTATTTAGATGGCCAAAAGAAACAGCTCCAATTCTTTATCACATAAATACACTTAAGCATGATTTAAAACAGATGAACAGAGAACTGAATTAGTGTTTTGGTTACTCAGCAGAGCCAAGTGTAGGCCTCCTTGGCACCGGCTGAGCCTGCTCTATAGCTTCAGTCCCAGAGCAGTACCAAGTTCTTTGAAGACCGTGAATAGCCCTGGCAGCCGTACAGCCATGCAGGGCTCTGCTCTTGTGCTGCTGCCTGTCACCCTCCACTCCCCAGATCCTTCCCCGCTCCTTCCTTTACACTTACTTTCCACATGGCTCTGTGCAGAGATAAAAGTGCATTAGCTAGTGGAGAGAGCAGGTCAGTAGCTGCTGCACCTTCGCTATAGCCAGCATCAATTTGGGATGGCAAGCTCTGAAGTTCCTTTCCAGCTAATTTGTTCATATAATTAAGTTAGCAAAATCATAGGTTTTATTAATCTAATAAAATGCATTTCATGGTTTAGACTGTCTTTAATCCTTTGACCTTTGAAGTCACTCTTTATAGTCTTCAGATTGCAGTAATTTATTTTGGTTGTTTCTGTTGGGAAAACAGTTTAACAATCTGCTTTCGTTCCAGTTTTACATTTTTTTCCCTTAAAGGTAAATGGGATTAGTAAACATCTGTTTCTTTTGAATATTTACAAACTTCACAATCAAGATTTAACAATGCCAACAACATTAGTAGTTTAAATGCTTATAAATATTCACAGACAAATACAGCATTGAGACACACTGTGCAGGTGTTTCTAATTTCTAAGAGTTTAAGAGTTAGCTGTTAGAACAAGGCTTATATTTTATGCAACTCAAAATATATTTGGTGATATGCTACATGTGCTTTACACATTCTAAGTACCTTAGTTAACCTACTCTCCCTACCTCCCAGGGCACTTTCAGGAGGAAAACATTTACTCAATTGTATTAAATGCTACAGAGAGTTGTGCCTGTCAGTATGATTTTAACTAAAACACACTAGCTCGCTAACTCTATGTGTAATTAAATATATGGAGTTAAGCATGAAATGATGTGAGTTTATATTTGCCTGGCTTTTGACAGTGGTTTAGTCCAAAGTTTAGAGCTGCACGCCTGGGAAAACAGGAGTCAAGGCAGAAGTCCTCAGTCCTCTGCTTGCTTAAATGCTTTCCAGCTCCTTAAGATCACTGGATACTACTACTGCAGTTATTTCCAATATTCGTGTGTCCCAGAGGTCAGTGTTAAACACAAGGGGATTTGCTCCTGGTTCCCTTCAAAGATTTTACTTTTTAAAGTATCTTTTCTGTACTAACTCAGCGTAAAACATCTCTGTGCTGAGGCTGCCCTCAGAAGCAGCTCAGCTGTGCAGTGTATAAATCAGTACACTCACTTCACTGTTTGCACTTATTCTCAAAATCTAAATCCCGATTTAAGATGGGAGAAATACAAAATAGAACCACCTTGAGAAGAAGCAGGAATCAATGAGTACTCAGCAGAGCTGTCATTTGGCCTCTGCTCCCCTGTCTTCACCAAGAGGTACAGCTCCCACCAAAACAGATGACTTTGTTCTTTTTGGCCACACTTTGGGTGTTAGGAGAGACCCCCAGGCCCCTTTGCAGTTGTTCTTGCTCTCTATTCCCATTACTCCCTATGCAAGTATGGCAAGGAGACACTTCACTCTGAAGTATTTTGCACTCATGTTCGGTGCTCAGACAAGGTGCTATGTGTCAACAGGGTTATGTGCTGCAAAGAAAGAAAATTCATTAAAATGAATGCAGTTCCATGGGGGAGATCATTTTGTGTGTGTGTGTGTGGAGCAGCAAAGAAAATGTTCCCTCCCTCTCTTAATTCACAAAGTCTTTGTAAGACTTCAGGAATGTAATCCCTTTGCATTTCACATTTATTTACACTTCCAGGGCACAACCTTATCAGTAGCAACCTTGATTTGTCTCTTTATCTTACAACGAGTTCTGCTCTGGTTCATCCTTTATCACGTTTTCACGGTGCTTCCAGCAGCGGCTGCATATGGTCTAAACCCTGAAACTTCCGCTTTTAGCAACCAGTTCTTTAAGTTATACTAATAATGAAATCGTGCTTAAGAGGCAAACACTGCTCTCTCACCCCATTAAGCCATCTGGCTTTGCTGAGGGAGAATTACTCCCAGCAAATCTACCCTGTTACCAGGGTTAAGGCGCAGGATTCAGTTAGTCTTTTCCTCATGTTGTTTCAACTGAAAAAGGCTTTTCCCCAACATGCTTAAAAGCCTCAAAACCTCCCAGTGATGGGTGGGGATGGTATGGATGACCCACAACCAGGTGGAGGGGAGAGCCCGCAGTACTGCCTCAGTGTTTTCTGAAGGAAGACAGCAAAACCCATGTCTAGCTTTGCACCTGGACAAACAAGGTTTATCACAGTCTGCCCACCTGCCTCTGAGTGCCAAAAGTCTGTCCTTGTTTACCTGGAAGTGACCCGGGAGCGGTGGCTAGACAGCTGCTTAGAGACCAGACTTGTTTTTATCCTGTATTTGCCGTTTCGGAGGTGCTCCCTTGGCAGCGCTGAGACCACACGGAGCAGAGGACACAGCACAGGGACAGGCCTTGCCCATAGGGAGGGGAGGATGAGCCCCTCCATCCTCCTATGGGAGAAAGACAGGAGCTGGGGTGCTTGCGGCACCATTCACAGCACTGAGATGCATCTGGGAAGATGTAAAAGCAATCCTTATTTTCCTGCTTTATGTTGCCTGGTGCCCTTCAACTGGTTTGGTGTCCCAGAATTCTCAAACTGATTCCTTGTCCTAGGTAAAAAGGACAGTCTCCTACCCTAGTTAGATATTAGGCTTAGTTACATGTGCATGAGTTGCAGGTTAGTTGAGGATCTTTTTGCATACCAGCCTCTGTGGGACTCTATTCACATCTCAAATGTTTTAAAAAGAAACAAAGGGCTGCATGCTCTGTGAATGGAGAAATCAGGATTTTATGCTAAAAAAAGTTAATGAAGTTGTTCATATAATAAACACACATGGCAGCAGTGCTGTGGTGCTTGTTAAAATCAATATGATTTCCAAAAAAAGATGCTGTCTTGCAAGTACAAAAATTGAGCTCAGCAGCCATCTCTTCGTTTCTTTATGATATTGTGTTGGGGGTACTGCGCCTGGCTTGAGATGAGATAAATACAATATGAAAAGCTGATTTTGTAGACATATATATGTAAGCTAAAAAAGGGTGAACAAAGTAGTTTGTTGCAAAACCGATGTAAAGAGAGAAAAAATATGAATAGTTAGAAAACTAACACTTCTGAAATGAAATTGTTGTGTTTTGCCTTTTCAGTTATCTACTTATCACACAAAAATAGCAACAATTTTAGCTCCCATTCTGTTTCCTCAAGACAGCCTGCCCACAGCTTTTCTAGAAAATGTGGTTACCAGCTGGTATGGCAGTTCACAGTGCAATTTCTGTTTTGCTTCCAACAATCTGGCATCTTGTATCTATATCAAGTTGAAATTTACCAAGAAATATATATATATATGCATTTATATATATAAAGGAGTTCTAAATCATATTAGCATTTTTGTTCTTTAAAAAAAGAAATCCAAACAAGCCATGGAATTGAGCCTACGTTTCAAGAGAACGACTGTGGAAGAATAAATAATGGATTCTGTTTTAACCTCAACTTAAAGATTTTAAAGTGAACATGATCAAGAAAAGAAAAATTATTCCTGTACATTTTAAAGTTAAATATTTGCATGCTTAAGCATCCCTGAAAGCTTTCACATTATTATTTGGGAATGTTCTGGTTCTTTATGAGGTTTCTGTCTTTCTCTGTCTCAGCCTGACATAATTGGCCTCTGACCCTACCCTGGAGCAGTACTGCAGAGTTCTTTATAATGTGTTTGTTTGCGGTTTGACTCCTTATTTTGAACACCTTCAGCTCAAGGTTACCCTAATAGAAACAGGGTGTCAACATTGAGAGGGGGGAGGATGGAGTCTTCCACACCCTGCCTTGCAGTAGGATTTGAAATGTGGGTCTTAATGACTTCCAGGTGTACCCTGATGTTGCACATATTTGGCTGCAATCCTGTAGAGACTGGGTTTCTGCCTTAAAAAATACAGCAGAAAACAAACTTAGAAGTTTTGAAGATTAAATTGGTAAAAATAAAATAAGTCAGCTCTTCTTGCATTCCAAGAAGGGGAAATGGTTTCCACAGGCTTTTTCTATAGACTCTGTATTAGTGTTGGAAAAGTGTTAGTACTGCTAAATATTCTGATTGAAAACTAATGGCACATATTTCTCTCAACTTGATAAATTTTGCAGCAAGAAGCACAACTTGAATGAATTCCTTAGCAGGCCCTACAAGCATCTTCAGATACACTAAAATTGTTTTTCTTGAATGCCTCACATTTTAAGAGCCTTAGGTTGCTTTCAAGGAGTCAATTAAAGTCTATAAAATTTGATTGTATAATGACTGGGGGCTCTATTCATAATATATGACCTATGAGCTGTGAAGGTATGCCTCTCACATTTTACAAGCCTGCAAAGGTTTCCTGATTGCTCATGAACCACACCTTTCCGATGCATGAGGGGATTTTTCTCACCCCGTAGTTATAAGCCCCAAAATGAATAGAAACGTGAATTTGTGCTTTCTAGGGCAAGGAGGGTGGATGGCAAACAACATCTGATTTTCTTCAGACTCCATGAGCTCCTGCACCGTGGCTTTAAATGGCAGAGCTCTTGGGTATGTCTGAATTAGAAATAAGTGATGACTTCTCAGTGTGGTATTACAGTTAATAAAATACCATCTAAACTGCTTAAAAGTAACACTGACAGCACAGATGCACTGTGCACATTGAATCACAAAATAACGGGGGCTGCCAGGATGGATGTGGAGTCTCTAAGCTGGGAGCTCCTTTGCCCTTTTGGGTATCTGCATGCGTTCCTTCCCTAATAGCTGTTACCTTTTCCCAGCCGTAAGCTGCATCAGTGATTTGCAGTCTCACATGCAATGCTGTCTTGTCCCTTTTACCTCTTAAAGCTTATGACCACTGAGACAACATTTCCAAGAAATGTCTTGTGTATCTTCTAATCCTCCACTGGTCAGGTGGATGTTATATTCTTGTGTTTATGTCTATTTGCTGTAACCCATGTCTCCTGTTCTTGCTTGCTATCTTCAGAAAACAGCACAATGGACACAAGGGTCCAAATTAGTGTGCTTTATCTGCTTTACACCACTGTGCAAATCTGTCTCAACTGGCCATTTACACCGGTTCATGTCTCCGGAGTAGTGCAGAAGAGCCACTGAATATTGGTATACCCAGTCTGGTTTTGTGAATAACAGAGCTGGATGCTACTTCGTGCAGCTGGATGCAGCCTGACTTGGTGGAGGGGAGCAGAGGGGACCAGAGTTCTGTCCCACCAAGCCTTGGTGCAACACTGGCAATGCTAATGGGACAGGGCAAGATACACTGGTATCCTGTAACTTTTTCAATGAGAAATCCACACCTAAATAATACTGCTCATTGTTTGATTGGGGTTGTGGAAGCCAGGCTCCTACATTTACTTCTTGCTTGTTCATTTTTGGGCTGCCAAAGTATGCCTGTCTGTCATCTGCTATC
This sequence comes from Lathamus discolor, assembly GCF_037157495.1. Taxonomy (NCBI): domain Eukaryota; kingdom Metazoa; phylum Chordata; class Aves; order Psittaciformes; family Psittacidae; genus Lathamus; species Lathamus discolor. Next base: position 7,608,097 of record NC_088909.1, on the reverse strand, counting down.
CCACTCTCATAGCCCTGAGCTACGTGACTGGTAATCTTGGATTACCTTTTTCTTCACCCATGCCGATGTAAGGAAAATTAAGAATATAGACTTTAATGACAGGATAAATTAGCCTTATGTAGGCATTAACAGAAGTTAAAAGTATCTGTATTTCTATGTTTTGATCTGGTATCTCCACTGTTGGCATCCCAGCTGGTTACAGCTCTCGTTCATGAAGAGTCACAGTCACAAGATGACATCAGAGAGAAGGGAAGAGGGTCAAATAGCTAATGATAAATGAAAAGAAAAAGTTTTTGGCAGAGACAGAGCTGTGGGTGCTGCTGAAATGGGGGCTGGAGTACCCAACAGTTGGGAAGGGAGATAACACCAGTGGACAGCTTTACTGCTGGGTGAGGAGCACCGAGCTTTCTCTTCCTCCAATTAAAAATTTGTGGCCAGCTTTTAACGTCAGGTGGAACTGTCTGGGATTTTTATTCTCTTCCCATTTAGGGCAGTATCAGTCTTGCTTCTTTATACTTCTGAATGGAAACAAAACCCAAAAGTTCTTGGTTTGGGGTTGTAGCTTTTTTATTATCACAGGCCAAGTACAGGGGAAATGAAAAATCATCTTAATTAAAAAACACTAAAGTCTCATGAAATACATGATTCTTGGTTTTGAAGCGCTTTGTCAGAAACTGTCAGCAGCCATTATTTTAATTAGCTTATCTTTTAAGTTATAGAATGGGTTATTTGCTTTTTTTTTTTTTTTTTTTGTGAGGCGTTGCTTGATCATTCAGTTTCACTGTATTTTCATAAGCGAGCTATGCAAAAAAAAAAATAATCCAGGCAATTTGGTTGAAAAGGCGTTGTCTCTTTTCTTCTTTCTTACTTTTTTATACAGATTGTGTGAATTTAAACAGTTATCATCCTCTGAAAGAATCTCTAAGCATTTTACAGACATTGAGAGAAGACAGGGAAAAAAAAAAAAAAAACAGGTCCTCTAAGTAATGTGGTCATTTGAAAAATAGCTTCTATTTCAAATCATAATTAGAGGTCAAAAGGCTAGAACTGAAAAAATTCAAAAAGACTGAAATTGAAAAATTTTGAAAGACTCATTTTCACTTAGAGCTGTATAAACTAATATTCCTTCTCAATAATGAAATCAGTGTTCCTTACTAGAAGATGGTTATTAAAATAAAAAATAATTTAATATTAATTTAAAACGATAATAAAAAAGGGGTTTGATTTTCAGTAAATTGTATCCTGTAGTAGAAAAATCTTCCTTTCTATTTCAAGAAGTTCTCTTAAATGATCATTATTCAGGGATACACCAGAAAAACTCCACTGTCTTCAGCTTGGGCTCTATAAGACAGAGTCAGCACCATGACAAACCAAGCTCCCCATGAATACGCTGGGATAAAGTCACTCCAACAATGAGAAACATCCACATTTACCCTGAAAAGTGTCAGTTAACAGTGCATAACAGCTCTCCCAGGCTTTTGAAACATAGCAGGGAGCAATACCATATGCAATGGAAACAGCCAGACCCAGGGGAGTTTTCTGAGCTGGACTTTCCCCAGGACAACAGTGTCTACACCCATATGCTTAAGAAAATTTACCTTGAGACTCTTAACAACCACCAGGGATTATTAGTCACTGTTTGTCTTGAGATGGTGAGTACTTCCAGCCATATATTGATCCTTGGTCAGATGGCTTACCAGTTTTTTCTTTCCTTTCTCATTCTATGTCATCATTTATACTAAGTAAGAAAACACTCCCAAGTTACTGCAGTATGTACTGGGGTCTGACTTTAATACAAAAGTAAAACGATAGTGTGAAGGTAGATCAGGCATTTCTAATAGATTATTTGTTTAAACTGTCTTGGCTTTTCTTTCCTTTTCACAACAGTGCACAATCATGCCAACAGCTTTTTGTGGATTTACAGCCTTTCTCTCACATTCCTATAATCATATTGTTGAAGTGTAGATCATAGTTTGTTGTATCTGTGTGTTCCATTTACAATTAACTCAATCTGGTTAAATTAAAACCCTCACATCTGAAAAACAAGATCATGTTTCTCAAAACTATGCTGCTTCATTTGGGAATCTACAAGTGACTGCAAACCCTGTATTCTGGTTATGTTAGCATAGTAAAAAGGAGTTAGGAATATAATGTGAATTGCAGGGTGAAAAGAAGACATTGGCAAACAAATATACAAATATGTAACAAATGTCAAATGTTATGGTGCATGCCAGTAATCAAAGGCTGTGTCTGCATGCCTTCCTGGTATCAGTGGCAGATCTGTGTGTTGTCTCAAAGGACACTTGGACAAAATTCAGTCTCCTAATTATGTGGCTTCTGTGAGAACGATTTAGGGGATAAAAAAGGGTGAATACACTTAAACAAAGTATTTTGTAGGGTTTTTTTAAGTAATAAAACAAATGCTCACGCAGGCTTTAGCTCCATAATTGCCTTGAGCCAACCTTCCTGTTTCTTCCTTCTTGATGCCAAGTTGCATCATGAGGTAACAAGTCATGAACTCACCATTCATTATTGTTTTTGGAGCGACAGGGACTGGAGTTGTGGTTGTGGTAGGAGGAGAAGTACGTTATTGAAATCACTTACAGTAAAACCCTATTTTGAATATCATTTCACTTCCTAAACAGGAAGTGTCCTACTAAAAACAACAACAAAAGAGAATGCAAGTGGAAGACTATCTCAACCCATCATCTGAAAAAGGCCCATAGCACAAAACTACATGTGGTTTGTACATGAGACTGCTTTTCAGCCTGAATTGTGAAGACCTATTTAAACTTCTTTTCAGCAGCTTTATAAGGAGGTCTCTTACTTAGCTATCAATGGAATATCAGCTGCATTCAGCAAGTCCTCGTTTGTTCCTGCCTTGGCAATAAACCCCTCCAGTCCTGAGCACATCTGATGACTTTGAACTCAATTTTCTAGCGTGAAGCTAATCAGTTCTTGCCTTTTCACCCTTCATATATAAGTTTTGTGGCCATCTTTTTCTATTCAGGATTCTGGTAGTATTTTTGATAATTATATTATTGATGGTTTCTCAAATGCAGGGTCAGCCCATAATTGACCAGCAACTTTCCATATTGCAGTGATCCAGATTCAATGCTAACTGACTGCTGGAGTATTGTAATTTGTAATTTAGAATTGATTAAGCCTACAGGGTTAGGCAAACATCCCAAAGATTCAAATCTCATCTTGATGACTAAGAATAACCAGTTTCTGGCTCTTAGAAGGTTTTACATATCAACAAAGCTGTGCATTTGCATTAACGGCTATCACACCACAGGGGCCTGCTTGTGTTTATCTTGGGAGCTACCAGAAGCTGAACATTTAGTTTAAATTTGTTTAAATGTGACTCCTGTTGAAATCAGTGGCAAGCTGTGTGCACATATGTGAGTTAGAACTGTGCCTAAGGACTGCATTTCCACCAGTTTTTCATATCAAAAGTTATGTTGTAGAGAAAAATCAGGTGATAGATCAGAAAACTGCATACATGAGTAACAAAAATTCAATTAGAACATACATTTTCTGGATCCGTCCAATGTACTCTCAGAGAAATAGTTACCATTTTGCTGGCAACTTGTGACCGTGATTAACAGTTGCCTTCCAGTTGACATCAGTGGTCCAAAAAGTGTTCCAGTGTGGAGGATAGACAGTTTTGTCCTTTATGCAACTCATAACTCAAACCTGAGAAAACGGTTGAGTGGGAATGTCTCAGTTTTTTAAACAGTCAAAATGGTTTGGGCTTTAGCATCTAAGTTTCAGATTCGGTTTTCGCTGCATTTTTATGTTGGGATGACTCTCTCTTGGATTCACCTCCATTTTCACATTTTCATTCCATGGGTGAACAAGCTGCCAGTTACATTTGAAAAACAAATTCCCTTTAACAAGCTGAAAAGCAAAGTTGCTAAAAGATAGAGTTACCAAAATTGTAGAGCTTGCGAAAGAAGTCATCTTGAGAATGCAGTAGAGTACTGGACCAGCTGCACCAAAACCAGGTCATCCCATTTACCTTCTCTACTGCTTTTGGGGTACAATTTTACCTGCCCAGAAGTTATTCTGTAAAATCACATCCCTTCCCTATATCACCACTAGTAGCTACTGTGATTCTTTCAAAAGGATTCTTGCAAACACTCACCATAATTCTTACTACACAATGTTTATCCTGTGTTTATTGTGCTCAGTTTCTCTTCAGTGCAAAGGAATTTCCCCATCTTACCGTCTGTTTACGGAAACAATCATAGGTCCAGCAAGCAAAGACATACAAATGAATGTGTATATTTTTCCGCTATATTGTTAGTATCTGGAGGAAGTGGGAAGATGTTTTGAATTTGCTGTAAATACTTGTTTTAGTTTTTCAATAAAAACATTACACTTCTGACTACCTTGATAGCTAAGGCAGGAAAAGTCTTCACTTGGTTTGTTTATGAGTCTTTTAATTTCTCCTGTCACTCTTTCAAAATATTGAAAGCTCGTTGTCCCAAAGATAAATAAGAAATGTCGGGGTGTGAAAATGCTTTTAGCTTAGCCATTCCTGTACCGAAACTTCTCTGAATGAGGAGCAATTCCATTATGTTGAATGAAAGTATTGTTACTGTAAGTACAAAAGCCTTTTTGGCCCACTTTTTTCTCTTGAGTTGCCCCCAGACCTTGAAGTAAACACCTATGTGAAAACCCTGCTCCAGACACACCAGTCTGAGACTTTGGCCTATCTTCTTCTTTCACTTTAACTTTCATGTATTTCTTACCTCACTACTCACACATTTAACTTAGACATTGATGTTGTTTATTGTTTTATCTTAACAAACTGAGAAATCAGCTCCCTCTGTGGAGTCAGCAGCTTTGATCTGGTTTATCCACAGTCCCCTTTTGTCTGGTTTGGGCTCTGCCTTTACTTGCTTTGGTTGGTTTGGTTTGGTTTGGCTTTTTTAACCATAAAATATTGAGACGAAATGACTGAACTGAGGCAGGGTTCTTTAAGAGCAAAACCCGATAAAATGTCTGCATTATGGGAAAACACTTAAAGGACCTGACAATATATTAATCACTATGGGAAGAGCCAGAGAGCTGCTTCTCCTCGTTTACGGAGGTTTGCTCTCTAATAGCATTTAGAAGTTTGTTTTACCCTGTCTTGGCGAGAAGAAAAGGCAGCTTTAACAATTCTGTCTCCTTCAGCAGTGCATTTGAATTTTTGTTGCCTCCCTTCAGCGTGCTGGTCAGAGGTCATGGAGAGCAGGATTAGTTGACCTGTGTTGACAGAGCGGGTGATGGATGAGTGGAGTACAATGCACAGCCTGTTTGTACCGAAGTGGCAGCAATGCATAGGCAGACTTACACCTGCGCTGAGCTGGAGAGAGAACATCTCCCATCACACTGGTTTGCTAAACCACAACTGGCTCTATATAAAGACTTGCACACTGAATTTCCCTTCCATAGTCCTGTGCTTGTTCCAGGGGGTGAGTAAGAGACTAGCCATTTGCTTTTTATTAACAGGCTTAATGCAGTAAGGTCAGATGGTTCAAATTCTGAGTAATTGCAGCAGGTTGCACTAAACAATGCTAAATCTATATTAAGGCACACATCTTGTATGAAAAATTGGACTTCACACCCACCAAAACTTCCACCCTTGATTATGTCTCTCCTACTTGTAATAAACTGCTTATTACTGGTGACACTTTATTCAGGGGTAGCAGAGTTAGTCCTGCAGATCCACTTTTGTGACTGGTGAGGTAAATAGGGCATCCTGCAGGTTCTGTACACAGTCGCTTTTCAACTGCAAAAAGTCAGTCTGATGCTTAAAATGGACCCAGAGGCATGGAGTCAAGCTTTGTGGAAACCCGTGTTACGGAGAGCCTATGTGACCACTAATCCTTCTCCAATTTAAACTTCTTTTCAAGCGGATAGGCACTGGCTGAGCTGTCAGTCAGGATGGTATGTTGGAAGGGAACCAACACACACTCAGTTTCTCTTTCTCCTCATCATTAGCAGTGAATATCACCCATGACAGCCAGGAGTGTGGAACCAGTGACAGCACATCTGGTGGAGTATCTGCGTCCTCTGTGTGGTGCAGCCAGGTTATGCACTGAGTCAAAGGATGGTTTGCGCTTGAGCCAGTAGAGGCATCTGGTGTAGATCTGTGAGTTTATGAAGGTCTATTTGCCACAAACCACTGTGTTGGGGCTTCATGGAGATTGCAGCCTTGATTATAGGCCATTAGTGAGAGTCATAACCCTGAAAGATATGTGAGGCTGGGGTAGGGTCAGACCTGGCAGAGCTCAATGCATCGAGCTAGCTGCGTTGATCTCAGTGGTTACAAGGCAGGCATTTGACACTGATGACACAAAAATTAGTTTAGGAATCAATATTCCAATTAAAATTAAACAACCTAAGAAATTAAAACAGCTAAATTCATATAACTGTGAGTTGCAAGATTTGCCAGGGTTCCCTAAACAGAAGTAACAGGGTTTGTTTCTTTACTTTTAATAGCATTACTTGTACCCTGTATCCATCAATTTTACTGAGACAGCCATTCCAGATGTAGTCAAGTGTACTCTCTGGGGGAGGGAGAAGTAGCAGTGAGACCTACATGGATAGAATTAGGCTGGAATTCAGTTTATAAAAACATACAAAAAGAGCAATGTGTAAAAATATCCTGCAACATGTCTTTATTTACAGTAGGGCTGGGAGGTCAAGACTGCTGTTGTCTGATTGAGTCAGGAGAATTAATTCAGCCAACACATGCATTCCTCCTAGAACTTCAGGAATGTCCAGAGGCAAGAGCAGACTGCCATACAAAGCTCTCAATCTGCTGTAGACACCATCACGTAACTCAAGATTATACTTAGGAATGCTTTCTTCTCAGCACATTTAAGTCTGTTGTATTAACTTTTGCTAAATATGTTCCATTTTCAGTATCCAGAATGTTGGATCATGTGCATCATTAATTTGACATCTCTGAAATCACCTTCAGAAATGAGACTGAATCTTTTAAAATCCAAATGCTGATGATACGTTCATTTGCCACCTCTTGGTAACTGAGATATCACCATGCTTTTTCAAGTGTGAAAAGTAGCAGCTGCTTTGTCACTACTAGTTAAATACTTCTGGAGAAGAAGCAATACATGGATTACTTTTTAAAGTACTATTCCTGCTTCCACTTACCTGTTGTTTTGTGAGAGAATATGGAATTAATTCAAAAGATGCTGCTGTTAGGAAACACAGGAAAGGACCTGTGGTAGGACCTGTGGGTAGGGGATGCCCGAATAGGTAGTAACTGCGGTAGAGCCATTTCCAAGCTCCAACACAGCCTGCACTGCTATTTTTCCATTGCCAAGGGACTATAATCAAACTTCGTTATGAATGATACTCAGACTGTCCGATTTAGACAACTCTAGATATCTAATTTGGATGCAATTCAGAAAACCAAAGGCAGTTTAAAGTCAGGTGAATCAGCCTTGGTGCTGGATTAGTTGCTTTTTCTGAGCATTGTTTGAATCAGTTCATCAGCCAAAGTTCTAGAATAAGAGCTTGTTTTACATGTTATAATTGCACAGCTGCTGCCCAGAGAAAGTCTGACGGGTTCTGGTGGCTCATCTGGAGTCAAGATAGAAGATGTGTCACAGTCTCACAGGCTGTCCTATAACCATGACACCTTTGTATCAATTGATCTGTTGCTGGAAATGCATAATTAATGTGGCTTTAGCAGTTTTCAGAAGAAGAAAGTAATTTCCCATTAATACTTTTGATTTTGTCCTGAAAGTCTCTTATGGTCAAGTGGCTACGTGTGGCTTTGATCCGCATAATTCTTGCTCCTAGTGGTGATGCATCTTGTTGGTATGGATAAACTCACTTTGTACATAAAATGATTGCAAGAAAGGTGATTGATATCAAGCTCATATGCAGACCTCTCATACCCCATTTTTAAAGGGTCTTGACCATATGTAATCCTAGACTACAGCACCTTGGGTCTATGTACAGGTAGATGCATACACAACTGCGCATTAAGTAACCTGGGATGAAATTGTAGCTTTACTCAGCTCAGTGTAAAAATTCATATTGAAACTCAGATTTCATCTTTTGTATGAGATAATTAAAATCAAAGGCTACTTACTGAAACACAAGCTTGACCTTACACTGTTTCCCAGTGTGAATGATAAGAAACAATGACTGCAGTTCCGCATCAGTGCACATTATTAGAAGTCATAGAGGTAGTCTTCAAGGTGTGTTTAAGTTAAACTGGATATGGGTGCCAACTTCATGCAGAAGTAGACACTATGTGAAAAGTGGACAAAACTACTCATATTTAAAAGACCAAAGTGCTTATTTTAATAATAACTGTTTTCACTCCTGAAGATTTAATGCTATCAGATCCTCAAAAGACCTAATTTTATTACCATAAATGCAAAAAAAAAAAAAAACAAAAAACAAACCAAACAAAAAAAAAACCTTAAAAAATAATCAATTTACTCCAGACTTGTCATATTTTTCCATAGACCTAATTTCTTATTTATAGGAGTACTTCCAGTCTTTTTGTTAAGACTTACCTATTTCTTTGCAACAGTTTTTTTAATAGGTTACAACTCCTTTCAATAAAAACTGAAGGAATATGATTAATGACTTAGGGAGACACTAGGGGACATAACTTTCTGGAAAAATTGGATCGGTTTTCCTGCTTCTCACAGTTGTGAGTGGATAATGGCTATTTAGATCCTGTCATGTCTGTAGTTGCCACCATAAATAATCTCTATTTCCAAGAAATAAAATTCACGTTACACTTTTAGTTCTAGAAAGCTCTATTTTGTAGAGGCAGAGCTTCCGTTATATGTATGTCATTGTTTTTATAGGAAACGATATTCCCATTGACGTTTGTAAGATATTGTCTATACAGTACATGTCATCAGATTATCAGCTTCATATACTATCTTCCCTTGAAGAATTAATGCGTCTATCCAAATGCCAGTGACCACTCCCATATGGAAAAACAAAACAAAACAAAACAAAAAATGCCATAACTGACCATTCCTGGGAAAATCCTGAGTATAACGACTGTTTTCCGAAGGACTTCCTAAGTCAAAGCTGCTAAATCTGTGAACACATTGAGTAAAGAAAATAAAATCAGCAAGTAATCCAAGGAGAGGAGAAGGCACTTTTGTACTACAGCTTATCTCACCTTAGGGTGAACGACTAAATTAGGTCAGAGTAATAGTTCTCAAAAAGTGCCTTTTTCTTCACTGGCGGTAAAGAAAGCCTAGACATTAAAGATATAGATATCTACACCAGTAACATCTGAAAATAAGGGAGGTGATGCATACCCCACATTGTTGGTCTCTCGTGACCATGAGCTTGGCTTTTGCTGCCTTGAGAGCAAGATGCGCCCACAGTGCTGGGTAGAAATCTGGTCTCTCTGAAACCAGGTGTGCTTTAGTCCAGAGAACTGGGATTTATTCCTCTACATCAAGGTACTGATGTACCTCTGTGTCCTGTTGATGGCTCTTCCCATCTGTGGTGACAGTACTTTTTGGAAATTCAGGGATAATTACTTCCAGTTATCACAGTTAATACCTGTTACAATTATCACCTATAATTTGTTTGGGCTTTTTTGCCTCAAAGATTAAATTGTTGCTGTAGTTGCTATATTTAATGCATTTGCTGATAATAGTTTCTTTCTCCCACATATTGGGCCCATCTGTATTGGAATTTTATTTTACCAGAGCAAGTGAGCAGAACCATTACTTACTCTTGTCAGATCCCATTTCCACTACATCGTTTCACTTCAGCCACCATGGATTTTATATCCATATTGTATGAACAGTCTGTCAAGTAGTTTATCCCTTTTTTTGAATGGTCAGGATCTCAGGAAAAAGTCAACACTGCTCTGACTTGTTCTTTTCAAACATACTTTGTGAAATGCTTTACTGTGTGATTCAGATAGAAATCAGTTTTCAGTAGTTTTCAGTAATGATGTGCATTTTAATTCTTTTTTTTTCCTACATTATAAACACACATCTGTTCAAAAAGGAAGCATATTAAACATCCCTCCCAGCATTAGACATATTGATTGAAAATTTGTTCTGAGTTGACTTAAGTGTCAGTAATCTTGACAAGTTTTCCAAGAACTGATAAAATGAGTCCTTGTACTGCTGAAATTAATTTTATGTGGATAGATGTTTATGCTTTTAACATTAACAAAGCTTCAAGCTGTGCCTGGATAGACAGAGGTTATTTCTTGTATTTTGAGTATATATTCTTGTAATTTGAGTATATATGTATGTACATATATATATGTATTTTTAGTATAATTTCTTGTAATTTGAGTATATTTGGCTATTTGAACTACCCGGGTATTAACCTGCTAACCTATGCTGACTACCTGAAGACACAGTGTCCATAATTATTACACAGAAATGTTAGAAATTATTTTCAGTATTAATCACAATGAAATTGTGAATTGATTTTCTTTCTTTGATGTAATGTACCGAACTGGGGCAGGCCACATATCAGCAGCAGCCTCTAATTCTAACCATAAGCTGGGTAAAACAAGAGTGAGCTGTTGCTTTCCCCAGGGACCTCTCCTGATCCTCCAAAACTGAGTTTAAACACTGATTATAGAGATAAATAATTACATAGTGAATTGTGATGCTTGTGAATAAATGGAATCATTTTGTCCAAAGTTGTGTGTAAGGATAAATGTACAAAAACTGGGGGGATTTACTCTAATATAAATGTAACACCTGTCCACAGCTGACTGCAGCCACAGCGTCCTGATTGTTTTAGCTGACTGTGCTAGAACAGATAGATTCACTGTTTAACAACTCCCGAGGTACTTTCCCGATAAAGCTACAGTAATCACGTGCAAATGTATAGGTTATAGCTTTTTCGTGTGTACCAAACCCATCATTATGCTGCTAGATATATTCACTCCCATTTAGGTTTGCATCATTTGGGGGTGGTTGTTTGTGGTGGGGGTTGTTGAGGGATAAAGGGAGTTTGTTTCCAAGTGTGCTGTGGTGGTGGTGGGCTGCCAAATTAAAGTAAGAGTTCATAAAGGGGTGTAAAATCATTGTAAAAGAACAAAAAGAGAATGAACAGGTACCAAGAACACTTCTTAGCTTGGTATTTCTTTAATTTTGCGTAAATTTCACTAAGTAAATATGCCTTAAAAGTGAATAAAATTTTATTTCACTTTAACAAGAGAATATAAAAGTTAAAAAGGTCACTGTAGTAATAGACTAATCTCAATTACCAGGGCAGCCAGTGAAACCCACAACTCCCACCTAATCTCATTCGGTGCACATGCAGTGCACCGTTTGATTTCCAACACGGCTAAATGAAATTATAAAGCAGTGTTAAATTTATTAATCATTTAATTAGCTAAATGTTCCTGCAACTACTCGTGAGATGAATGGCATGTCATTTTCTAATGCAATTTGCCTCTCAGCCAGGCAGGGTCAGGAGGGAAGCTACTGGCATCTTAAATGATCTTTTTTATATTGCACCTTCTATTAAGGGACAGTGTGATATGGCTGATTATATTTGAGTCTTGTACACAAGGCCAGGGAGTTTTCTTGTTATAATAACAGGTTATATTTAAGCCAAAATAAGAATGATAAGATCCAAGGAGTGAACAATTAACCCATCTGTGACTGTGTTTCTCGCTGCGGCTTTGCAAAGCAAATCTTTTTCATATTTAACAAGCCAGTGAACAGTGTGGGAAACTACACCAGCAGGTATTAAAACAATGCTCAATCTAGTTTTATTTCTTTAAATTTACTCAGTTGTGAAGGAATTTGTGGACTGAAAACTCTCCCAATGCCAGGTTAGTGTAAGCCTTCTCATTGACTCAGGATTTATTTGCACTTTCCCTGTTACTGCATGAGAATCACAGCCCTTTTGCTGTTCTGTACATTTAACAATTGTTAATTTTTTGTTAGTTGCTGAGCTGGGATGTTCGGCATGCTTACATGTGCATGTCACACCAGGTTGATAGGATTATTACTTTTATTTTCTGATGTTCTATAATTGCTTTTCCACTGCAAAAATTAGTGGCTGGTAGGATTCAGCAGATCTGTTTGGACTGAGACCAGGAGGTGAACTTTGCTGCTTGGAGTGAAGTAATAGAAACCTTCAAATGCATTGTACTTGTGAGAAGTTGATGCTATCCAGTAAAAACACATTGAAAGCAATGGTGTTTTAAAATACTTATTTTCCCAGGTTCACAATGGAATATAAATACATATTCTTTATGTGCTAGGGGTTTATTTTCAGTTCTGGGAGCATTGCCTCCATGCAGTAAGCATCTATGGCCAGTGAGAAGATGCATGCAGCTTTGTACATGCTGAGGCCAAAATGCCAGCAATGTGTCAAAATATTTGCCTCTATCAAAGTTAAATGACACAGCTAAAAATAAAGTAAGAGGACCTACAGCAGGAAGCAGTGGGAGATAATCTTAGCATAAGTTGTAAAAAAAAAGCTAGCAGTTTTTATTTATAGCACATAAACATGCATAGACACTTGGAAGCAGGGCCCCATTGGCTATGTACTTCATGTGCAGCTAATAAATAACTGTCCAAGATCCAGATTCACACTACTTAATCAAGGTTTCTAAGATACAAGATGTCATCCTTGGAGTTGTACACAAATCCAGTGCAGTGGCTACCACCAAAGGGTCATTCAACTCAATTAACTTATAGCTCAGCCTCTGAAGGTATCAGATAACTCCATGGTAAAAGGAAACAAGAGCAACCACATTCTCTCCAAGGTTCTTGTTTAGATACCTAAATTAACTAATCAGGATAAGCCCTGATCTATATTATTAGCCATTTCAGATAGGCATGAGACGAACAAGTGAATTAGAAAATTAAAAAATAAGAAGTCTCTCTTTTGGTGGAAATTTCTAATCTCATACTGAAAACAGTGAGCTGTTTTAATTTCATTCTTTAATGTGAAGCCCCATAGCACAACCCAGCACATCTGGGAGAACTGAGAGACTCAAGTGAACTCGTTTTCTATGCACTACGTCCTTTTTTTCCTGCTAGCTTTGCAGATAGTGATTTATTTGTGTGTTATTTGGCAGGTACAAAGTGCACCCCCTTGCAGGGAAAGAGCAAAAGACCAAATGTTGAGGCACGACTTGGGCAGGAGCATGTGCTGAAGAACTGCAATGCACAGCATTTCCCTTGGTACCTTGCACCTGTTCTTCATTAGTACTAATGAATCCAAAAAATAAAACATTTTGTACTAGTGAGCCATAGTGTTCTCTCTTGGCTGTGACTTCACTATGCATCAAATTAAGTCAAAAATGTGGGGTTTTTTTGCAAAAGCTCTAATTTCTTCCCCTGGGACACTTTGTGTCTTGGGATTGGTCACTTGGCACCTCTGGGATGTGGGATGGTACTCCTTTAACTTCTTTCTCATTAGCAAAATTACTTTTGTTTTAAACTGGGAGATGTGGGGCTTCCCTAAGTGCTTTCATCCCCAGCCCACACCATTTTATGTGTTTTTCATTTTCCCATTTGTAAAAGATGTATAATCATGCTCGGGAAAGTGTTGCATAGCTAAATCTCCAGTGCTTATATAGCACCATAGGAACCCAGGAAAGAAATATAGCTTGTAAGTCAAAGTTGTTATTAACACTGTTACTTGGAAATTGGAAGTGTTGTCACACAGAAAGAAGAAGATTTGGAATAATATATGTATGTTATTTTTTTGCTTGTTTTTACTACTGTAGGTCAAGTACATTCTTGCTAACATATTTTTAGGCTGTCCATGGTAAACTTGCATCTATTATTCTCCCATTTGCACACTACAAAAATCATTAGTTTAGAAAGCAGGGATCTGCAAACACAATGCAGTTGAGAGATGGCCACATTTTAAAATAGTCTCTGTTTTCATGAAGGCAAGGTTTCTTATGGCCAGCACTTACTACATAAAATAGTTTCATGCACATATTAATAAGCAATGTTTATATGTGCATGAGTGTATATGCATGGCTATGTATACCCACCGCAGCTTTTCATTTGAGTATCTTAGCACATCTGATCAATAAAATGTGCACACTGCAGTGTGTGTACATGACATATTATGCATTACATGTTTATGAAGAGTTTCACTGTACAGCTTTATCTTCTAAATATTTGGCACAACGATCTAGTTAGACACTTTGCTCCTAGCAAGATACAAAGCAGTATTCTTCTACTTGTCTGAGTTCAGTGCAGATAAATGCAGGCTGCTGTGGCTTCATACATTTGGTTTCCATTCACATTTTTTACCATGTTAAATATTTCTGGTTAACCAGTTAAAACGGTGAGATGAACATGATTGCTTTTAGATTGCAGCTATAACATCGAGTGAATTTTATAATAAGAAACCTTTTCTTTTTTTTCCTGACGAGCTGCCCTTGTGGCTGCCTGTCTGACTTTGAGGTCCTCATTATTGTGGGTTTAAATGAAGGATGTTCATTCAGGCAGGGAGGGGGAGGCCAATAGACATCAGTGCCGTTATCTGGTCCTTCTATCAGGCCAAGTGACAGGCTTCTCCGGGAAGAATGCAGAGCTCATGGTGGAGACCTCAGCCTGACACAGAAGGTGACTCCCCTGACTCTAACCTTGAAAGGAAAAAGTTCCCACTTTATTAAAATGAATTTCGAAAGGGCCGCTCTGACAGCTGCATAATTAAATATTGGAGTGTCAGCGATAATTTATTCTGCACGCATTTGGTGGTCAGAGCCTGCTCACTGTAGGGTCAGCAAGCACAGTGACAGAGCCAAGGATACAGTGGATTACGGGGCCCTTTCGCCACATGTGTGAAATAGGAGACTGTAATTCTTGTTTAAATAGAGAAAACAAAGCGGCAAGGGGATGAGCAGGCTGTGAAATGCTCTTAATAGCTGCCTGATAAAAATTGTTAGGTATAATGTTGAAACTTGTGCCAAAACTGCTTTGTCTGGCAGTGCAATGGATTCCAGGCTCTGTGATTTTTCCCTGCCTTGCCTCTTTTAGGAGCCAGCTTGCTTACTAGGATCGGTTCGTGCTCTCTGCTCTAACATGCACGTTAGGAATAAACCCAGCAACAGTCAGTACAATGTGCATCCTCGCCCATAAACATTTTTTTCTGTAAAATGATGTAAATGTCCATGAATATGTATGAAACAAGTCAGAGATGGAGAGTGTAGGGGGGTTCAAATTGATCCTGTTAGCATTCGAAGTGAAACACCGGCCATGAATATTCTTTTCAGAGGGCAGTGGCTGCTGGAAATCAACATCTAACAAGCAGTTTTCTCAAAACAAGTTTAAATAAAATGGCTGTGTGCCCTTATGCCTAGTCACAAAGCAAGAAAGGTCACAGTGGGGAGCAGGGCTTTCGGCTGATGGGTGTCTCCTTTGGAGGAGGTTGTTGGGAGAAGGCTGTCACTTTTCAGTCTTAGATTCCTGGTAATTGAAGCTGACATACCAAAAAAATACCATTTTTGCAAACACCAGTCTTTCAGCAAAAGCACATTGCTCACACAAACAAAATCATTTGCAAAGACATTTTGTTTCCCTCTTTCCTGCCTCAGCTATGAAACACCTATTTTCCACATTTTCTTTGGACCCTACTTGAGTGGATATGTTACTAGAGCTCAGGTTTACTAGTCTTCATCTTAATGTCATGTAGCTTTTAGCAGCTTTTACAGAAGAAAGATTTACTGAATTCCTTCAGCACCTTCATAGTTACTGAATTAAAAGTTGACCTTATTATAAAGGATGAATGCTGGTTTTGTGGCTCAAACACTGGATGTGAACCCAGCATCCTCAGCTTATTTTTTTAAACTACCTTTAAAACCATGAGCCAGATAGTCTTTCTGTGACTCAGTTCCTCATCTGTAAAATAGGAATAACAGTGCATTTCATGGGATTACTGTGAGAATAAATACTTCTGTGTTTATACTCAGTTTTTTATCTTGCTAAGCATAAAAGAAAATCCCTACTTGTGTTTCTGCCTTCTTGTTTGAAGAAAGACCATGAAAGCATCTTTGGCTGCTTGATGTCAAGATACAGACTCTTAAAATGACACTTGAGCATCTTTAATGTAATTCTTTTGGGCTCCACACAGGCATGTTTCCGTTGCTTAGATCTCCGTGACCGCGTATACCTCCTCTAGTTACGTTTGCCTTATGTTTGTAATGGGGAATGTTCTCTCTCCACATGGGAAGGATGTTTTGTTTGTATGACATTTTGCTCCTATTAAATAGTCGTGTTCAAATATGTTCTGAAGTGGTTTATTGAAAATTTGATGGTCTGGTGTTGAGGGAGTATTTAACATCCATATTTAGAAGTAGCAAACAAATATCTATGCTGGCATGCAAGTACACATATATAGTCATATGTCTGGTATTAGATTTCTGGTTTTGTTGGTTTGGGGAATTTTACAAGCCTGGTTTGTCTGGAAGTCTCTAACTCTGTAGTAGTGGCTGCAGTGCAAGCTTCAATTACATAGAGCTGGCTTTGTAAAACTGGATTTGTTTCTTGGAGGATGAACTGCTTCTGGGCAGAGTTTTGCACCAATACCTACAGCTAGAGCCAGTTATGGACAAGTGTCAAAGTGCCCAGTTGACCCACCTGCAGGGAAGTAGGGTGCAACTGGTCCTAGCAGGGGGAAGAGCTGCCACAGGGATGAGTAGTCAGCCTGCTAGGCTTGACAAACATATTGGATGTATGTCATTGTCAGTCGAGTCAGGCTTGGGATAGGGCTGCAGTTTAAAAATGATAACCAAGCTTCATAAATCAGAATGCTACCGCTGCAGTCAAACTTCCTTGGAAAGTCTTTGAATTTGGGTAGCGCATACTAATAAATTAACATCAGCACTGACTAAATATGCCAGCTGAAGCTGTGCAGAGGATGCTCGCTCCGGCAGAGGTCCCTTAAGGATGGCTGAGCAGCTTCCGTCGGCAGTACCGAGCAGAGAGACTGCAGTATTGACTAGAACAAGCTGTCTCTTTGAAAACAGAGTGATTACGAGTTGACCTAATATTTTTTGGCTCTCAGGATAAACTTTATGGGCCTGATTACGCAGAAAGTATTAGGCTGTGGCACGGAGCCTAAGACAGAGGGTAAACTCCTGGTGCTGTTGGAGTCAGTGGCAAAACTCCCATCAGTTCAGCAGGATGAGGATTTCATCCAAAGTTCTCAGTGGGATAATTAATGTCAGCTCAGTACTGGTAAAACACCAACAAATCTGTCCTGCTTGTAGCTTGCAAACTTTTAAAAACAGCTCAAAGCTTGGCTGAAGTTGTTTTTAGTTTACTTTGAGCTGTCTTCAGCAGCGTATCTTCAACAGCAATATCTTCAGCAGCAGAACTTTAAAATGAAAGTCCATTATTACTTTAATACCATGCACATAGTTTTGAGTGTGAGAAATTTCCTCTAGATCCACTGACCTTCAAAACAACAGAAGGAATGGCATTAAAAGCGTGGTGTTAAATACGGTATCTGTGAACTAATATCCTGAACTCCATTTCAGCATCGCTGTTTTGAGCATTGTGTAGCACACAGGCAGACTGCTCTGTTCACACAATATCCCAGGGATTTCACTGAGACTCTGCATGTCAACAGTAATCTATCTTCATGCTACATGATTCAGGATCAGGTCATTAGTTTATACTTAGAATTAAATATTCAGTTTGATTTTAGCTCTGCGAAATGAGGGCAGAATATATAACACCTGATTTCAGAGAGCCTTTTATTTTTGCAAGGCTGTAAAATACATGGACACACAGAAACTGTTTTTGCTCCTCTGCCCCTGAAATGATTATATTTGGAATGTTATTGAGATTACAGTTTCCTTTAGATGTCTTGGATTATTTTCTAAATCCATTTCTAACCCCATTTCTCTGTGCCACTTAAATAAATGAGAAGAAATGAAAGATTTTTAATTTCTAAGAGAAAATGCAAAATTATTTCCTAAGCTCCTCCTTTCATCCTCTCACACTTCCTCAGAAAAAAAATATGATGACATCCTGATAGCTATGAAACCAAAAGAGCGCTGATTTGTACTTTGTGGGGAAATATGGTCTGAAATTACATGTCTAATGTGTGGCAATTTTTAGCTGAATATCTGTGCCTGGTTTCCTACTAAGGCAGCATTTGCGTTGGACACACACAGACTGAACTGAGTAATTTTAATTTAATTGAATCTTTTATGTAGGCATTTTCCTTCTAGGGAACCTTGGCCAGTTATTCGTTTGTGAAACTTGCAATAAAATAGCAAGACAGCTCGTCAGGGATGGAAGGAAAGGGATAATATTTAAATTATGCTGACTTTGAAGACATTGCTTTTTGTCTGTTCTTTGATTTTTAAAAAATATATGTTCTGATGTTTAGCATTTACAGATTTCTTGCAAAACTTTAAAAATTCCTTTCAGTGACTTCTTTTTTCTCAAAGTACATATTCTGTGGATGCCTGATAGATAATTTATATCACATCCAGATTACTGGTGAGGGGATGAATACAAAGTATTGCAATTAGAATTGTGTTTCCTTGCCTTCTTTGTCTAATTTGTCTAATTGTTTTGGGTGCCTTTTTTTCCTGTCAGTGGAAGCCACCTGAAATATATTTAACTAATCACTGTTAATCTAGTGAAAGAAAGGCAAAGCACAGGACTTTAGCTGGGTTAGTGTCTGAAAAAGTGAAGCCCCCATTCTGCAGGCAAGCCTTGATTCTTTTTAAAGCCCTTCCGTAGTGATTACAAGGTTGAAACATGATGGGTTAAAAAGCAACACAGGAACTACGTGCTTGGGTGACTTAAGTAAATCAAGATAGGTTTTTGTCTGGAGTTTGATTCAAAGGCATGTTGATTCTTTGCTCTGGAAAGTTTCCATTCTTAAAGTTTTAAAAGTTTGTTTTTAATTTGTGTAACTTTAAAAGAAACCTTTAACAGAAAGTGTCTGCCAGCAGAAAATTACCATATTGAACCCAGGGAAGCACACAGTTCATCATCCCTCGCCTGACCCTGCACTGTTTACTTTGTTGGGGTAGGAGAAGTGGCTGGCCAAGCTCTACTAGTCAGAGTGTATTACCCTGTCAGGGAGAGGCGAGGCTACTTGGATTCACCCTGAACAAATTACATACCTCACTACATTTCCGAGCAAGGTAGCAGGGTTATAACTCAGTCTAAGCACCATTCACTCTTCTATTACCTTCATAACCAAGGTCATACTAATCAACTCAATTACCAGTCCTCTTGGACATTTTCATAATGTTTTCTGCTAGTTGCTCTCCTGTGAAAATCTCCCGGTCTAAGCAAATTAATGCCATTTTTATAACTATCCACATTTCAGGTACAGTGGTCATCTTTCAAAAGGCTGCTTCATGGCAACAAATACTTGCTTTAAACACCAACCAGTTGTTAGAACAACGTGGATGTTAAGCTGTATTCGTATCTCGATACCTTTACTGTGAAAACAAGTTTAAACCTACCTTAAAATAAAGATGCATATGTCAGAAATTAACAATAAGCTACATTAGTGTAACTTCTAAGAATTTGATTGCAGTTCACACAGGAAGACTTATCAGGAAGCCTGATTTTACATGTTGCTTAATTTTTGGAAAGTCCTTTAAGTATCACATTTGGCGTTTCAAATACAAAGGTAATCTCAGGCTATATTTCTCCCTTTTTTTTTTTTTCTTCAGTGTAAGCTTATGTCCCTAATTTTCATTTCTCTGAATTTTATTCTCAAAAATTCTCCCTATACAGAATTTTGGTTAAAAATATTAATGCTTTAATATTTAATTTGGGAACTCCTAACATTTGCACAGGCACATCATTTAAAGCCTTCACGAAATATTTATCTATCATCAGGCAAAACAATCAGAGGGCACTAATTTTTTATTAATTTCTTTGTCTTAAGGGCTAAATTGTTCCCTTAGGCAGATTTTCCCACTGGAGAAATTAATTTAGTCTCTCTTCAGGGCTTTGGTGTGCAGTGGAATAAACAAGGCATTTTGAATTCCTTCTAATTCTCTGTGGGAGCTATCGAGACTCAGCTCTGACGCAGCTCTGAAGTCTCACCATTGCGTGGTTCCGTTGGGTACAGATGTTTCATTTCCCTTAGACCAGAGTATCCTGTAACCCCTAGAAAAATGCTTTTGGTTGACTCTGTATCCTATTAACTTCTTTTAAAATCAGCTCAGTGAATTTATGGGGTATTTATCTTAATCATGCCCTGTCTTGCTTTCAGTAGTTCAGACGCACCCATGATCCCTTGAACTCGATGCATCCTGGGGTAAGAAAGAGGGTAAACATGGACACAGCTGATGGCCCTGACCATGCACTTAGAAAGGGGCTTGTCCACCCTCATCAGGCTAAATCCATTTCTCTATTAAGTGGCTTGGCTATTTCATGCATTCTGAAAGTTCAAGGAAGCAAACTGACTTTGCTCCGCTCCAAAGTCTAAAAATGCACAATTACAACTGGCATTTGTCACCTCTATAAAACAAGACCTGCATTAAAAATTAAAGTATCTAAAATTGGCGTTTCTGAGCCCCTAGCTGAAAGCAGTCTTTCTGCATAAGCATGACAAAACACATGATTTTCATAATAATGGCAAGATGAATGGCTGTCAGGCAGTTTGCATAACACCACTAGCCTGGTCCAACATCCAGAAGAGTTTTAGCTACCTGAAATTTTAGTATATGTGATGTCCCATGCACTGAACTATGAAGGCTATATGATATTATAGCAGCATAAAAACTGATCTGCAGTAAATATGTTTCTGCTCTGTGTTGGTGCTGTTGCTGTTAGCATTTAGTGAGGTGTCTGACTCCAGGAAAATGACAAAACTTCTTTCCTGGGGAGCAGTCTAGAACTAAAAGCATTGGTAAGAAGTGGTTAAAAGGTGAACCCATGGATACCTGAATTAATCAAGGCTCCTTTGCACATAGCTAACTTTTAAGCACCTGATTCTGGATTCATGAGGGTTTATTGGGTGCATTACTGCAAGTTTTGTATAATGTAATAATGTTAAAACCAAAATTGTGCAGAGCTGGGTCTTGTAGTTGTAATAATCATATGGGTGAAAATAACTTGCCAGCTCCTGATTTACTCTTTCATATATCAGTAGTGTGTTTGCCTTACACTGCCCTTCATAAATAGTCTGTACGTTTTTCTGCCTTACTTTTTCATCTCTATTCAGCAGTGTCCATGCTTTAATTCAAATGTGAACTTTCATTACTATCTGTGCCCCAAAGGATGTGTTTACTGTTATTAATAATGCAGAAGGTTTTAATTTTTGCTTCATCCAATGTAAGAATCAGAGCACTTTTCCACTGAGAGCCCATTTCTGTGGCCTTATTCAAACTGCTGGTTGTTCTCTATTTAATATTGCTAATACTCTTCCAGCTTTTCTAAGTATTTTGATAAAGTTGACCAGAAGTCATTTTACTTTTATAGTCATTATACTGATGTATAATTCTATTTTATCGATCAGTCCTCAATGTATGACTATAATCAGATTGAGTGCAATAAGCAATATTACTAGGAATTTGCTTCTTCATCCTGTTTTGTTTGAAGTCTCAAATGTAGGGCCAATTTTCACATTCCTTAAAGAAAGAATTGCTAAAATAAATTCAACCATAGATGCTTGTAAAATTTGAAATCCCAGGAAGCTAATTAGCATTTCCTTTTAAGACTGCTTCCTGCTTTTTTATGTACATATATATTTGGACCTCAGATGGGCTTGGCACCTTTCCAACGTCAAGATCAGGTAATTTTTTAATTTTTTTATTTTATTCTTTTTTTCCCCTGTAGGACATCATGGCAATTAAAAAAAAAAAAAAAAAAAAAAAAAAAGGCAGAAAAAAAAAGCCAAAAGCCTGCAATTGTGCCTTCCATCCCCCCCCTACAAAATGATCATGTATCAAAATGGTGCTTTAAAATTTGTGGGTTTGGTACATTATAAATAGGTGCTTCAGACTCAGATGATATAGCCACACCAAAGATGCAGTGATGTTGTGTGATGTTTCTGAGTTTTCCAGCAATAAATGCAGCATTTGGAAATTAAATGCCTGTATACTTTTATAATCAGTGCATACTATAATGCACCAAGCTGCTCATTTGTTCATGGGCTGTGTGGTACACATTTCAGTTGCTTCCAGGAGAAAATGCTGCATACAACAGCTATATGACTACATCTAAATACTAGCAATATGACCTCTTAAAAAATATCTTTGCACATCACGTATCCACTTTATAATCATAAAGAGATGCCAAGTACTAAAGAGATTTTGGTCCTATAAATAACTAGAGATCCTTATCTTTCCTTTCTAAATCTGTATATTCAAACAAAAACCTAGGTGAAACATTAATACCAGACTCTGCTTTTTTATCACACACTCACAATGTAAAGTCAGTTTGCACAGAGTTTCTTGCTTCCTTTAAAGCATGTTCCACATTACACTCTGCATCAAGCTTTTGTGCCTGTGTGCACATATTTATTTTTAAAGGAAGTGTAGCGGCGTGTGAGCTGATGGGGAGCAGGGGGGATAAGGGAATAATGATGCAGGTTTTAATAAAGAAATTCTTCCCACAAGGGAGGAGGGTAGGGGACTTTGGCTTTAATAAAACAGAAAAAAAAGTCTGCCAGCATCAAGAAAATAAAAAGAAATAATTTAAAGTTCAATGTGTGCACTTGAGATGCTTCCAAGTGTTAAAATGTGGCTTTAGGTATTCTTTAAGGGTCCTTGGAGTAAAGAAACCAGGGCTTCATTTAGTGGGATTCCCTGGAGTTGCTCTGTGGGACAGGAAGGTAAAACAGTGAGTTCCTGCATTGTATCATAGTCCCAAGTTTAAATAGGGTAAACTCTTCAATACCAGCAGCCAGGCAAATGATCTTTGGTACATGGGAATCACAGTTTTTAAGAGTATCTATGACAGGATGCTGATAAATATCTGTGTTATTAATGAGTCATGGTTCGTGCTAGCAAGACTTTTGGTGATATTTTCACTTTGTAAGTATTCAAGTACCAGTGAGAAAATAGCTGATGATTGTCAGGTTTAGGTACACTTTCCATTTGCTTTGCTGTTCTAAACCATTAGTCAAATAGTATTCATAAACCTGTGCTCAGCAATTATGGTACTTTTCTTGAAATGAAACTTTCATCTGATACTCCTTGTTTTTTTCTGGGTTTCTCTCTCCATGTTTTATCATTTCTCATTCTTTCTTAAGGGAAGTCAAAAGAACCAACTTGCGTGATATAAAACCTATAGCACTGAATTTGCCAGTGTCTATGTGTATGATAAGCAGCTCAGAGAAAACTCCTATGGTGAATTCATATGTGTAATGATCTATAGTTAAATCATATGAGGTTCCATTAGTGAGGAGTAACTGTTTTAAGGACTGAAGAATTTGTAATCTCAATCGATTTCTGTCTTCACCAGCAAGTCTCAGGGTAGTTAGTATCAATATCAGTACTCAAGTGAATAAACTCAAGTACCTGCTGTAAGTGACTGATACTGGTACTTCTTGTTCTACCCTCACCCAAAGGATGAGAAAGTAGCTCTAACAAAGAACAGACATTGTGGCAGAGATTCAAGAGGGTCTTGCTTAATTTCATGCCAGAAAACTCCCTTGTGTCATTGCAGTTGCAACTGCAAAGCGTGCTAGGAGCAGGTAGAGCAGTAATACTTTAAACCAGTTGTTCAGAATTCATGGAAGAGGTGCCATGAATTGGCTTATTCCCCACACAGAGCAGCAGGCTTCTTAAACCTGCCCCTCTTCTTTCATCCCAGAATAGGTAATTCATTCTACTTCACCAGAACTGGACAAACAGAACATCTCTGTGCTGTAGAGATAGGTATCACCAAACTGTTACCTGACTTGGGACAGCATGGGAGACAGAAGAATTGCACATTTTAATGTCTTTTTTACCTTCTTGTTCCCTAGGGCTTTTTATTTCCACTGTTAATGAATTTTCACAGTACTTCTCACATGGATTTAGAGAGCTAACAGCTGTGAAAGGTTGTTAGCCCTGTTTTGGGTGCTGCTAGCTGGTTTGTAACTGGTCACTTTGACTCTGCTTGCCTTGTTTTAAGATTGTTAAGAGGATAAAATATTCATTCTGCAAATGTGGAATTTATCTGCAGTTCATCTCCACGCAATGACTGTGGTTTCAGGTAGAGCATGCAGGGGCTGTCTGCTAACATTGCTCATTTAGCAAGAGAGAAAAAGAAAGGGACAGGTCCTCAGTGATTTTTTTCACATGCAGCACCTGCGTTTCATACTTGTACTAGGTGGGGCTGATCTGGATGGTACCTGTCCTTACTGCTGTTTGCTGTGTACACAAGATTTTTAGGTAACACAATAATAATATTAGTTATGCACAAATATATCTTCTTATTACTGGTAGGCTCTTAGCAGCAGAGAGCCTTTTTACCCTTCCTTTGCCTCAACAAGGGGAGTCACAGTGGTCTTATACAAATCTTGCCATAATTACCTACGGCTTTCTCTACTTCCACACTGGCTGCACCAGAGCCAGAGCTTCCACTCCACCTCTGCTAAGAAACTTCACCCATGAGCTTATCCTGTACCCAGAAGTGTTTCCTTTGCTCTCCAAAATTAACACTAATGCTAAGTTCATTCTGAAGCAGCTTCAAGCTCTGGTTTGGTCTGACAGCACAAAATCTTCTTTACTTCACATACAACAGACCGCACCAGCCTGTTTTCTGGAGCTGAGGAGTTTATTTTCAATATTGCAAGTCTAGAGAAAATCAGCTTGTTGACCACTGGGGCAATAGTATATCTGTACCCAAAGTGAAGGAGTTAATTTGTGATGGGGTAACCTTTATGTCTTGATGGAGGGGTGAGGGTGTGAGGTTCATGTCAGAGTAGGAATATGTCTGCAAATAGATATTTCTGATGGGTAATAAAGTCACTTAAATGTACACTCACCTAAACTGGACGCTGTAAGTCAAAAGTTATGCTGTTTTAATGAGAGCTTTGTAATTAGGTTGTTCATTTGCTGGGTGAAATTGTCATTAGTAGAGGAAGCTTTTATTAATTCACCTTTTTATATAAAAGGTATAATGAATCACTAATATTCTTATAGATACAGACCATGATTATTTCTGCTTCCTGCCTTGCAAACATCTTGTTTCAAATTACGTTTATCTGCTGTCTAAAACTAAATACAATGAATAGATGTATAATAAAATTTTTTAATTGTCTTAGCATATGTTGCTTTTATTAGGTGAGAATAATTGCATTCATGGGATCACCTACAAAGTCCTTTAGAATATAAAATTGAAATGGCTTCACACTGAGTGCACAAGTCCTTCTGAGCCGTGCCATTTTCCCCTTCACTGCCTCTTGTCCCCCTTTCGCTGTAAAGTTCACATTGAAGTGTGACAAGAGACACTTGACAACTGACACATGCTGGATCTTATCAGCAGTGAGTGCAGTCATGGGCCCTGACTGAAGAGCGATTGTCATTTCTACACCATTTATTCCTCTCCTAGCCTCATTGCTTGCTTCCTTTCTGAGGAAATTTTCCCTGTTAAAGTACTGTACTTGTCCTTTTTTTTTGGTGCGTGTCTCTGGGTTTTTTCTTTTTTTTTTTTCACCTTACGAAAGGATTTTGTTATGCATTCATCCCATAGGCAAGCCTGTAACAGACTTCTCTAACCTCTTAGTGTCAGGACTGCTCTAAGCTGATTCAGGCTAATAAAAGCAACCCAACAAAGCTTTGATGGTGTCATTACATCTTCCTTAAATCCCCTTCCTTGCTAACATCCAATAATTCTATTACCTCTAATCAATTCACAGCCATTTTATTTGAAAGGAAGAGAAATCAACTTCAAACCATGCCGGTGCAGTTTGCCCAGCATTCACAGAAGGCGATGATGTTTCTGCCATGGCTTCAATTGACTCTTTAAGTGAGTTCTGGGCTATTGAGCAGTCTGAACTTTTATCTGTGCTCTGCCAGCCCAAGCCAACAACAACAGAAAATGGCTTGTTGTTGCCTCCTGGAAGTTTCCCCACTTCTACATGACACAGTGTGTCATTTCTGTTGTGTAGATAGAATGAGCAGTTGTAGATTTAGAGTACTGAGGATAAGGAATCAACTTATTACAGGAGTTCTTAAATGCAGGAGATCACCCATCCTGTTTTAAATCAATTGTTCATATAATGCTTTGTATTTGGAGCTCCCTTACTTTTCATTTTTTGAACAAGAATTTTGCCTCTATTGTTTTAACTTACTGCAGCTTTCACATGTGCTCAATTCACCAGGGTGATTTTTGGATACTGTCATTAATACTGCAGAGATGGCTGAGCAAGCTCTGAGGCTATGTTCATGCATCGTTGTCTGATGGGGCTTGTGTCGGCCAAAAAGCTTATTGCCCCCGGCTCACGTCAAGCTGCATGTCACGATCACTCTGACAGAGCTGCTGCCACCGTTGCCCTAACATAGTTCTTGTAAAATAAGCTGGGTATCTTCAGCAGCTTAAATAATAGGTCTCTGCTAGGGCAGTCATTAATTGAAACAAGTCTGGAGTGATTAGGTGAGCAGCTGGGGCTGCAGATAGTGCAGGGGAGTAACTGCTGGCAGACAGGTAGTGATGAGCAGCAATACATGGGGCAGAGATGACAACATCTCTACCTGACATGGAAGCAGCCAATAAAGGACTTCTCAACATACTCTACATGATCCAACTTGGCTCCCCAGAGCAATTTCAGGTAGACCATCTATCCACAGAAATTTACCCTCCTTAGAATCATAATTATGTAAAACATAAATGTACATTATACATCAGGATGACCCAGGAGCTTGACACTGAGCAGATGGATGACACCTGGGCCCTTACCCCAAGGAAACTACGGTGTACTTAGAATACCCTGTCCGTAACTTGCTGCTGAGAAGAGTCTTCGTGTTCAGAACTAGGTAGATTTTATCTGGGTTAGGGCTCTGTCTTGTTTCTAATAGACTTTTAAAAAGTCTGGTGCTATTGTTACTATTCTTAATGAGAAACATACATCATTTCATCATACACTGGCTTGCTTCTTTATCTCTTCTGCTATATGAAAGGCAGAGGGTGGGCATCCTGTTTTCTCCCACACTGTCATAGCTGCTGGTTTCAGAATAAGTTGAATTCAAGCTCTGAACTGGGGAGGAATTCACTGCAGTCCTCATGTTGGTAAGCATTTACTCATGCAGAGCCACTGGGATGACTCAGCTAAGTGTGGGCAGCAAACCAACACAAGTTAGGATTGCCTTCACTCTGTAGCCAATATCTATTTTGCTTGTTAAACTGTGGCCTGGGCTGTTTGGAAATATGAGGGCTTTGCTTTCTATCCTGTATGTTCATGTAGTAAGAATAATGCATGTCTTTCCTGTAAAAATCTTTCAATCCAATATAAATTACATAAGCTTTTCAAACCATGGCTTGGCAATGTTGCTTGCAATTTCAGTTGTCACACACAGCACACCTTGTACGGCAGGATTTCATTGCTCTCAATTGCCAAGAGAGATTTCTAAGTATACATGACATGTAAATGACACTGGTGTCACTGCACATAAGCCTGTGGTTACGCTCGTGTCTGTTCCCATGTGTGCTACCTCCAAACCTGCACGTCATGAAAGTTCACATCCAGGCTAAGCACCAGCGCATTTCGGCTCAGGGCCGGCCGTGCAAGCCAGCTGCGGATGGTGGCTCACCCAGCCGAGCTGGCCCTACCTCCTGTGGGTGATCCCCGCATGTGCCGCAAGTATTTGCCATGCTCAGGATGTGCAGCTTGTTCTACTGCAGCTTCCTCATAGAGCTCACAAGCAGAGCAAGGATGAGCTCCCCTGCCTATGGTGAAACTAGATGATTTCCCTGCAGGGGCAGCTAATGGTGGAGTGCTGGCAGTAGCCCATGGGAGCCCACGGCAGTATCACCAGCAGATGTTCATTCCCTGGTGCTGAGTGAGGTGCCAGGGTTGGCGACCAGAATAATTGATTCTGATTGAAGTTAAATTAAAGTTTAGAACCTGGATAGCAGTGCTGATTTACAATATTACAGAAGAAGTGCATCAACTACTATTGTCCTAAAAAAAATGAGACAGAGAGCTTTGCAGGGGGGGTGCTTGTTCCAAAATATGAATTTGGAGTTAATCTGAATTTCTGTTTTGGATCATCTCAGGAAACAGAAAGGTTTAAAAGTGCTTTTAATGCATGCAAATAACAATCCTATTAATGTGTCTGGCCATGAGAATCCGACCTCAATATTTCGCAATACCTTTGTTTTTTTAAACTTCTCCAGTACACCAGCAGGTAAAAAGTACCCACACAAGGTATTTAAAGTCATTCAGAATAGAAATTTTTAGTCTGTTGAATTAAACTCTTCACAGCAGAATCCCTGAACTTCCAGTCAAATATGCTTTTTTATTATGATTTATGACCTGAGTCATGACAGAATTCTGCCCTACAGTTTCAACAGCCTTCAAGGAGAGAAGAGGTAGACAGGCAATTTATAGGTTGACAATTTCCTTAGGTCTGTGTACTTCTTGTTTATTTAGAGATAATTTGCTTAAGTAGCCAAAGATGATGCGAGAATAGTTTTGTTAGTAGTGTTTATAGATCAGTCATAGTTTGATTACTGTATATCCTGTTATCAAATATGTTTCTCATCAAATATTAATTAGACAGGATTTCAAGCAGTGGACAATGCTGTGGAACTTTATCACTATCATGATGTTTGTCATTGTAGGTTATACATGAACTGCTTTCTCTAGTGTGTCACTTCTTTAAGGCCCACTCTGAGCAAATGTAATTTTCTTTGCATTTCAATATAGAGTTTTGGTTTATTGAATCAAAGTGTTAGAATTTTTCTTTAAAATACTTACTTACTAGCTTTTGCAGTAACAGCACATTTAAAACAAATAAAACATCAGAGAAATAGAAGTCCTGAATCCAGTTCTGGAGTGAGGCTTGGTGGGTCCATAAAATCGGAGAGACGAAAGTTAGAAAGACTGTAGAAAAAAACGGAAAGAGAAAGAAAAGTGGAGACATAAGTTAGACAACGTGGATCTGCTAATTAGTTAAATCACCCATGGGATCAGAATCTGGAGCTACCCGTGGACTGCAATCAACAAGGGGTTTTCTCACCTTTGACTCTCTGAGGTCAGCACCACGTATAAGACAGAATAACATTTCAATTGTAAGATTTAAAAATCCTGACCAAAGGATAAGGTGGATTTAAACCACCATAGCAATTCTTAATCAATTTAACTTCCAGATTCTTCATGTTGTGGTATCAGGGAATCCCAAACAGAGAAGAGGTTGGTTTGGAATGGATGAAGTGGAAGGAAAGGAGATATAAGTAACAAAATGAATGGGAAGAGAAAAAGAATGAAGATCGGGAGGGTAGATTTAGGAGAAATTGTTCTGTATTGAGATATATGCAGGATGATCCTCTGTTTTGTTCCTGGCACAACGAAACTGCTTAAAGGGAGGAATTATTAGGTCTTCTTGATCATTATACTGAATGGGGAATTTGGAATGCAGACATCTGGGAAAAGAGAAGTTTTGAGGAAGAAACTGACTTACTCGTTTATTAGTACTATCTGCACCCAATGTAATTGCCATCTCAGTTCTGGTATAGCAAGTTATGACTTTACAGAAGCAGGGAATGTAAAATAGCCTTCTGAGTGGTGAAGTCTAAATATATGCAGCAGAAGCAGCAGTCGTGGTTGTGTGTCATCTGAAGCAGTCTGAAGAGGATGTTGTGCAGACAGTGCTGCAGTAACACTCTGTTTAAAGGGTCAGGTTTGACACCATCTTGGTACTTTGTGCTAGTACTGTTCAGGATCTGGTTGCTCACCAGTAAAACCAAAAGAACATTGTCACTGTTTTGGGAAATGTCGAGGACAGACTGCTTTGACATTCATTAAAGCAGGATAAGACCCTGTACCCATTATCAACCTCCTATTTTGTGCTGTTATTTCTTTGCAAAATGATAGAAAACATTCATCTGAGACATGTGTTGAAGCATTAATCAGGCCAAACCCATCAATTCAACAGTGATACTCTATTTTATGCAAACTGTACACTGTTGCACATTATTTCTGCATTAATTCTCCTCCCTTTTCCTGTATATTTTTGTCTTTCTGCCTTCTGATTAGTATTTGTTGAAGATATGTATGCACAAATAGCCTTTTTTTCTTCTGCCCTTCCTGCCCACATATTACGATTGAGCCCAAGTGGCACGACAAGCGGTTGATGTAGAAGTTACTGAGATATAAACAGAGAGACGCAGTCTTTGTTATCTAGACATGAAGGAGGAAATGGAGAGTGGGGAGGGCTGTAGATTTTGATTAACTTGCAGTTGGAATGGATTTGAGCTGCAGCAGCAGTGGAAAGGTATATCTTTACCTTAAAATGTCTCAGTTAGTTTTCTGCGTTCACATTATTTCCCTTTTAGGGTGTGCAGTTTCTTTCGCAGATTTCCAGAATTCCCCCTTCAAAGAACTCTCACAAAGCAGCAGAGCTATGCCATCTTACCAGAGAAAATTACAAATTACTAATTTAAGTGCTTCTTAGAATAATTTTCTTTTTGTTTTGTGTAATTTCCACACTTATAAAATCAAACTTTCACTTAAATGTTTATACAGTAATTCAGTCGGCTTAAGCCATCTGCTAGTGTGGCATCTGCAGAGTTGTTTTGATGCATACTCAGTATTGTTTCCTTCACACATCTTGTAGCCCTGTATTTTGGTTGCAAAAGGATCCTTTTTTTTTTCAACACAAAAGAAATGGTGTTTATATCCCTGGATCTAATTGCCAGCTTTTTTTCCAAATTCTGCTTCAAATCAACTTCTTATGCCTCTAAAAATCTTATTCTGATTGACATTTGCTTTTCAAGACCTGTATTCAGTCTTATCTTGTTCTTTTATTACACTTGCCTTTATATTTGTATTCGCAAAAAATCCTTATCTTTTGTGAAGAGTATAGGTGGGTTTGGAGCATTAGTATTCATACTTGCATGTTAACAACTGTTACAACACGTACCAGAGGGAAAATATTATTTCTTGTAAATGCTCAATAATTACAGTCTTTATTGCATCAAAACCTGTGTTTTGACAGATAGTGGAAAGCTTTCAAAGCTTGTGTGGGATGGATGACAGATAGCTGCAGGTGGAAAATATTTTTTTTAGGTATTGGGTTTTCTAGCACTGATACTGTAAATATTCTTCCAAAATAACATTAACCTTCCAAATGGGGTTGGTAGTGTTCAATGATAATATGTGTATTAGCAAAAGATACCTAGGAAATAATTCTTAATGATTCCATCTAATTAATCTATGGCTGGGACATTAATGTCTCTTTTCATTAAGTTGGGAAGTATGAAAGACTAGAAAATTACTTCTGTGCTGGATTTAGTGCTCTAGGTATAATTTGAATGGATGTACTAAATTCTTGGTCACAACTTGCACTAACACCTAGTCTAAGTGGAAGCTTATCTGCTATTACAGGTTACAATAATACCTGAATGCTTCTAAGCCATTTGCAGCATATGCCTATGTGAGGGGATTGTTTTATATGACTTATGATGCGTTATCCAGTTATTTTCAGCATATGTGATATCTTGGTTTGTTAAACACTGGCTCAGAAAATTAAGTCAGATGATAGGTTTTTCCTCTTTTATTTAAGTATGCTCTCTTCTTGGATAAACGTTTGCATTTGCAGTTAAGTTGTATCAACCAGTAGTCCACTCCATTGCAAATGAGGTCATGAGAAGTCTGAGAAAGTTCATCTGAACTTGCAGTTCTTTTGTTTGGAGCATAGATGTTCTGATCAAGTTTGTGCTACAGTCAACTGGACCTAACAACATGATTTGTGCTGAAAGCCTAACTCATGTGTTTTAAGAGTTTAACAAGCACAATAGCAATGCTGCCACCTCATTTGAACACATCCTGGGTTTTGTGTGAAATGTCTGAGCCTCTGCAGTTTCAAGTGCCTGTTGAGTATTAAGATACCTCAATAACTTAATAGGATTTTAGGTTTTCAATGAGCTTGAGAGTAAACCAGTTGTGTTTATTCCACCTTGTTTATAATGTTTGGTCTATTGAAGTCAATGGCAAGGCTTCCACTGAATTTAGTGGGATCAGGATTGCAAACCTAGAGAGAAAAGGCAACGGGATGTAAGATATCTGTCAATTGCATTTAATATTGCATCTAAATTGAGGAGACCATTTCTCTTACTTTGAGGCTATGGGGATACTAAAGTGTACTTGACAGATGTCTTGCCAAGGGTTCAAGCTGATTGCTAAGAAGTAGCTCCCAGCAGCCCTCTTGCAAACCGACACTGAATGCAAGTTGGGGTTGAGCATCACTCCATTCAGAATGATTAAACGAGGCAGAGACAAACTATCTGACATCAAGTGCTGCCACCTTTTATTAGCCCCTTACATCATGCAGAAGGCCAGAAGGCACCAGCCAGATATGTGGGCAGATATAAGATATTCAGATTCCAGCTATGCTTAACTGATAACACTCCCAAAAAACAAATTAACTGTGTCTTGCTCCTGGAAGTGTTCAAATCTTACCCTTTACCTTTTTTTTCATGATTATGTAGATCTTCCCAAACTGTAGACTGTAGTACCAGTTCAGATGACTAGTAACTTTCTGAAGAATGATCCTTTTCCAAGAAAAAGTCCAAAGATCTGAGACAAATGGATTAATTATGTATCTGAACCATTTGTTTCCTAGATAGAACTCCCTATGGAATGCCATTCCTTGAGAAGTCAGCAGGGGTCACTTAAGTTCATTATTTTGCAACAAATGCACTTTTCGATTTGTCATAAAATAAGAGCTAAAAGTTCTTTAGGTATGTATAATTTATGCCACTGTGTGTTTTTTTCATTCTATAATCTAAGTAGGCCGAAAAAAAGTGTTCAAAACTATGTAAGGAGAGTTAGATAGTACAGCACCAATACAGCATTTGCACAGAACATAAATATGTTTCACACGTTGCCAACTGAAAAAGATTATGCCACTTAAGAGTATAATGCACTTGAATAGAAATTTATTGTCAAAAGAGTATTATCCTAGAAGGGCATTGTGGCAAAACAGGGGATACAGATCTTCTTACAGACCATCCTTTTTGCCTGTATGAGGCAAATGGAAAAATAGTGAGATAGTCAGTTGGCTGCTATTGAGTGAAAAGGATTTTCTGAAGCCAGACACATTTCCAACCCTCCTACTGGAGAGAGCAGGAGAGACGTGTATCCCACTGAAATGTACTTCTGTCTTTGACTGACGGCACACATTCACGTTCACACTGTGGAGGTGAGTGCAACTCCAGCTCTCCATGCTCCCCAGGATCAGTGTATGCACATCTCCCTCTCTTCCTGGAGCCCCTACTGAGCAGTACAGGGGATGCCCTGTTCAGCTCCCTTTTTTGACCTGGTCTCTGGATGACACATCTTAGATGTTTCCTCAGGAAAGCTTTGACTACATTTTTGGAAAGGGGTACATATTCAAATGTTGCAAAAGCTAGATATCCAACATTAGTTGCTTTTTAGAGGTCTATTTAAGGAGATAATGTAAACATAAGACATATAGGTCTATTTAAGGAGATAATTTAAAAGGAAGGCCTATGAAACCCTTGTGTACTCTAGCTGAAATCCTGGAGTTTTCTATATGTTTGTTCTGTTTTGTAATTCTTTTCATGTAGGACAAACAGTTTGTTTAAGTTTCAATGGGATTCCCTCCTTTCCTCATTTCTCAAGATGAGTTCAGCAGAAATCATCATGAACAGCCACCACCAGAGGAGTAGCCCAAAGAAAAAATACCTTTCATTTTTGTGGTGGGCACGATGTTAGCTTGTTTGTGACAAGGAAATCATACTGCTGTCAAGAAAAAATGTGGACATCCTAACCTCTTTGAAGCATTGAGTGGCATGTGTGGGCTTGGAAATGGAGTCCCTTTAATCCCGAGTTGGTGCCAGCTAGAACTGACAGTGGTTTATAAATACTGTACAAAAAGAACAGAATTGCATGGGTTTCCACCTACATGATCCAGGCAATTTTCTATGCAGAGCCATGGCTTTCTCTAATCTATTTTTTAATCTACCTGCCTAACTTGGTCAGGACACAGTTTTTTTCTGGATTTGGCATGGGCTGGCATTGCAGATTCATGCTTTTTGGTTAGTGCCAGGACACTGAGCACAGCAGCAGGGCTCTCTGAGCTCCCATTGCTCATGCTCCCCTTCCCTTGCTTATTTTTTGCGCTACATCTAGTGAGAGCTTCAAGAAGAAGTTAATGGTTATCTCAGATGAGGCTGTCTTTTGCCAAAAGACCTTAAGAGGTGCATGTCTTACTATAACAGTATTGGAATCGTTAGTACCGCAGCACAGGTTGCTATCCAAGAAGCCTAGCTGAGGATGGAAAGAGGCGCTTCAGGCAAATGAAGAAGGAAGCTAAATACTCTAATCCTTTCAGAGATAAAGTATTAAGGGTGTTGCATAGAGCTAATCAGGGACACAAAATTTGTCAGCATAACAGATGTAAGAAAGAGCACTGCACAGAGAAGAAAACAGTTCAGCTGAATATAGGTCTGGCCAGATGTCCAAACATACACCTAAGCTGGTAGGAATAGGAGCAAGTAATAAACAGTCTTAAGGAAAATTCAGGATGCCCCAATAATGTTTTTCCGCACCTTATCTCTGCTGTGGAAATTATACCTGACTTTCTTTGCTCCCTTTATTGTGCTATTTATTAACCTGGGAAGGAAAGTTCTCTTTGTACTTTCCTCTGTTGTTTTCTTTTGGTTACTCGGTTTGTTGTTGCAGTTTGTTAATTGTGTGATTGTCTTAAAAAAGCAAAGGAAATTTGACCTGGCAACTGAAAGCACAGAGTTCCAAAGGTGCTTCACAGTCTGATGAGGTCAAGAAGTATCATTAGCTCAGTGCACAAAATTCTGTTACTAAATGCGAATGTGATTTGTGTCTGAGGATCTCCGTGAGCAATACAAAACAACTGTGTGAAAGGCAGCTGGAAAAGCTGTATGCTCAGGTACTGTTCACTTGATATGTTAAGTGAGCAATTTTTTTATATGTATACAAATAAATATATATATAATATGTATATGTATTTAAATATACATATATACATTTGAATTTCAGTGTTTGGTAGCATTCTGGAAAGATAACCTGCTGCTGGGCAATATCACTGTCTGTAGAATTACTGTTGCACATGAACTGATTTCCTAATAACCATCAAAGTGATCATTCAATCTATATTTTTCATGCCTGGATTTAAAACGCAAAACAGGATCATACTTCATGCAAAGCCAACTCTGCCAGTGTTCTAGAGTGCATGTCCAGAGGAGGAAACAGTAAGTTTATTCTTCTCCCCAATTAGACCTTTGTGAAAGGCTCAGTTATGTCTCCAGCTATCACATTGAACAGGCACTAAAGCAGCACGTTAATGTGCCTTTTAATGCTTCTTAGGAGTAGATCAAAAGAAATGTCAGGTGCACTTTACATTCCTCCAGTGATGTGTCTGAGGCTGTTAGTGCATCACCTCTGCGAGGGATGTTGTTCCTGGGGCACTGCCTCCTGAAATGCTCTGGGATTTTCCATGGCACTGCTGCACCTCGTGGCTCAGCTCCACAGTTTGATGAAGCCAGTCGAGTCATACTGCTGTCACTGAGAGCAGGTTTTGGCCTTTTCTATTCAGTGGGAGAAAAGAGCTGTTGAAATCAATCCTGTAGAAAATGACTTAAAACTCAACATGCTGGAAAATGGAACTTAATTAATGGGAGCAAACTTTCAAGCCTCTGCTGTAAACTGTTATTATTTTGTTTGCTTGCTTGAGGGAATATGTCAGAACAGTATTTACCTTTTCTTAGTACAAGCTTGGCTGTTCTACCCATCATTTATTTTTACATGATTAGCAGGTGGACTTGTGGCTCTGTCACTCTAAACACAGGATGCTAAAAATGTGCAAGAGACAATTTTCCTTAACAAGGATAGCAGCATCATTTCTCTGGCCCTGCACTGCTTGGCTCCATAACGGTGCGGTGACTGATGCAGTGCACTGCTAGCAGGTGGCTCCTGTCAGAGCATGGGACTAATATCAGCCAAAAGATTGCAGAGTGCTTATAGTGTGTGAGACACAGCCAGGATGTCCTGGACACATGCTTCTATACCAGATACTGTGAAAATAGAGTTGAGCCTCTGATGTTTGCACAGATGAGTGAGTATAACATTAAAAAGGAAAATGAACAGCAAAGAAAAGGTACCCTGTGTCAGATATTGGGTCAAAACTGCAAAGCAATTGACAAGGCTAAGGAAAGGATGTGAGAAGGAAAGTAAACACATAGGGGGAAAGAAACAGCAAGGTAAGAAATATTGCAGTTTGCACAACAACATGGATAAGGACAAGAAGCTGGAATTAATGCAAAAGTGGGGAAGCAGTGAGAAGGGTTCACGTTTTGTAACAAAGTTCATTTCTATATGTTTTCCTCTTTCAAATGGATGCTTTGAATAAATAGTGCTTTCATTTCCCATGAGGCAGAGGTGAATAATAAGTACCTCATCTGGGTACGCCGATCTCCCCAGCATCAGTCATCTGCTTGCAGCCTTACACTCCGGCAGTGCTTTGGCTGAGCAAATTAGCCTGAAGTGTTGTGCCCTTGGCTGGCAAATCCTTTCAACCCGGTTGAACGGACAAAATGAATACCCAGATTGTTCCTACGTCTGTTATTCTCTCGTGTTTATCTGGCTGAGCTGTCAGTCAGGCCATTATAACTGTGGTGCACACTCAAATGACTTGTCCACTGACAAA
Source organism: Lathamus discolor (assembly GCF_037157495.1). Classification (NCBI taxonomy): domain Eukaryota; kingdom Metazoa; phylum Chordata; class Aves; order Psittaciformes; family Psittacidae; genus Lathamus; species Lathamus discolor. The sequence goes on along the minus strand of NC_088909.1, from coordinate 7,571,283 downwards.
AGCAGAGTCTGTTGATGATAAGCTAAACAAAACTGGAGAGCGGCTGTTGACAGAGTTGGGGGATCTTGCAAATGTCTCAGGTAAAAGCAGAAATGCGATTTGGGAAGGTACTGAAGGAGCTTTTCTTACTTGTGCGTAATTTTCAAGTGTTCGCTGGGATTTGTTGGCAAATGATAAATGGGCATTTATAATGAACTGGGCTCCTCTCTACTTTAAACAAATTAAGCAGCACACAGAAGATTTCTGAAACTCAAATGTAAGCGTGTATTGCACTTATAGACTTAATTAGCTTGAAAAGACATAATTTGCTCACACAGGCTTTGCCAGGACAGAGCATAACTGCAATCTGCCATGTACTGTCACCTCACGGGCATCAACAGGATGAGTGACAGGCACCCACAGTGCATCGACTGGGCTATCCAGGGCTTGCTGGGGAGAGTGGCCTAACCTTCCACAGGGCTCTGGACACAGCTAACCCTGGGTTTTAATTACTCTGCCTCAGGTTTGCAGGTCCGGTGGGTTTGAACTTGTTGGGTGCTTGCTTCTTCCCAAATAGGGAGGACATTTGCACAAGAAGGGTTCATGACTTTTATGCATAAAAGGAATTGGGCTTTATTATCCAGCAAAACAGGGAATGACACACATGAATGCTGCATGCGGATTTATTTGCTGGCTTTTAATTTTTCTACTAGGACCCTGAGTTAGAAGCAGGACTCTGAGCCACTCCTGAAACTAATTTTGTTGCTGTGCCTGTCTGCTGAATGTGAATATAGCCAAAGCCTTCTTGATCTTCATGTTTGTGATCATAATTAACAAGCTTAAAGTTTACAGATTGTAAATGTGAACATCGTCTCAGATGTTTAAACAATGCTGATCTGTATAACAGAGAGTGTTTCCTCAAGCTCCTTCCTCGTCAGAGAAACTCATTCAGTGCTGTCTTGTCAGAAGAGTTTTCTCCATTATTCAGCATCCTACTTTCTGCAGTGGAAAAGGAAAAGACAAGACTGAGTAAAGCTGCAATGGTTTAAATACTCATAAGTGTCATGAAGAAGCAGAGGGAAGCTGAAGTAAAGAAGGTCCAATGTCTTGCCGAGAGTTTGTTACGAAGCACAGTTAGTGAGGGACATGCCACTGAGAACGTGGCACAGCATGGCAACATCTCTTCTATCAGCAGCTGGCGCCTTCAAAATCCCAACCCCAGTAGCCTTGTTGGCTGTGATGATAACTGTAACGGATGGTACAGCTATTTTTCATCAAATGCTTGTTAGTCAATTTATTAGATTCCTAATATACTAATGCACTCATTTGGCAGGCATCTCAGCAAACGAGACTTGCAGTGGAGTGTACTCATTCAAAGTCATGGTAACTCGCAGGTTGCTGATTTCTCATCAGCACTCAGAAGATAATTTGCAAATGTGCCATTTATCATTATGCGCTTTGTAGAAGCAGATCTCATGAATGGGATAAACAGATAAGAGTCTAATAATGAAAATTTTCTTCTGAAACATCATTACCAGCTTCTAGAGTATTATGTTTTATATACATTGCACATACTGCACCTCTGTGTGCATCTGAGTTTGCATGTGCTGCTAAAGTAGCTTGGGGACAGAGTTTTTTGAACGGCTAGTGCACTTATTGATCTCTCTGCTGAGGAACATGGAGTAGGTTAGACTTGTCTAGGAAAGATATGACTTTTATTTGTAATAGTTTAAGAAGTAATGGGTATCTGTGGACGTTTTCACAGTGGTGAAAAGCAACCACTAACTTTCCAGATTTCCTTTTCTCACTGGAAACATAAGCACCTGTGAAAAGCCACTGGTAAAGCCAACAAAAGGATTAGTCAGAGGTTCAATGGTAAGGATTAGATGGCAGAGGTTGCTGAAGGAGCACTTTTCTTCCACACCAAAGACAACAAGCTGTATGGATGCTCTGACCTGTACTGCTGTTTGCCACTGCATTTGACTTTGCATCGATGACTGCTTTTTATTTGCTTGTTCACTTTTTACTGGGAAGTAGTCTAAAGTAACAGTAGCCATGCGATCAGTCTGCAAATGTGATTCCTGTCTCCTCTTGTGACTTTCAGGGTGCAAGCCCTGCATACAAATTGTTGCTACTTATTTTTGCTTCTGCAGATGTGATCTTATTAAATGAAAGGTGTAACAAGAAGCCCAGCATAAGAAGGAGCCCTTTTGCCAAATGGCTCTGTGTATTTAGCTCTCCAAGTGCTTTCCAGCAGAGCTGAGAAACCATGCAAAGATATTGATAATTGATTCCGTTTTATATAAGTTAAAAACTAGCTTTTCCCTCCTAGTGTGAAGGTAATGGGTTTTGTCTGTAGAAAGATAATAATCCTATGAACCATTTCTACGCCCTCTATTAAAGAATAGTACAGCTTGCACTTGAACATAATGCCCATGTCAGCTCAGCTTTTTAACATTCGTCTTAAAAGAGTCTTCAAGGACTGGAAAGAAATCTTCCCTAGACACCAAGCTAAGTCTGAGAAACTTAAAAAGTCACAAAGATCCTGTCAATTAATGTGTTTATTCTTATACAGATACTCTTGAAAAAGCATCTTCAGACATGAAAGCTGTTTTCTGTTGATTAAAAAGTTGTCATTGCATTTAGTTTCCACAGATAATGCAGAGGGGGATTTTTTTCCCCATTTACTGTATTGGGGAATAAATGCATCACTTTTTTTCTTCTTACCATATTCCTCACAGGAACTTTAACTTATTACATGAGCAAAAATGAAGGAAGAACAGAGCTAAATTGAAATCTTGCTTCCAAATTTGTATGCAGGAGGTTACCTGATTTATAAGCTTAGGTAATTTCATTTTTGTTCACACTCCTTCAATTGAAAGGCTCCCACAAACAGTGTTACAGCACTGAAGGGAAGAGATGGGGAAATTTATCAAGCCATTTTTCAAATTATTTTCACATAACCTGTCAAAGTCATAAATATGCTAGAAAGGAAACATAAAGAGTATGTTCAAATAGAGGAACATGTCTGAGCAAGCAGCTGGACTGCAGCATGGCCAAAGACATGGGGACTGCTCTTGGCTGCAGCAGCATCTGCCCTCAAATCTGATCCTGGCTCTAGTGGTATCAGATCCCTCTTTGATGGATTACGGGCTGACAAAATGAAATAGAAAACATCATTAAATAGAAGGAGAGGTCAGAGGAAAGGGGATAGGCTTCCCCGTTCCCCAGGTCTCTGCTGGGGTTTACAAATGGGGATGGTGTGGAATCTAAATGGTGCACATCCTTGGTCAGGAAGTGAATCGCATCCTGAGATGGGACTCCATGCGTTGGAGAAAACAGCTCTGGAGCATGCATTCCTTATGGAGGGTCTTGGGAGATAATCTTGGCAAAGCAGGGGGAAAAATAAACAGAAAAGCAACTGAGACTGAAGGAACCAGTCTAGTAAGAAATCTTTAATTTCTAATGAGCTTTAAAGGACTTGAGAGAGTTGATGTTTTTTTTCTAGCAAACCAGTTCAAGTACATGCCTTCAGATTATAAAAGTACCTGAAATTGCCTAGAATATCAGCATGCATAGCTTGTTAGTATTTACATATATTTACATAGGAAAACAAGAGAAAGATCTACAGTTATTTACAGTCTACACAGGAGAAGAGAAAGGCAGCATAATTGTATTTCCTAAAATACAGTAGTTGAATAGTCAGCACATGCATATTAAGATATATTTGCATGATAGAACGTAAATGTTTTAAGACATACCTTTTTAACTCCCTATGCTAAGGTATAGCATAATAAAGGTAATTTTTTTGTGTGTGTGTTTTGTTTCTAGTCTATTTGCATCAAGTGCTTTAAAATGTTCACTAACACAGCGGCAGCATTATTTACCCTGGCAATTAAAGCAACAGTACACACAATAATTTCCTACTAACTAGCAACAAGCTGCTGGTGAATGAAATATCTATTGTTTCTCATTATCCATTGACCAACATACAGGGATCTCTCCTTGTAAAGGCAGTGCCTAAGCTATCACCATTAATTATAGAAGTAATATAAATGAGACTCTACAGTATGTACTAAATGAAATATTAACAAGGCCAGTGTCTTTTAGCCTGAAAGATGCAGTAACAGGGCACACTTTAGAACAGCCTACCTATGAAAATCACACATACATAACACAGGAGTGCCTGGCTTACAGCTCTAAGCCCAGACTTTAGAGGCCTGTTTGCTAGATCTGTATTATTGCAAAATACATTCCCTTAATTAGGTTCTGGAAGACAGAATTAGTAGCTGATCTCTTACCGTGATATGTCCCCATCATAACACCCTGTGGTTTTTCAATGCATTATATTACTGAAATATGTGTGTGCCTGTGTGTGTACATGCATATGTGCCTGTATCAACAGATGAAAAAGTCTTCACCTTTCAAACCTAAACAGCTTGATAAATATTTGTCCCAAAAGGTCACTTGCTTAAAAAGCATTGTGTTGTATGGAGGGTTTTTCTCACTCATATCTAAAATCGAAGTCAGTCCAAAAAGTTATCTGTGCAATGAAAGAGGAAGCCAAATATCAGTAGTGTGATGACATTCTTTGCAATACTGCTTGTGAAAAAGTCTACATTTTGACAAGTAATAGTATTAAAAAGCTGTATAAAATGTACAGCATATACAGTATGGTACGTATGCATACATTTATATAAAGTATATGTCTAATTAAAGCACAGCAAAACTATAAAACATTTCAAGTCAGCATGTTAAAAAAAGAAGTGATTTCAGCAAATTCTTATCTACATATGCCCAAACACCAGCTAGCCCTATTCTGATGATTTAATTGCAGCAGCATATCTAATCTATCTTTTTGGCAGGATATGTTTATTGTCAACAACCTGTTTGCTCAACTCTTCAAATTACTCTCAGCCCTTAGCTGGCAGGTTATGTGTTTGAGGAGGATTTCCAATATTCTCCATAGGATTTCTATTTTTGATAGTGGCCAACAAGTCATGATAGGACTCATGTGTATATAAACATACACCACAAAATCTCAGAAAGCAAGTGGCAGAGATATCAGGTATGATCAACTCCCCCAACAGAGCTGCTATGATGCTCGAGGGCTGTCTCTTACATGTTCTTTGCTTCTAACTCCACTGGTCAGTGTTGGCTCATAGGGCAGGGGGAAAGCAATGGACAGCAACATAATATGGTTAACCTGACTGCATCCTTACTCCATTACACTCTGAAATGAAGCTCTGTAATTTTCCTTAGGGTTTTTCTTTCAAATCCAGAAAGGAGCAAAGCATGCAGTATCACACCACTGCTCCATACTAGCCTGCAAGAAAAGAGAAGCAATACTGGATAGTAGCAATTTGCATGCAGTGCTCAAAACTGACAATTCAGTGGAGCAGTGATGTCTTAAAAGTGTAAATCAGGTGTGAATTGGAGTTCATCGGGCAGGAGAGGAAAATGCAGAAGTGATCTTCTTGGAAATGTGCTGTGGGTAAAAATGCCAGGGCGAGCAGCCTGTGGGGCATGCTGCTGCTCCTGCTATTGAAATGCTGGTTGGGCAAGGTAAAACCATATGCTTCACTAAAGTTCTTGAGGCTTAAGATGGCTCTTTGTCAGGCTTGAAAGAATTGTCGGAAGCTAATAAGATTTTAATAAGATACTGGGAAAAGGAAGGAATAGGGCGCTGCCTGTGGGAACCAGCTCCCTTCTAGTTGCTGTGATAAGAACATTTAGGTTGAATAGACATAGGTGTCTGGTGCTGCCTTACACATTGTATAGTTTTATCTGAGATACCTGTGAGAGGATGGCAAATACAATACCAGGCCTATGTGAAATGTGTGCTTTTCTAAAGGACAGCTATAGAGCATGTGAGATATCTGAAGGCAGCTCAGATGTCTTAAAACCCTGTTAGGCAAGTGAATCCCACCCCTAGTATGCCATGATGGCTCTGTCTAGCATATGCTAACGGTAGGAGAGATGACCTGGTGGATCACCCTTTCAGGGCCTGGTTCCCTCTAAAGCACCCATGTTTGAAGAATTCAGTGGTGTTTTTGCTAATAAGAGTTTTACCAAGTTTTGTGAGCTGAGCAAAAAGAAACTGGGTGAGAGAGGGATGGGACTGGAATAGGACCTGGCATAGCAGACAGCTTCCCAGGTTAAAGAATTAAGTTTATACAATAGAGAAAAATATGCATGATTTTAAAAGGTAATCGTATTTTTGTCAGCTATTTTGCCAACGTTGTTCTGCATCTTCTACACATTTTAACAGTGGTTTATAATATAACACTTTATACTTACACTGTGCTTTTCAACAGTAAGTATGAAAGCACTCCATAAATCTGAACTCATCCTCACAACACCCCTGTGAGGTGGGTAAATAATAGTACTTTCTCCATTTTACAGCTTGGAAAAGTGAGGTACATGGGGTTGAAGTGACTTGTCCAAGTTCACTAAGGAAGAAAAAGTTGCAAAGAGAAAACCAACCCACTTCTGACTTGATGTTCTGTATTGCATTTTTTCCCCTCCTTTGGAATGATTGCAGGCAATCTGTTTGACACTGGATGTTGGAGGTTGGAAGTCTTCAAGCACTATCACTGCCATAATTGAGAACATATGGGGTGTTGCATAACACAAACAACATGGTGCATTATCAAAATACATTTATTACGATGGACACATTTTCTTTTGCAAAGTTAAAACTCAGAATGCAAGTTAAATATAGCTGCATATATTGAATAGTTGAAATAATCACTAGGTCTTAATGCCTCAGCAGTTGAACACAAATCCTCTTTCGTGAACTACTGCAGTTTCCTTACTCAAAGAACATAGCACACTTATCTTCTATAATGTATGTAAAGAACACTGTAAAATGTGTAAAGGTCTTAATGACACTAAGAAAAGTTACAGCTTGAAACCAACTATGCTTCTCAAGTAGAGAAGCTGATGGAGTTTTGAGTCTTTGTATTTGGGAATTAATTGAAAAAGGAATACATCAGAGAAAAAAAAAAGACGATATAGATTTTGGGTTATCCATTGTATTATCTTCTAAGAGATGCTTTGCTGGTTTAAATGTGGTGACAGGGGAAGGGGAAGTGATTGGGAATAACCTGGTTTAGAAGTGGCTCGGTGAGACCTTTGGAAAGACTGTAATTTCAGACTCAGTTCAAATCACATTTTCCTGCTGGCATTTGGGTGGAGATAGGACCTGAAGTCAGCTGAGCCCGGTTTGTTTCTTAGATCATATTTGGCAGCTCCAAAGTTTTATTTTTTTTTTAGCTGCAGATATGATTTCAGTTTATCATACTCACCCAGAATAGCAAAGGCAGGTCTCAATTTCATATTTCTTTGCTGAAAAAGCAATCAGGGAATCCTATTTTCTCACAGGAGACTAATACATACATATTCTGAGTGTTACTCATAAGATAACTGTGCATCTGGGATTGCTTTGAGTATAAGGACTGCAGAAGGAACCAAACAGTTCATCTCACATGCAAGACTAAAACTCGTTCACTGCATTGTACAAAAAGTGACTATCCCTCACAGCTCTGAGTTACAGGAAACAGAGCAAAGTAATGCCTGTCATTGAGAAGTAGCTCCCTCAGCTATGACTGGCCTCGGCCACTGCTGATACCATCAAACAGCTCTTACAACTGCTCCTAAAAGCACTTCAGGTGCTGGGGAATCCCAAAGGTTGAATGAGGACATGAGTATTTTAGACTTGCTAGTGTTTTTCAGAAGAGGTCATCGTGCTCTGCATTGTTTGCCAGGAATTGGGCTTGATGGGAAAAACCACCAGTTCCATTCATCTGCTGAAACGCTTTAATGTTGCAGAGAAAGGAATAACTATGTTTTGAGAAAATACTACACCACAATCCCAGCTAGTGATTCCATAAGGAAACAAGTCCACTCTGAGGGCAGTTTTCTTCCAGGAGGTAAGGCAAAGCTTGGCTGCACCTCCCTTCATCCACTCCCCCTGAATGTCAGAGTCAGGCTTGCAACAAGCAACAGAGCTTGTCCTGAGCAGCTACAAATCTGTAGACCCCAGAGAAGGCAATGGACCTGTGTGAAGATGAGGCTTGAGGAATATAAAACTGCAGCTGTAACTTTAGGGTTTGGTTTGGACAATCTGGAACTGATCATGATGGAGATATATATAGGCTCCATACCATTCTGTTTGTTACTCCAAGGAGATTTTAGATTTCACATCAAATCAGGAAATGACTATTGCTTGAAGCTAACCGATGGAGAGTTTTTCCCTCTCTAGCAGAATGGATTTGAACTCTTCAGGGTATTTTTCAGAGGCACAAAGAAGGTATGGGAGACCCTACTGGTTCCATGATCTGGAATATGTTCATACTACCTCATCTTCACACCACCATGTAACGAGTTATGCCTCTACAAATGGTATATTTGCAATATTTCTGTGTCCTAACAGACCCACATGATGTGTTTGCTTTGTCTAATAGTCCTGAGATGAATAACAGGAACAGCCTGAAGAGTTTTAAGGAAGCACTTGTCTTTTTGTTTCACTTAAGCTGCTTGCTCTGACTCTGGCCCTTGTCACAAATTCTCGCCTCTCATGTCACTTTGAATCCACCTCTTCCCACTGGCCATCTTTTAAAATGCACTTGCTAAACTTATCCTCAGGCTACCAAGATAAAAGGCCTTTATCCTTAATTTTTTGTAAGAAAATAAAACCCTCCTTTTCAGGGAAGCTGATCCCATCTCACTGGCAGGCATTGTTTAGCACAATCTGCGTGCCCTTAACAGAGTTTAGAGTGGATCTTATTCATTTGTAGTTGATACATATACAGATAAGTTATGGCTTTGTTTCTATTATTTATATGCTTGGTATGTAAACTTGCTTCAGAGCAGGAATCTAATTTTAGAAAACAAACATGCATTCAAAACTAGACATATCTAAAAACTAAACATTAACTGCATAATATGTTTTCTTATCAGGACCATAAATGGTATCTTAGACTACTAATGGATGCATTACATATATTAATGAGGGGTTTACTGTATACTGTATCCCCACAACCCCTTTTCTTTTACTATTAAGATATTCAATATTAATTTGTATTCAGTGCCATCAGTTACAAATTGACAGCTAGCAGTTATGAAATAAATGCCTATGAACTACTATAAATGCCTAGTAACTACTTAGTATTTTCATCTCAACAAAGGATTTTGGAAGGCTGGATAATTTAGATCTTCGAGCCTCAACTATAAATAAACAGCAACTGCTGTATAAATCCCACCCTGCTGCAGTTGAAGATTGTATTACAAAACTGACAAATGATTTGCGGAAGAGAATGATGAACCCTTATTACTAAGACACTCTTCAACTTAATCCAAAACAAGATTCCTGGGTAATTTTACGTGCGCTAGAAAGATTGATAGCATGGTGCTTGCCTAGCAGCTTTCAAATCTTTGACTGGATCGGAAATGGCATTGAGGCATGATTAAAGATTCAGTTGGGCTTCTCACAAATTCTTTATCCTATGTATTCATCATTGCAACCCGCTGCCTTTGTTGCAGGTTAAAGAAGGCTGACCCCCAGCTCTGGTGATTAGCACCCTGTACAACTGACGGACGTATGGAAAAGAAATGTTTAGGTTGCCCAGTGCTTTTAGCATTGTTTATCAGTTGAGATTGTTGGGAGGGGGGGGCATTAATCACAATACATCACGGAGAGCCTGTGACAACTGACAGGCTCATTGTTTAAGACATTTTTTAACGAAGTTGTTAACATTAATTATTTTATATAGTACTCTAATCTTCTTCAAATTACGTTCTGACATGGCACAAACCGCTTGGCATTGAAAGTCATTCAACAGTGATTAAAGTGCTCTTTTTATCGGTTTAAGAATGTTTCATCTTGTATCAGCAGTATGGAATTGTTTACTAATTAGATTCCCTAACATCCTCTGCTGTCGCATTCTGATGATATGTGAACAGGAAAGCTGATGAGCAAAAAATTAAAACTTCTTATGAGACTGTCATAAGGCCCAACATATAAAGATATCATTCAAAAGACTGTGTTCATGAGGGATAAACAATATTTAGTGAGAAACTAAGCAGTTTCTGAGCCTAGCGCGGCGTGGCTGGCAGTGCAGGCATTTTGCAGTTATCTGCAGCTCTGGCTCTTCCCGGAAGTTTGTGGTATCTGAGTGGTAGATGCAAAGGAAGAATTTGTCCCTTGAGGACCTTCCAGTTCTGCATGACATATGCAGGGCTCCTAGGCATCCCACTGTGGGCAGGAGGTTGGGCGAGAGGCCTCCTGACATATCCCCATGATTCTGTGACGCTCATTCCCATCTGTCCATGAGCAAGTCACTTAGGCAGATCCTCAAGTGTCTGAATGCAACTAGTTCACATTCAACAAAGGAAATTAGATGCTTAAATGGCTTTGAGAATCTGGGATTTACCTTCTGCTTTGTAGTTTTGCCGTCTGAAGGAAGCTCCTAGGCTTGATGAGTTTGTCCATTATTCTGAGATATTAAAGCTTTACCCTCTGTCAACGAAGGGATAAACATGACTGCATTTCTCTTAAGCAATAAGAAAAGGTATTTTTTCCTTCAATGATAGAACCATTGAACTTTCTTCTTCCAAAACAGCCAACATGATTGAAACGTTTAGAAAGAAGTAAGGATATACACAGCCAAAAAGCAAATGGCACATTGCTTACATCCAGTTCTCAGTGAAACACTGGAGGCATCACAAGATAAAGTGCTTTGGGCTTCCAGCCACATAATCTTTTATCGCTTAAAGTAAATATCCTACGCTCACACGGGGAAAACTATTCTCTTCTTTTCAGTCTAGGTTGTGCAAGGTAGAAAGCACTGCTGTTATACTGCAGGGCGTTTTCCTGCCTGCTGAGAATTTTGTTTAAAAGTCATCAAATTTGACTCATTTAAAAAGATAAATTATTATTTTGTTTGGATTTTAAACTTCTCTGATAAATTTCCATTTTATGAATTAGCTGAATTCTATTAGAGCTAGCCTGAGTTTAGCTTGGCTGGATGGATGCTTTTCAGCAATAGCTTAAGGGCTCTCACTCTGCATTGAGCAATTTAGTTTAATTTTACCTTTCTAATAAAAGTCCAGTTGAATTGCTTGCAAAAAACTAATGATAATCTTTAGGGGCTTTGAATCATTCTAAATAGCTGAATACAGCGATCATACCTGTGCTGTGGAGCTTTATAGGATAGTTCAAATAAGCATAGGAATTTTATTGTTCTCTATTAATATTCTTTTTAGTAGAACTATATTCCATTTCTCCTACTGCCTTTAAGATACTTTCTCTTTTTTAAAAAAGATACTGGTTTAATAAGAGGATTACTATGTATTATGCTAACTTTAAAACTATTTTGGTCTCGATAAATATATGCCTTTCAAAATACTTAATACAGACAGTTTTGGTTTACCTTGTGATGGGAGATCATTTGTAAGCTGTGAAGTCATCATTATCAGTTTAATCCCATCTTCTGAGAAAAATGCATGTCTTGCAAACAAATACGCCTTCCTGTGCTGTTACAAAATTGAGATGCCTCAACCAAGGAGAGCCGGGGCTTTTTAAACTGGTTGCTTCCCTCGAAGGATGAGAATGCAAAGTAGAGGTCTTCTGCAGGTTGACCCCCTAACAGCACCCTGAGTTTTCTTGGTTGTGACAATGAAAGGCCAGAAAAAAAGGACTGGAGGAAAACCACAAGAGATTGAAGCCTATTCTCTTTCCCCATTAAATTATCCTAATGTGGCAACATCTAATTTCTCTTCGTTTACTTTTTCAATCATACTTGGCAGCCTCTTTATTCTGATTCCTATCAGCTCATAATTAGTTACCACAGGGAGGACTAAGATGTACATAAATAATCATAAGATGCCAGATAAACTCTATCGGTTTTAAATTAATGTTGTGTCTTGCTATGTGCTCTCACCTATTATTTTTAATTAGAGTTTATAAAGTAAAGTAGCTTCTAACCCTCTTTTACAGCTATTCTGGCACTATACTTTTAATCTGTGCCAGGGAGTAGCCCATCACCGGTGCCAGGGTGCTCATCCCAGCCCTGTGGCCTCAGTCTCCAGGTTTCTGTTGGAGAAATTTGGAGAAACACATTCTTCCTGTTTGAACATAATTCACTTGATAAGAAAAAGAAAAGAAAGGAAAAGAGGAAAAGGAAAAGATCGTCTGATCCACAAAAGCCTTCAATACACAATACATCTACTCCATTTCTAAAAGTATTAGAAGACATAAGAAATGGTTGTTACAGAACAGAAAAACTCCAAACACTGGAAAGCCCTGCATCTCTGGGAAATCAGAACCTCCCTCTGCCTGCAGCAGATGAACGTTTGTACAAGGCAGCAGTGACAACTGCCACAGTGAAACTGTTAATCAAAGATATATGGGCAGGTTTGGCACCAGTCCCGACTGCACTTTACATGATAGGTCTTAATTGGAGTGCCCAGGTTAATTTTGTACAAGAGGTTTAAAAACACAAACAAACAAAATACATATATCAGCCTTCATTGCCCATCAGGATTAGGAAGCAGGGGTGCCCAAGGTGTATGGTAAGCATTGTCTGTGTTGCAAAAAGAAACCAGCGAGTTTTGAGTGGCTGCTTTTATACCTGGCTTAACTGTTCTGATTTTGAAAGCTGCCTGGGCAGACCCTGCCCTGCTACATTAGGCCAGACTTGCCCTGCTGCCAATCAGTTGTTTACTAAGAAGGGCCAAAAGACCCAAGACCAGGGCTGTGGTTCAGGATTGTCTTTTTTTAAGAGGAAAGGAAAAGGAAAAAAGTCCTCACTAAGGTGTTTAGCACCTAAGTGCCCAACAGGCAGGCAGGGAGCACCCTAAGCTGGATTTAAGCCTTGTTCCCAGGCAGGTTACGCTGTCAGCTGCAGTGATTTCCACTGGCGCTTTCCTAAGACACAGCTTCAAAGGACTGCAGTCAACACGACAATGATAAAATATCTATCTTTATCTATATTTATATAGGTGTTTTTTTCTCTCTATCTCATTTTTTGTTCTTTTTTAAATTCCAGCAACAAGGAGCGGCCACAACTGTGTACTGCGCCACGGCTGCGGAGCTGGAGGGCCTGGGAGGGATGTACTTCAACAACTGCTGCCGCTGCCTGCCGTCGCAGGAGGCGCAGGGCGAAGCGACGGCTGCAGCCCTGTGGGAGCTGAGCGAGAGGCTGATCCAAGAACGAATTGGCAGGCAGTCCAAATAACAGGGAGCTCCTGGAAGGATCAAAACACACGAGTGTGTGCACGCTCGAAAACTGCCAACACTGGAACCTGTCCAATCTTATCATCTAGAGGGTTTCCATATACCTCAGATACAGATTAACCAGTGTTAAATGAAATAATAGCAGTCACAACATAGTGAAAAATGTTAAGTACTAATGGGAAATGGGGAATACTGCGGGTTAAAGGGACAATGCGGCTTCCTGGGGCTTAGTTAGTCTCGGTTCTCTTTCTTTTGATTATAGCCTGTTCAAAGTGTAACCCAAGGAGGCATCTTTTGTCTTATTTTAGAAAAGCAATGCTGGAGATATTTTCTGTTGTTTTGATTGAAGGGTAGGTACTTAGCCTAATATGGGATTTCCTCTTTATTTTGATAATTACTGTCTGTTAGGCTTTAGGTATTGATTGGGAGATGGTAGCTGTGTTGATTCTTTTTGCCGACAAGGATTTTACTGGGTGTGGCAAATGAAAAGATTATTAAGGAAAGAAATCTTTCATGCTCTTGACTGCTGGCTGCAAATACATCTGCACTGTCAGGAAAAAGAAGGTGCAAGGAGACATCTGAACAGAAATGGTAAAGTCACAGCTAATCAAATCTTTCTGGGTTTTGTTTTCCTAAAAGATTATACTAAAATCATATGTTGTAAACCATTCCCTAAATACTGTAGAGTTAGCAAAGATGAGGATGTCTCCTTAAGAACACACAGAGTGTAATCAGGGGTTTAAATGGTATTTCCATCCAACAGTTCACAGTTTTAAGGAGTTGGGTTTTTTCTTTGAAAGTTCACAGTTTCTCAGTTCTGCTGATACAGTATCCCCTTCCAAATATCTTTTTTCTAACAATTTAAATTCAATAAAACAACATGCTTGAATATTGTAATCTAAAGAGAAAGTTTGTCTCATTTCTGCAAAGTCTTAATTCCAAATTTTTTTTTTTAGAAAAGAAAACTTGAGGAAAAATAAAGAGCTTCTTGTTGATGCCAAGAAAACGCTGTTTTTTTTTCTTGTTTCTTTCTGAGTTCTGAGTTCATTTTTTGTATTTTGTGCTTTGTAGCTGTCTTCATTCCAGAAGGTTGTCATAAGTCATCCCCATTTCAGCATCACATTTTCTGTAGACAGAATATAAACAAATAAATAGGACACATTGTTAATAGAAGCTTATTTGATCCCCTTATTACTTACAGCTTACTGCTAACAGTTTGCCTTCCATGATTTTTTTTCTCTGAAATCATTATGCATTTGATTAGTTGTTGAATAGGTGCTAAAGTCAAGGCACACGTTCACTTGGAAGAAGTAGCTATAGCATCTTCCCATCACAGCCCCCACCACACTTACGTAAGGAATTATGATGCTGTCGAGTAGGAGATCTATACCTTACAGTAACATTACAATTTGGTTTGACTTTATGTTTTTGAGTTTACAACTAATTCTAATCTAGTATAAGCTCCTCTCAGGTAGGTGATGTTCTGTATTCTCTGCACATAAGAGTTGAAATATCTGTAGTTAAGTCTCAGTCTGTGAAGTTAAATTTCTTCCCAGTGGACAAGGGGAACCTGGGAGCCACTGCACTCAGATTTAGGGTGAATTAGCTAACCTGGCTTTAAACAGAGAAAATGAGGGCTTTTTCTTTTTCCCAAAGCCCTTGGCATCCTTCGAGCTTCTGCCCAAGTACAGCCTCAGCCGCTCACTATTTGACCACTTCCTTACCTGATGCCACCGTCTTTCCTAAAGCTGCAGTAAAGAATATATGGCCTACTTTACACCTGCTGTATCACCTGTGTAGCAGCAGCCTTCAGTAAATAATCCTGCTCATTTGTCTTCCTCTACTATCTGCAGAAAGCCCCTTCTCCAAGGCCAGCATATCCTAACGAGCTTTCTCCTATGCTGAAACATTTGGTGGACTAAAATAAAAGGGCTATTTCAGAAAGAACACCACCTCTCTTCATGTATCCTGGAAGTTATGTCCAGCCTGTGCTGCACAGACCGGACATTGGTATAGTGTAATATGTGAAAACTAGTGGCATGGTCAAAGTGTTTGCAAGTTGAGGAGATGCTTACAGTCAAATTCCCTGTATTGTCTAGAATTCATCTGAGGAGAAAAACTGATTAACTTCTGGCACCTGTGCAACAGCCTTCACAAATGCATTATATTTCCTTTTTCACAGCCAAACAGAATTATACTTATGTATTATTACTTTATACTTACATACAGCCAGTATACAACAGCAGAGCTTTGAATCAGAGCTTGGTGTTGCTGGGTTAAGCGGAGGTGGTAATTAAGCAACACTGTGAGCTCTGCACTCCCCCAAAGACCTGGGCCTTGTGCTCCATTTAGGCAAACATTAATAACCAATAATGAACACCCTGTCATTCCTTATTGCTGAAATATTGCATGCTTTTATGAGAACTCAGTACTTAAAGAGATTGCCTGCCTTCCTTCGAAGAGTATCTGGGAGGTGTTTTTCCTCCATACACAGCTCACTATTTCTGTGTTACGAGGTAAAAGCATTCTTAACATTAACATAGTTTTTCATTAATATGAAGCAAGCTAACCCCTTTAACTTCATTGAGTTAGTCAGGTTCCTCTGGTTCCTATTTCTGGTTAATAAATAGTTACTGTCACTAGTACATTACCCTGTCTAGGAATTCACTGTCACAGTTTTCTCCAACTCAGATTAAATTACTTTCTCTCTGTTCCCTTCTTTTTCTTTCACTCTTTATCTCATTCTTTCCTTGTCTTTCTTTTTCTTTCCACTTTCTCTCTGTCGTCCTCTTTGTCTTTCACGCTCCTATGTTGAGATAGCCAGCATAAAAAAGGTTGGTGGGTTTTTGTTTTATTCCTGTTTTTTACCATTTTCACTCTAAATAAATGGCACAAAGCTGCAGAACATTTGCTTCTATTAGAAACACTTGTGAAAATAATTTTTCTTGCACTCTCAGCTTGGTTTCAGCACAGGCGGGATGTGCAGGGGACATTAAAAAGGAAAAGCAGCTGAAAAGAAACAGACTCCAAACCCTCCATTTTAATATCCTGGATGTGTTTAAGTCATTGGCTTTCAAGTATATTTTGGTGTAAAATTTGGCACATTTACAGCTGGTCAGATTTATTTATTTGAGTGGCTTACATTTTTCCAGTTGATTTACCTGAGGCAATGTCTGTGTGAATTACTTCACAATAGATTGACTCCAGTGTTCATTAAAGGTAGTTAAGTGATCCTGTGTCTAATATTAAAGCAAACCCCATTAACCTTAACTAGTATCATATCAGCAAAACAAAAAGAACTGAATAAAGCAAAATAGATCAGGTATTTATAGCGTTTGGAGAAGATCCAGCAAATTTACATCAAGCTTCTAATAGTCCTAATAAGCGCTCACAAGTTATCCCCATAAAAAAAGGAGGCGGCTGGGTAAGGACTGTGTCTGTTGCATTGCAGAAACCCCACAGCACTTTCTGAAGGGGAGGCATTGGAGGGCAAGGCTGCAGAGCATTTCCCACCCACATGCAGAAGTCCATTGCCATATCCTCTCCCCTCTGCTTTCCTTCCAACATCAACATGTCCCATGTTAATGGTGATTGTTCTTTGCCCCTATATATATATGCCCTGGATCTGCAAGTGATCTGTAGGTGAGCAATCAAAACCCCTTGTTGGAAATGAAGAGCCACCAGAAGATCTTAGGGGAGTTGAGGAGCCATTTCAATCAGCGTTAGCTTCTGCTGCTGTCCATGCAGCAGATATTGCCATGGTCTGCCCAGAAAGCAGCTGACTGCTGAGATCTCTACTTCCAGATTATAGATAGGGTGAACCAGCACAAACCCATACCAAGTCTTGACTTCTTCTTTCCCTCCCCCTTTTCTTTTGACAGCTGGAAGACAAGTTTCAGATATTCTCAGACCAGGTAGGGATTTTTATTAAAGAAAGTCTTTCCAGCAACACAGCAATAATTTGACTTATATCAAGGTTGAATAACTCCTTGTCAGGTGTTAAGCTCATGACCTTTCAAGCCAAACACACTTATACTAACCAGTTTACCATTGGAATGATCAATATCTTGTAAGTGAGAAAGTCTAGACAGATCTTATTTTGTCCTTTGGTATCACTTGTGGCTTTGGAATTGATCATTGTATGTGGCTGGGGAAAAATTGCCTATACATTTCATGCTCTGTATTTATCTTGACAAGGTTCTCTAGGATTATATTTTCATAATCTGAATGGCAGTGGAACAGCTGCTCAGACTGTGCAAGCCCTTCTTATCAGGTTGAATTTAAGCTACGGTATTTACTCTTTCTCCTTACGTATTTCTTTTTTAAACAAGCGTGTACTATACATTAAAATGTATGGTTGGGGCGGCAGGGGGGCATGCTGAGAAGCTTGGAAAATGCTGCTAAAATGTATTTCCATCCATAGTCACTGATGTAGGATTCTCTTTTATTCTAAATGTAAGTCCATGTCTGTGGTCTCTGAAGCAGGATCCCAACCTATGCAGGGAATACACTGTTTTATTAACAAATCTTTTAGAGTGAAGATGTCCTGAGACTGGAGGCAGTTTAGGAAAACTGTTGGCAATACCCAACGGTAATGACCAAATCACTGAAGCAATCCCTTTGAAATGAGGTTCCTTAGAGAAACCCATCCCCAGGGGAAGCAGCCAAGCCACCACCAGGAGCACAGCTCCCGAACAGGGACCTTCACAGCCCATGGGGTCTGCCTGCTTCAGCCTGCAACCACAAAGACCCACGCTGATGCCAGGCACTGAAGATGACACAGTGATGGAAGCATTGAAATATGGCACACAGATGCGTACCTGTCTGCTGATATCTTCCACTGTGGGATGGAGGCAATGAGAAAATATAGAGACAGCTTAGAGAGAAAGAATATGCTGCTTTTCTCTTGATTTTTATATTTTACAGTGCTAACTATGTTATTTACTAGATGCCTTTTCTGGGCTGTGCTTTTTCTTCTCTCCCCCACCTCTGTTGCGTTTGCAGAGTACTTTCCAATGGGTGTTTCATGAATTAGCTTCATGCTTTAAAAGAGAAGATTGCTCTGGCAGAGAACAGCATAGTTGTAAAAGTGTCAAGGTGTTATGAATGTCCTGATGATAGAGCCCAGTTGTTATCTGCTGGGTAGTGAGGGAGGATAGCTAATGATGTGCAGCATGTAAACCGTTTGTTGCTCTAATCCATCTGTGTGGAGAGGAGTGAAAAAGAGGGGCGAAATCCTGGGAAAATTACTTGGACAGCTGGAGATAAAGTGTGTACTGATGGAGTCATCCAGAGGTAGCTGTCAACATGAGCTGTGTTTGCATATAATCCAAGCGATGCACAATGATTCCTTTTGGTATTTTTTTATGGGGGTTCATGTGTCTGTGAACAGACCTTAATTACTATCCAGTATCTCTTAACAACTGGGCTTCGGTTTTAAGTGAGGAATGTGATTTTAATCAATTCATGGCTGGGTGGTGGAGAGAAGTACTACAAACAGACCAAAGCAAGACATACGGATTCCTTTCGCGGATCTGAATTAAACAAGAAGCAGTCATTTTATTAATTCTACTGTGGTTTATAGACCTTTTATATGGAACATTACCCATACAACTTCACTATCTAATTAAAAAGGGCTCTTATCAATTTGCTGGGCAGTTGCTTATGCAAAAAAAAAAAAAAAAAAAAGAGGAAGAAATAATATATTTTATATTACAGAATATTTATAGCCCCAGAAAATCATCTACCCTAGAGGGTACAGAACAGGTCACCAAATGCCCAGTGAGATTATTTTGGCCAGTTATTTTCAATCTTTTGAAAGACCTGTTAAAAAAGCTCAATGCTTTGGGACTGAAGTCTGCACCCTGTGCATTGTTCATGTGGAAACCTGATGCGGGTCTGGTGCAGTGCCCGTGGATATGTGAACACAGTCTAAATTAGGGGCTTTGTACATTGGATTTCCATGATCCCTCCGGGCAAAGCAGGCACCCTTTCCCTTGAGCTGGCATTAGCCTTTAACAGTGGCAGTTTGAGCAGCTCTGTAATGTTCTTAGCGGGGATTGAGAAATGCGTGTGGTGCTTGCGGGCGTGAAATGTGTCAGCTCTTTGCAAAAGGAGGAGAAAGACAGTAAGGGCATGGAAGCCACGCCGGTCCTGACTCTGATCATCCCATCAACATGTGACTAATGGCCTTAAAATGGACTTTGCCTTTTGCAGGCAGCCTAAGAGGAAGGGCAGAAGACATGGGGAAGATTTTGGAGATGGGTACTGCCTTTACGTACGCAGCCGTCTATGCTTTGTGGTGCTGCCCGGTCTATGTGCAGGATGCAGCTGAAGCTGTCCCAGCACCTGAAAAGCGGCATCACGAGAAACCAAGCAGGGGGGAAAGAGGGAGAAAAAAAAGAGTCTTCTAAACCCCTTACACCTCCATAAACCCTTACTTTATGTGGCGTATTGGATTTTACAAGCACAGAGTCTGCTGGGAGCTGTCTGCCGAGCACACAGTTAGCAGTGATTGAACACCAGCGTTTTAGCATTTTGACTTAAATCCAGTGTAAACTTGTAAGTGAACTGCTGGCCTGGGCTTGGTCTCTGGTGGACAGCAGTCAGCAATGCATCACAGGCAGCGCAGCCCACGGAGCGCCCGGCCGGCGGCCGCGGGTCACAGTTCAAAAGAAGTCTGAAATTTCACTTCAATGGATCCTGAATTACCTCTCATCCGAGGGAAGGCTTTATTTCTCTCCCTCTCTTTCCCTCGCAGCACTGAGCCAGCGTGGCTGGAGAAGAGATGAGAAAGGGAGACCATCTCGAATGTACCTGGACTACAAACAAACCAGAAGTATTTTCCTTCCAGCAAAGCTGTTCCTTTAATCTTTTTGAGCAGGAGAAATTCATGCATTACAGAGGCACAAAAATGAAAAGGGAAAGGCGGGTGGGAATAGTTGCATTAGAATTAAGCCCTGTTTTTAATATGACACCTGTCAGACTTATTGTTAAAAATATGGAGAAAGGCTCCCTTCAGAAATAATAACATTGCAGCAGGGTTAGTTATACACGGTGAGTCCTGTCAACAGCAGCAATTAGAAGTTGTTTACCGTGGAGAGAAATAGCTCTGCAGCATCGGGCTGCATGGACGTTACATGTTGTTGCAGCCCCAGCCGAGGGCTCACGGATAATCCTCTCCTCCAACACAGCTGCAGCCGAGATGGGAGATTCTTCCCCGCAATCACATTACTTTCCTAATGACACTATCACCCAACCAGGGATTAACTGCTGCTTTACAGTCAATGAATGGTGTCACCAGGTTTAGGCTGCTGAACAATTAAAGGGTCAATTTACGGCGTGTTAGTGGGTGGGGGTGAAGGGCAGGGGAAGGGGCATGACTGGCAAAGAGAGCCCCTGATAAACAAGAGCTGTCAGAGAGCCCTACCCTGCAGGGGCGACTGTTTCTGTCAGCTGGCTATTAAAAGGCATCCCTTCCCATTGCAACCGAGCCCCTCCGCTGGGGTTAGCACGTTGCTGCTGTGGCCACGCTATAGAAATCCGCTTGTGCAGTGGCTGCCAACTGAGATGCAGTATTTGTAAGTCACCCAGCGCTGGTAGTTAAATTCAGACCACAGAATTAATTTCATTTGTGCCTTCAGCCAGATTTCAAAGTAAGGCTCTGGAGACACAGGAGAAATTAATTTATTAAAAAGCAATAGCTTGATAATGCACACGATGATAGAATAAATGAATCTGTTCAATATCTTATAAAAGAGTTGGCAATCACATAATAGAGCATTCATTGTCAATTTAGTAGCTTGTCTCATTATACTCTGCAAATAGTAGTAAAATGGTGTATTATTCATGAACCAACATGCTTTAATTACTTTTAGTGCACATTTATTTTTTCAAATGTAGTATGAGTTAAATTCATCTATAACTGTAACTCTTGAAGTGGCAACACAAACTGGAAGAGAAATTTTATGAGCACAGGAATGAGTTTCTGGGAAGTTTGTAACATTTCTATATGCTATGCAAGCAGGTCCTAAAATGCCAACCTCAGATACCGTCCCAAAGTTGGATTATAGCTGATAAAATGTTAACAAATACAATATTATTATTTGATAATTTTATCAGAGGTAATTTCATGTTTCATCCTTTGCTAGATTTTTTTTTCCCTGCCATAAAGCAAATCCCTAAATCTAATATAGTTTATTTGTTGGCTTTACAAATAGAAATTGTCTTGTTACCACTCCCTCCCTTCTTGGCTTCCCACATACACACTTTTCACCAGCTTAATTTGCTATGAAGGTCTCACATACATACAGCCAAGGTCAGTGAAAGTCCACTGCTCATTTCAATTAAAATGTTTCTGAGGATTTATAAGTAATAAACTGATCTTGGCTATAATAACAGGTTTCCTTAAGTCGCTCTTGCCACTACTAAGTATAATGTTGCAGTGCGTTGTTGATGTCTATGTACACAGAAAAAAGGGAACTGTAAAATAAGATGACTTAAAAATGCAATTAAAGTGTAAATCTTTACACCCATTAACATTTAGGGTCCATTAGCTTACTTTGTCTTTTACAATATTAAATGCTATGATGTTTTGCTTTTGTTCTGTAACAGTATATTCTAGTTCTATTTATAATACAAACGTAATTTAGCTCCCAATAAATCTTGGCTTTAATTGGTTATTAAGTATATGCTACCTTGTCATAAATTTCAACCACAGGATTTCTTTTTCTTCCCATTCGTCTGTCTGGCTTTGTATTCTGGGGTCACATGCAGGGTTTCACACCATCATCAATATTAGCCCATCTGAGCATCTCTCCCGCCTCCCCGGCACTTGAATGGGGGCATCACCCTAACACTGAGCCCTTCAGTAGATGCTATGGGAGATCTAGAGCTGGATTTCACACCCTGGGAGCAGAATACAGCCTTGTACCTGTCTGCAGGGGATGCAACCATTAATTGGGTTAACAGTTAACCCAGGTTTGAGGCTGAACTCCACAAGGACTTTATCTGGCTCTCTCATTGCCCAAGGGGAAATGCTTTGCACTATATTTGCTCTCTTTGCAGTGACTCCAGGCATGAGTGGCTGGCCTCTGGTGTGGGGTTTGTCTCTCCTGGGCTGGAGATGAGGTTGTGGCCTGCTGTACAGCCAATGGTAGAGCTTTGACACTTACTAAGATTGCAGAGGGTATAAATCAGGGCCAAGGGTATAAATCAGGGCCAAATTTCACTCTCTTGTCCTTGATGTTATCTTCTGCTTTGAAAGGTGTCCAAACTATAGCTGCACAATTATGACTCTTTTCCTCAGGCCTCAGTAAGCACAATTTAGACTAGTTTTTATTGGTCACCAAGGATGAGTTTCTAAGGTTTTTTAGATTCAAGAACTGGGGTAATAGCATTGTGAGGGCATGGCCCAGTTTCCTTTGTAATCCTGATTTCAGTTCCCAATAGTAACCTGAAGCCATGACTGGTTAATCCTTAATTCCTGCCACAATTAACATCTCATATTCAGGAGGACTTCTTGAGATTTGGAAGGAAATCTGTCCCCAGCTAGGTCAGCCCTAGCTGGTCTCTTTACTAAATGGGAAGGGATCCTTTTCAGCTTGAGTCAAATACAGTAACACCTCATTTAATGGGGCAACAGAGCAGAGAATCTGTTAGCCAGCTCCGGTCGGATGCAGTACAAATCAACATCCTTGCAATTAGAGCTAGTGAGGAATGCAAGCACACAAACTCATAAAGTACTAATGAACAATTTGAGCAATTCTACAGGTATTTATATAAGGCTGAGACAGCATCCTTTGCTGAAGAACTACCCCTTCCCATGTATTCCCAAGGAAGATTTAAGTGAAGTGAATTTTTTTGTGTGTGTGTAAATACAGGCAATGCTGAGAGATCCACATTTTCTGCCTTCTCTGTGCTTGTGGCTTTTGGGTTATGCTGGCAAACAAAAGGGGCCTGTTCTGCAGCCACTACATTGCACATCAAC